>NC_063436.1:10504388-10851888 GCF_020379485.1 Brassica napus | reverse complement strand
ATACAAATAGAATACTCTACATATTGTCAAAATCTTAGGCATGGATAATCTCTAAACGTTCGTTTAAAAAAAAAAAAAAGATGCTGATTATATAACACGTAAAACCAGTATAAGACATAAGAATAAACCCTCGATTATTGAAAGAAAAGAATAATAAACCTTCGATATAATAAAATGAAACTGATATGACGTGATCTCAATTAGTTGGAGTGATCCTAAAGCAATTTATTTTGACAAGTATCCTAAAGCAATTCGTTTCATGTTTATCTTTATCCACTATAGATTTCTGCTACATAGAAGAAATAAACGGAGCTTCACGTGACTACTGCGACGAGAACAACAGGCAGTACCCATGTGCACCAGGCAAAGGCTACTTCGGTCGTGGTCCGATTCAACTATCATGGAACTACAACTACGGAGCTTGTGGCCAGAGTCTCAACCTTAACCTCTTAGGCCAGCCCGAGCTAGTGAGTAGCAACCCAACTGTCGCTTTCAGGACGGGTCTGTGGTTTTGGATGAATAGCGTAAGACCGGTACTAAACCAAGGGTTTGGAGCCACCATTAGAGCCATCAATGGAATGGAGTGTAACGGTGGGAACTCAGGTGCGGTCAATGCAAGGATTAGGTACTATAGAGACTATTGTGGACAGCTTGGTGTGGATCCTGGTCCTAACCTTAGCTGCTAAAGAGTTATTCGAACAAACACGCACACACGTGACGTGGGAAGTGATGGAGAAAGTTGAAGTTATGAAATAATAAATGAGACAATAAAGTTAAATCTCATATATATGCTCCTATGTGGCTATGTTGGGTCTTAGTGTTCCCTGCGTCACAAGCAATAAGTAGTTGTAATAATGTTGTGAAAGTGATTTTCTTTTAAATGTACTGCGAAGTGAATGCAACATTAATAGATGCCAAAAATAACAGTGATTTTAGTTAAGAATGATTGGTATAATTTTAGAATGGTGCATCTGTAAAATAACAGTGGTGTTAGGGATATTCAGTAAAAAGTCTATAAATTAATAATATTAGAATTATGATATTTTATTAATTTATAGAAAAAATATTTTAGATTTATATATTTTTCAATTATGACTTTATATCAAATAAGAAGAAAGATTAATTTTAAGGTATATATATTGATTTATTTTATAAATACAAATTTTTTATTCGGTTATATGATGTTAAGAAACTATGTGTTTTAGGGGGTTATTAGAATGCGGTGTAACTTTATGATTATGGATGTAGAATTTAATTAATATATTTATTTGTTGTAAAGAACTATGTGTTTTGCTCTAGAAATTAAATTTTTATACAGTCATATTTTAATTTTATAAAATATTTTTGGCTATAGTTATTTTAAGAAAAAAAAAGTTAACTGGTTGATATAATATGGTTTTAGATAAAATTTTGGATTTCTAGATCATCTATTGTTACAACCAATCCACCCCTTAAATGTAGACTAAATGTAGGTTTAGAATGAGAAAACTAACACTAAAATATTTGAAAGTGTTTAGAAAAATTAAATTTGATTTTATTGTAAAGAAAAGAAATATTCATTTTTTCCTACAATCAAATTGAAAGATGTATGCATGTTTCACATTTTATTCATAAAACATTTTAAAGCGGCAATTATGCATGTTTCACAGTTGTATGAATAACTTTTTTATATATTATATTTTAGTATTTATCGTTATATTCTTTTAAAACTATTTTGATTAAATTATTTTAAGGTGATTTTTATAATATTTATAATTATATTTTACTTTATATTATTGTATTTCTTACAAATATTATATTTAATATCTTTTGGATACTATGTTTATTAATTTATGAATCTATCATAATTATACTTAATTATTAATAATGTTATAGACTAAAATAAAAATTACTAATTCTTTTTAAAGTAAATTTAAGGATGATTGTTGATTATCTCCTGGTTTTGAAAGATGTTTCTCTCTAAAATAAGGAGGCTTGCTAGAGTCTTATATACCTCTAAATTGGAAAGAGTGTTTTACCGTTTACACTGTAATGATGATGTGTGCATTTTTTAAAGTCAAAATGATGTGTGTTTTATTACGCCAATAAATAATGTGTAGGATGGATGAGACCAGGCTCAATGTTAGTTTGTCTACTCTTCAGTGGCAAGGTTGTAAGTTTTGGGAAAATACTTTCAAATATCAAACAAGTTATATGAGTTTAAAGTCCTTTTTAAAAATTCATTAATATTTCTATATCAAAAATTTTGTATTGGAATTTAAGAAGTGCAGTTTATAATTATTTATATCGGATAATACAAATAAATTTCTGGATCTTTAGTATGAAACAAAATTGAATCGCAAATATATAGAAGATTTTTTTTAATTTTACCATACATTAAATATTATCTTCTAAATTTATCTTTAAAGGCTAACCACTTTTATGAATATTTTATATTTGTGATAAAGGGACTAAATTAACCCTACTAAATTATCTATAAAATGATAAATGTTTAAGAATAATTTAAAAAACATATATAGAAGTTTATAAACTCAATCTAAATTCCTAAGTACTAAACCTCAAAAATATAATTATAAAACACTTAACCTAAATATTAGAGTATTTTGGATTGAATTTATTTTAAAAAATGATAGCTAATTTATGTTATTTCAAACAATTTTTCTATATAAAATAATGATACAACTAAACAGATTTCCATGTAAAAAGAAAAAAATTTACTAACATGAAAAAGTTACATAAGTTACATCAACACTGTAATATAGTTTAAAGATTTAAATTTTACTGTTATTTAAAATAAACTAGGTTAAGACCCGCGCCTTGCGCGGGATGAACATTATATATATATATATATTATTTTATATATTATATGTTTATAACATATTATGAAATAATAAATATATATTAAATAATTAAAAAGTCATTATATACTACTTATATAATTAAATTGGTGCGAACATATAAATAAATTTTATAAATCGAAAAAATATTTTTTCTATTTGATATGATATATAATTAAATTTAAATGATAGTAACATATATATGGTATAATTTTGATATTAATATTTGTTAGATGATGCTTTTTGCTCATATTTTTTTATCATTTTTATCTGTTATAGCAAAAAGTCTAACTTAGTGATAACAAAATTTTCACAGTGGAATTAATGGTTTAAGTAATTTATAATATTTTTAAAAATTAAGTTGTCAATATTTTTTCAAATTTTTTATCAAAAAAATGTTCAAAGTAAATTTCAAAATTAAGATATTTATGTATTTTTATATGGCATATAGTTTAATTTAAAATAATACATATATTTATATATCTTTTATTTTTGATACTTATTAAATGAGACTTTCAACTTATATTATTTTTTAATTATTTGTATCATATCGTTACAAAAGTTTTAAATCATAGATCACAAAATTTGAATGTGAAACTTTGAATAGTTTTAGTAATTTATACTCTTTTATAAAAATTCAAAATATAATATATAAATAATCTTTTTAATTTTTATTATATAGTTACTATGATTGTTTAATTTATTTTAATAGCTTAAAATTAAACAAATATAATTATAATACACACTTATTTTTATCAAATCTTTATTATTCAAAATCATTAATTGTCATATATACTTTAGCCACATTAGGCAATTTCGAAATCTTATTTAAGGAAATAATGAAGCACATTAATAATGTATTTATTGTGGTTTAATAAAAAGCTTATTATATATTTAGATGGACCAACCTATTTCTCTAAGGATTCTAAGAATCATTCTAGTGATGACACGTGGCTACAAAAAAATGTTGCAATGCTTCTCAAATAATATATAGGAGATATGAAAGTCAAAACGAATTTGTACGACATTTATTTTTAACTTTAAATCCATTTTACATCGAATAATTAAAAAAATTGATTTATGTATAAGGGATTGACTAGTCTTGTTGGTTTTAAAATAAAAAACAATAGTCTTGTGGATTTAAAAGCATAATCATAAAACAGTCAACCATAGTGGTCAAAAATAATTCATAATGTGGATTTCGATTAAAAAAAAATTCCAATGTCTTTGCTGCGAATTTAACCATTTCAGTTGTAACGTGTAAGTGCAGTAAATGTCGATGACATCCGCCTATTAACTTTGAAAATTAGTTAATTCCTAGACATTATTCGAAAAGGGATTAGCATTTTTTTTTACTATTATTTTCTCGCACAAAACGGATATGACTACTAAAATGATGACACATTTTATGATTAAATATGACATAAACAATTACATTTAATGTTGATTTATATTTTTAGTAATTTTTTTAGAATATGATAATAATTCATACATTATATTTAGGGCAATTCTTTCAAACTGTCATTTTTAAGTTTTTATCATAAAATGACCCTCAAAAAATAAAATGACCAAAATAGTCATTTTTATTTTGAAAATTTAATATTTTTTTTTATTTTTAAAATTTTTAGTTCATCCCCAAAACCCAACTCATTAACTTTAAACCCTAAGTTTTAAATTAGTTAACTCTAAAAGTATAAATGCATAATTATCCTTTAAAATAAAATTTATTTTGGTTATTTTTCTCTTTATAAATCTATTTTTGTAAAAATAAACTAAAAATTACTATCAAAGAGAATTTCTGTTACATTTAAAGTTAATTTATACATTTTGTAATTTCTTAGAAAATATGTAATAACTCATGCATGATCATTAAAATAAAAATATCAAATATTACATTAAAATTTTGAAATATTATTTATTATTTTTCAGAATCATACAATTTTACCACTAACAATTTTAAAAAATTTTACAATTGTTTTAAATATATTTTTTTAATCGTAAAACCATCGGTAACTTTTATATGTATACAAATGTTGTAAAAACTGTTTTGTTTTAATTTTTTTGATAATTATATAATTTTTTTTTGTCAACGATAATTATATAATTTAATATCAATTTTATTAATTTTATACAAATTAATTTAATATATTTAACCAACAGAAATAGATAAAAATATATCTAAGATCATAATTTAGAATATATACATAATTACATATATTCTTAAATATAATTTAAAATAAGTAAAATCATTTTTATGTTTAATTAAATTTAATTTATATTAAAATATTGATAAAATAATAAAATTTACAATATTAAAAAAATTAATATGATCTAATTTTTTAAAAATTAATATTGAAAATAGTGCAGAAAAACTCTATAAAAATATAACTAAGGAAATTATACAAATATTATTAATTGGTACTAGGAATCGTCAATGGAAAGTCATGCATTGTTAGGCCACTGACGGAGACAACACGCGTGTTTGCCCATTGGCAAGTTCTTAACACACTATCTCAAAATAAAATAAAAAATAAATGGAAACTGATAGAAAGAAAAGAGAAAAGTTTTCATAATACATATTTTCATTTGATTATTAGTTCTATTATATAAAGAAAATTCAAAGATAAGTACATAATTATTTTTATTTTTTTGACATCAAATACATAATTATAATACTAATTTTTTTTCTTTCAGAAACTGTGACTACCGATTATCATGCTCTATTAAGGGATGCTGCCTAACTTAGTCCATACTATTTTCATGCCATTGCTTTTATTGGAGAAATGGTAATTGGTTACTTATGAAAACAAAATGGTGCGCACTCCTATTTCTAATAACCATATTGTAAATTTATGATTTCATTGGCATTTTAAATGATTCAAATATTCATGACATTTTTAATGTTAATTATTCATGAAGTCAACAAATACGTAATCTAGTAATTTCCACTAAAATTCATCACTACCTAGAGGTAGGATCATGTGTAGATGCCATTCTTGTTGGTTCAAATTTGATTCATCCTTCAAATTACAATTGACTAGTCTTCTTGATTTAAATACGAATTTTTATAGAAAGTATGAAAAAACTCAAGCATAAAATATCCGTTTATATAAATATGGTACTAGGAGCCGTATGCTTTGACGTCTTGTTATGTACATCAGTACATACATGCCTTAGCATTCTAAGTTTATCCCTTTCTGCCATGGTCCCATGGATGCCAATCATGCCATCTGTATGAACAAACATAAAGAAAAGGAATGCGTGTAAACGTTATGACCTTTCCTTTAATTGGGATGGTTTTGAGGCTGCTATCTCGGGTTACCTTTTCTTGTTCTTAGGGGTGATCTTTGGAACTTTGTTCCAACTTCCAAGATGATGTTTGTGTTTTGTTCTACATCACTTGCTTTCATTCTCTTTCTAGATATGAGATTACGTACTTTGACCCAAGTAAATTGAAAAGTCATTTTTTTCTTAAACCTACACATAGACTTTGAACTTCTCTCCATAATCTATTGTTTTACTAAAAACTTTCAGGGGTCCTTTTTGCTATCAGGACATTATATTTCTGCCATTTTAATTTTTTTTAATTAATTAAGTTGAAGCTTGAAATTCTTAGTTGCAACTTGCAACCAATCAACCTTAAATCCACAGGCCAAGAAAATTTCATATTCGGAGAGAGAATGCATCACCGTAGTAGCATTGGTTCATTGCAGCCTTTAAACGATGAGAAGGGTTGAAGAAGTTAACTACTAATCAAGAGAGTCAAAATAATGGTACTGGCCCATGAAGAGCCACTTCTTGTGGAGTTAAAATAGAAATGCATCGAAGTACGGCACGATAATGGACCCAACGCTTCACATGGTGCCAAAAATTATCAAGACATGCATGTGCATTGTGCGAATTCATCTTATAAGGGCGGCTTTGGAGAAATAGTACAGATAAAGTAGAGAGATGAGAGATTCCCATACATATTTTATATTTGATTGTTTTTCTTAGGGCTGGATGTTAGGAAGTTGACTGGAGCTTACTTAAAAAAATTCCAATAATTTTTCATCCCATTATTTTTTGAGAGGTAGATTCTTATTCCATTAAATTTTGAGAAGGTAAGTAGTACACCTTTGAATTTGTGAAGTACTACTTACCCCTCAAAACATTATTTACTTTCTCATTTAGTCTCTACAATTATATATATATATATATATGTATGTATAAATAACTTTCTATATATCATATTTTAGTACACATCGCTATATTTTTTTAAAAAATATTTTTATACATTTATACTATTTATAGTTATATTTGACTCTATACTATGTTATTTTTAAAAAATACTTTATTTAATATATTTTTTCCAGAAACTTATATAAAAAGTTAGACTATATCGATCCAAATTGTTAAGGATAAAATAAAATAAATGAAAAAAATCACTATGTATTACTCCCTGAAATGACCAATCTACCCAATATCTTTCCCTATATAGAAACTCTCTCACGGCAACAACTACCTAAAAAATGGTTTCCAAAAAAATCTCCTTAACCCTTCTCCTCTCCCTCTTAAGTTTCTACTCTGAAATCGTCAAGTCTCAAAACTGTAACTGCCCCCCAAACGTCTGTTGCAGTCAGTTCGGTTATTGCGGTACCACAGCCGCTCACTGTAGTCCTACATGCCGATCAGGTCCTTGTAGAGGCAGTGGAACCTCATCTGGTGCTGATGCTGTTGGTAACATTGTGACACAAGGATTCTTTGACGGCATCATTAACCAAGCCGGTAATGGTTGCGCCGGAAAAAGATTCTATACCCGTGACTCTTTCATTAACGCCACCACTACTTTCCCTAGCTTTGCTAATTCTATTACTAAGCGTGAAATTGCAACCATGTTTGCTCATTTCACTTACCAGACTGGACGTAAGAATCTTTTTCTGGTTCTATGTCCTTTTTTTTATATATCAAGAATTTTCTTGGGTTAAATTTATACTTCTATTTTGATGACCAACATCGGTACGTCCTGATTTTGGGGGATAGGTAATTTACGAAAAAGTTAGAAAAGAAATTAATTTTGAGAGCTTATATTTATGTAAACTATTTTATAAATTTGAGAGGTAATAGGCCAATGTTACCTATGACCAGTTCGGATGACCAAGAGTGGCAAGATACAATAGTAGACTAAAGACTATGGCAACAATTATTCTTTACGTTTGCATTTACAATGGTGTTTGAAATGTACACATTATTATTAAACTACTATAGCATACAAAAGTTTGTGACAATCATTATCTAGATGTAAGAGATTCATGCATACCACAAATCTTGGATATTATAAAAATTGAGCATTTGATTTGATCTCAGTTGGTCCGTTTGTTCCTAAACTAACCACTATGTTTCGTTTGCATATCTATATTGCATAGACTTCTGCTATATAGAGGAGATAAACGGAGCGTCACGTTCATTTTGCGACCAGAGCAACAGGCAATATCCATGTGCACCGGGAAAGAGCTACCATGGTCGTGGTCCGCTCCTACTATCATGGAACTATAACTACGGACCGTGTGGCCAGAGTCTCGGCCTCGACCTTTTACTCCAGCCTGAGCTGGTCAGTAGTAACCCAGTTGTGGCCTTCAGGGCGGCTATGTGGTTTTGGATGAAGAGCGTGAGGCCTGTGCTGAACCAGGGATTTGGAGCCACCATAAGAGCTATCAGCAGTTTGGAGTGTAACGGTAGGAACTTAGGTGCAGTAAATGCAAGGATTAGGTACTATAGAGACTATTGTGGGCAGCTTGGTGTAGATTCTGGTGCCAATGTCACTTGTTGAAAAGTCTTCGAACATAGACGAGATGTGTGACAAGTGAGTGTTTTAGGTGAAATAAAAAAGAAGTTATTAAACATGTAATTATCTTGTGAAAATGAATCGAATTATAAAGTAAAATAAAGATTTGTTTTCTTACATATACGGTATCTGCTTAGCCTAGGTATATTCCAGGACCGTATAACAGCACGCGCAAGTGAAACGGTCGAACAGGACTCGAAATATAAAAATAAAAGTTTAATTTTTTAAAAAAAATATATAGATAAATTATGGTAAGAAACTTTAAAATTTTAAATATAATGTTAAGTTTAAAACTTATAATTAAAAAATTAGAAAAAATTATTAAATTTTAAAATTACTTGATAAAATGTACAATTAATAATTTTTTAAAATAGGATCTAAAATTAATTTGAGACGCCCTGGTATGTTCGCAAGAGTTGATATCTTGGTACAAAAAGATTGTATTTTTAAACGCAAGAAAATTGCATTTGATAGTAAACGAAACGGTGCGTTGTCAGATTTTTTTTAAGGAGAATAGTAAACAGTGCGGTAGTCATAAGACACGTAACCTTCTAGAAGTAATTAAACATAAGATAAAATGTCTTTGGATTGTGAGATGACGACGATTATCTGACAACGAACTTTTGGCAGTGAATTTTTAGTAGTGATTTGATCTAGCTGTAACTATTTTCATTTGGGGATCATAAATCCGTAATTATATTTATGTCATCTTTAATATTTATTTTATTGTTCTGGTTAAGATGTTTTAATTTCTTTCTCAAAGAAAAAAAACATATTTTGTCATATCTAACCCACACACACATTAACATATTTAAATATGGATTATATTAAACGACTATACTAATAAAAATCAATAATCTGTAAAACTCAAGTGAGGCCATATTTTTAGAAAACATAAAAACTGAAAACCATATTTTAGCAGCTTCTCTAATTAACAAATATATGATTAATATAAAAGTGAGCACAGATCAAATATTCGTATTTTTAGAAGTATTCATGACCCGATATGTTTCATATGAATAATCGATTATTTGATTTGAACAATTTGATGTCATGGATATCTAAAAAAATTTAGATTTTTAATCAGAAATCTGATTCGATACATACAATTTAAAAAATCTAAAAAAATCTAAAATAATATGAAATAATACTATTTATTACAAAATAATAAAACATTTACTTTTAAAAATTTCTAATAATTAATATAACAAATTTCATAAATAAAAACATTTTTAAAATGCAATATATAATATTTATATAAGTTGTACATAAAATTCTTTAAATATATGTATATATATGCATGTAAGATCAGATCGGATCCTTGTTTCTAGAAATATTTGTATTTTTGATTTGCGTTGTTTTCTACGGATATTGCGTAGGGCTGGGCAAATAAACCGAACCCGAAAATCTGAACCGAACCCAATCCGATAAAAATGAACCCGAATAGAACCGAACCCGACATATATACCAAATGGATCTTGTTTTGTGGTATTTTGGGTTATGAGTATTATCCAAACCAAACCCATACCTAAATGAACATCCGATAGAACCCGAAACATTTAAAATCACAAAAAGAACTTCTACCAAATATGATCTTAATTCCTAATATCTATCCAAAATACTTTAAGATATTATTGAACTTCTAAAATAATTATCTATTACATGAAGGTTGATGGTTGAATGTGGCGGTTGAAGCTTAAAGTTTTTAGATTTTGGTTTTGTTTTCATTGAATAATGTTTTTTATTTCATGAGAACTTAGTTTTTGTTTTATGCTTTCATTTATTTTTGTTTTTTTTCTATAAATAACTATGTTTATCTTTTATTTGATTTTGAATGATCACGTTTGATGTTCTTTTCGAACCAATTTTACTTATGTTTTGGCTATTAAAATAGGTACAAATTATGCGGTTTAAATCCAAATAACCGATTTTACTTATGTTTTTCTTGCAAAATAGGTACTAATCATGTATTTTTAAACCGAAGAACCGATTGGGACCCGAACCCGATAGTACAATGGGTTATACCGATTCTTTGAAGATTTACTAATCCCAACCCAAACATGATAGAACCCGAACCGGTCCCAAACTGAAATTTCATATAATCCGAATGGAGCTGATTTTGATAAACCCAAAATATCGAAACCCGAATGGATAAAACGAAACCTGATTGAGATCCCGAATGCCCATGCCTAATATTGCATATTAATATTTAATTTGTTTAGTAGAGTTATGGATATCTGTTCAAATCAAAATGAATAACGAATTGAATCACAATTTACAGATAATTTATTGAGTCCTAATTTTTTATTATGCTTTTATCTTTAATTTCTTCCCCATCATGCTATTACGGATGCTTTTTATTTACAAATTTTACTTACAAAAATCTATAGGCAAAACAAAGGAAGAATACTTATCAACAGTTTTGATGTTTGTGTGGAAATTTCCTTACGTAACGAAATGGTCTATAAACCAAAAAGTCTACATGAGTTGACCTTGACTTGGAAAGCAAGAAACAGTTGTCTCCCACAACGTCTACTTCACGGATCCAACAATGGTCTTTACTCTCCCTCATTGTCCCAACCAGCTTGATGTGCCATTGTCCACTATAAAACACCAACCTAATATACATCTCTAAGTCCCAAACACATACAAACAACATCAAAAACAATGGCGAATAACGCCAAATCCACAACAAAAAAACACCCATTAGTCCTTCTCACAACTCTCTCTGTCTTGATCCTAACCGTTTCCAAACCAGTGACCTCCCAAAACTGCGGGTGTGCCTCTGACTTCTGCTGCAGCAAATGGGGTTACTGTGGTCAGACAGAGGACTACTGCGGCGACGGCTGTCGTGAAGGCCCTTGCCAAGGCGGCGGTGGCGGAAACAATGGCGGTGGAGGCGGAGACGCCGTTTCGCTTGAAGAAACGGTGACACCAGAATTCTTTAACTCTATAATAAGCCAAGCAAGAGATGGTTGTGCAGGTAAAGGGTTTTACTCTCACAACGCCTTCATTGCCGCAGCTAACTCCTATCCGAGCTTCGGTTCTTCCATATCAAAACGAGAGATCGCTGCGTTCTTTGCTCACGTCACTCATGAAACAGAATGTAAGTAAATCTCATAGGGTTTTAGACATTCAGTTATTTGTTGGTTCGGTTATTTCATTTCCAAAACAGTTGTTTTATTTATTTTTGGATATAAAATATAAAATATTTATTTAAAATTAATAAAGCTCTTTTAGCTTTAGTTTATCTTGATTTAATTGGTTTATAATACATATATAACTTTGGTTGGATCTAATTTATTTATATTTGGTTCAGCTTGTATGCCACTAATAGAATTCGTTTTTGTAACCCATTTGGTTATACCTCGTTGCAGTCATGTGCTACATTGAGGAAATAGATGGACCTGCCAAGGCTGAAGACTATTGCGACAAAGAGAACACAGACTTCCCATGTGCACCAGGAAAGGGCTACTATGGTCGTGGTCCGATCCAGCTCTCCTGGAACTACAACTACGGTCAATGTGGCAGGGACCTAAACGAGAACATATTGGCTTCCCCAGAGAAAGTGGCTCAAGACCCAGCTCTTGCTTTCAAAACCGCTTTCTGGTTCTGGACCACTAATGTTAAGGGGAAATTTAACCAGGGCTTTGGAGCGACCATTAGAGCTATAAATGGTATGGAGTGTAGCGGAAGAAATCCTGCAACGGTCGAGAAAAGGATTGGATATTTCCGTGACTATTGTGGTAAGCTTGGAGTTGAACCTGGAGATAACCTCTCTTGTTAAGCTTTGTCTCACTAAAGAAACAAATGTTCGAAATATAATAAAAGTGATAAAATAAGAGAAACGTTATCATATGATACTATTGTTGTATTAGTAATGTAATGAAACGATGGATGATTTTAACTAAATGCGTCGATTTTTGGCGCAAAATATAATACGTACTATATTATTCCATGTTTTAGTTATAAAATTTTAATATGGTAACAATTTTAAGGAACACATATTTTACTTCTGTTGGCTTTTGGGAATTTGAGATTGATTCTTGTTATGAATCTAGATTCAACATCTAAAAATGGTCCAACCATCAAGAATCAAAATACATCAAGATGTATGGCTACAAGAGTCATTATAGCTTCAGAAACAAGTAACAAAAGCTGTAAAATCAATAATCTCACTAGCCGTCGAGAAACAATACTGTTGCTACTCGGCGTGTCGGGATTGTCAATCTTTGAGTTCATGACATTGTGGACTGACTCTGCCTTATTGTACCAACCTTTGGAGCCTTCTCCTGCTTTTTTGAATGAAGGTTCCAATGATGACCACAGTGTCAGGGCTTCAGTATAAAGATATCAAAGTCGGTACCGGTTGGTTTTCAGGTAAGGAACTGAAAGATGGAAATATATAGTTGAAATATATCCATCGGCCTTTGATGAGTTCGATGGATTTTATAAGACCTTCTGAAAAAAGATTCCTTAAAGAAAGACGTCTGCAAAGTCTAGAGAGATAAATTCATAGTTCAAGGAATCAAGGGTCGCGGACAAGGAGATCACGGATGCGGAAACAGAGTTGGAAGCAGCTAGGTGTATTCTTCTTCTACCACTAAAGTCAACCGAAAATGATGATTCAACTGTTTCTGGTTCTTTCATGATTCAGTTGTTTTTGTTATAACTTGTTGAATTGTATGATTTCGGTTATAGCGTGTAACGGTTTTAAAATTAATAAAATTAGAAGAAAAATAACATATTGTCATCCTCGTTTCTGAGATATTGTTAAAACGTTTCAAATGTCGCAGGTTGCTGCTAACTATGTGGCTTGTTCCATCAGGGAAAATTGTCGTTAGGCTTTCTCAGTCCTGGAATAATATTAGCTGAATGGATCTACTATAATCAACTGGTCACATTCACCCAATTGCAGTTCTCTGGAGAAAGGTCTACCGTATCTGTCTCGCGTTGGGTCGTCTGGACAGGTAATCATCAAACTGCTTCTATCTACATAGGGGCCAAAAGTAATTTTGTGATACTGTTTAACAGGTAATCAACGGACTTGATGAAGGAATCTTGAGAAATGAAAGCTGGTGGCAAACACAGACTCTACATTCCAGGCCTGTAAGTTCTCATCAAGATACTAGTAATTTAGGAAACTAGTATGGTTCTCCTCTTATATATTTGTTTCGTTGTAGACACAATACAGCAACACATGAAATCATTTGATATTTTGTGTTCTTATCGCAAACTGAAGCGAATTCATGTCAATATCACATATGATTATATGAACATGTCGATGACTACAGAAACTAAACGCAACAAACAATAATTCAGAAGTGGATTTAACTAATATTGTCACTAACAAAGGAAAAACTTGTTTTTGAATAAGTAAAGATCAGACCATGTTAAATAAGTAAAGAGGTTGTGTTCCTAGGCCCTTTCATCCCTTAGTGCAAAGATCAGACCATGTTAAATTTGGATTCTTATATTTTTATCAGGTAATTTTGCTTAGACGAACTCACTAGTGGTATATATGTTATTGGATTTTTTATCTTTTTTTTTTCTTTTAAAGTTTTGATAACCTTGTAAAAATAATGAATACATTAAAAAAAGATAAAAGTTTTAATCACTATACCAACTCTTTGCCCTTCTTTGGTAAAGAAAAACTTTTTATTAGAAACAAGCACAACTAGTACAGCTATATATCCAATCTCAAAATCTTAGTAAAATATGGATTAAACTCACTGGAGATAACGAAGAAGAAGACAGCGATGATGAACACTGACTTTGTTGTCTTTCCCATTTTCTCTCTATTCAGATATGTCTCTCACTCGAAGTTATGCTGTTATGTCTAAGTGGCGTCTACAGTACTTGTCGTGCTATTCATCTTTTAAAGACCTTCAAACCCACTAGGCTTTTAAGAACCGGTTCTTAGCATTTTTAGTTAAAAATTAAAAGTTAAGAAACAGTTTTTTAACTTTCGCTAAGAATTCCATTTTAAGAATCCTGGTTTAAATCATTTTCAATTACTCCAAATTTTATCCGACTGTAGATCCCATAATGTATTTAATTTTTCAGAAATATCAAACGTATATAAGGAGACCGAACATTTGACAGAACAAACCAAACAACATCAATTCATGATGCATACAAGATTCAAACAACTCTTTTGAGTTTTTTTACTGTTAACTGATGTTAAAGTATAATTACAGAAAACTAATTAGTGTAAGTCGTAGTAGTTCTCTTTATTTATTTTATTTATTTCCCTTATTAATTAAGTTACTACTTGGACCATTGGCCTTTATTATTACACAAACCATGATACATACAAGATTCAAACACAAGGCGTCTGCGTCTTCGGCCAAAGTATGTAACGATCGCTTAGAATTTGATTTAAGGCGTGTTGCTGCAGAAATCGCATAAGCATTTCATACCAGTGCCGGCCTCTGAACGGCATTTTCCACCTTTCGCTCCCTTGTTCTGACGGCATCTCTGATAACAGAACGACGGATATATCCGAGGCGCGCAGAAGCTGAAACCCACGTCGCCTCCGTATTCTTTAAGACATTTTCTATCCTGCGCTTCTGTCTCGGGCACTTCTGCTCATTTCATATAAAGATACTTAAGAAAATATACGTTACATATTGATATAGTATAACGAAATATTGCATGCGATCACCAAGAGGGCACCATGAATCCAATGAACCAGTTTTTTTTTTTTTTTACAAAATGAAAAATACAAAGTTAGTAATTTACCAAAGATAACCAGACAGAGGATGAAAAATATGGCGAGGGAAGAAACTGACTTCGTTGTCATGGCCATCTATCTCTCTCTACTCTCTCGCTTTACACTATTTCACTTTTTTTCTCCGGACTTAAACGTATGTATAAATATGCTCATACTCTGCACTTGTCGTGGTGATATGCTATTTGTATTTATTTTGAGGTTGTAATGAAAAAAATGGCATGCTAAGACACGAGTCACGTTAGCTGTCTGTCATCATGAAAAAAACAAAACAATAGCGTGGCTCGGAGGACTGAGTCAACTTGGGATTGACTCGGAGGGCAAGTGACCCATCAGATCATTATAGGGGACTGGAGAGAGGAAATATTTTGATTCTTGTGGGTGGCAACGGAGAGGAGCCGGCATTATGTGGGATAGACACATCAGATGTTGATGCAGATAAGTATTAATACCTTATTGTTTATTTTATTAATTATACTAAATTTAGATCATTATCTTTATTATTTTAAGGTTTTATGATTTTATTATGTATAGCGGTCTAGACTGAAATTTGTATTCAGTTTTTATAATTTGATTAAGAAAAATTTAGAGTTCTCTCTTTATTCTTTGTTTTCGGTTATAACATTGATGTTCTCAACGAATTTAAGAATACATTGATCTTAGGCATTTTTAGACTAAATAAAATCTTCGTGACTAAATCATATATAAAACAATTTATAATTAAATATTAATCAAACATTTTTTGTATAAAGATATTGCTAAAAATTTTAATACTGAGTGTTTAAAAATTTTAACACAATAATAAGCATAAAATTTTTTATCATACATAAATAATTTGATGTTTGATTTAAATTTTTTGAAAACATAAATAATAATTTATTATGCTAGTTTTTGAATTAATATGACATAATTAATAAATATTTGTAAGAAAATTATATCTGTTGTGCCGACAAAACAACAAGTAGATACATTATTCGAATTACGAACAACTAAACTACATTAATTCAAACAACTCTTCTTTTTTTTTTTACAACTAATTGATTTCAAAGTATAGTTACAGAAAACAAAGTCGTACGTCTCTTTATTTCATTTCACTAAATTCATTAGTTACATTGCTTACTTGGACCATTGACCCGTATTATTAAACAAACCATGACATGACACATAAGTTTCAGACACAAGGCGTCTGCGTCTACGGCCAAAGTATATGTAACGATCGCTTGAGAGTTTTATTAAGGCTTGTCGCTGCAGAAATCGCATAAGCACTTCATACTACCAGCGCCGGCCGCTCCTGATTGGCATCTTCCACCTTTGGCTCCCTTGTTCTCACGGCATCTTCGATAACAAAACGACGGATATATCAGAGGCGCACAGAAACGGAAACCCACGTCGCCGCCGTATTCTTGAAGACATTTTCTATCCTGTGCTTTTGTCTCCGGCAACTCTGCTTAATTCATATAAAAGAAACTTTTAAGTAAATATTATCAGTACATATAACCGAAGGTCCGAACTTGCATGCGATCACTAATATACATATCATCTGAACTCTATGAACCAAACGTCCTTAAATAGTTTTTACCTATGATAACTAGAAAGAGGATGAAAAGTATGGCGAAGGAAGAAACTGACTTAGTTGCCATGGCCATCATCTCTCTCTCTCTCTCTCTCTCTTTACGTTATTGTTTCACGTTGGATTTAACGTATGTATAAATGGATCCATGCTATCTTGTCGTGGTGCTGTGTTATTAATCTTTGATTGTGGGGACAACATGAAAGAAAATTGTCATGAAAAAACCACGAGTCACATTAGCTGTCATCGTGAAAAACAAAACAAAAGCGTGCATGACTGGGAGAGCTGAGTCGACTTGGGATTGACACGGAGGGCAAGTAACAAATATGATCTTAGCACATTAAAAAAGGCGCACGTTTGCTTCTCTCTTAGTCAAAGTATCACCAAAGCTTATGTTATTACAGAAGTCATACTTTCATATTACACTTACTTTATCGTTATACTCATTTCACATTCACTATTACCCAAACCAGGACTAAAACTTGTGCAAGAGCATAACAAAAGAGTATTCAAACATTGCGGCCATCAGTGTTTTAGTGATCGCTTAGAAACTGTGACTAGGATTGATCGTTGCAGAAGTCACGTAAGCACTTAGCATTACTGCCTTCTCCCCAACGGCATCTTCCACCTTTAGCCCCTTTTTTGTGACGACATCTTATATAACAAGCACTCCCCATCTTGCGCTTCTACCTCTGGCACGTCTGTTAATAAGAAAAGAACATAGCATAAATTTGCTCTGATCACAGAGAGTTAGTAAACAGAAAACAAAGTGTAATATGAAGTTAATTACTAACAAAATCTCTGTTAATAAACTTACCACTATACCAGAGATAACTAAGAAGACAACAAAGATGGTAACGGGTTTTATGATTTATCGCCTTTGCCATTTTCTCTGTGTCTCACTTTTGGTTTGTCTTTTCATATGTAGTTGAACACTTGGTGTTGGTGCTATGCTATGTATCTTTAGAACCAAACCGTTTTGCTTAGTGATATAGAACCGAAACACACCAAAACTAATTTTCCAAGAGTACAACATCAGTAACTTGCCTTAGACATCAAACTTCTTATTCTCTGGTTTATATAAAAGGACAAACATATACAGTATCCTGACTCCACTATGCCAAAACTGTCTTTATCCCTCATACCTTTTCTTATAAGCAAACTAATATATGGAGAAATAAAAAACATTCTTTCACAAGGGATAACATAACTGAGCAGTAGATGCTATAAGCCTGTTCCTAGGTAACAGTTGCTGCCGGCAGAACTACCTATAGGCGCAGGCAGATCACGGACCAGGAACTTCACCGTGTGTTTTCCCATACCATATAATATCTCCAAGCACTCTTGGAGATCAGAATCTGTAACCAGCATCACCCATTCTTCTTCATCGTCTAAGTACTTGAGTTGAAACGACTCTTCTTGCAGTTTAAACCGTTTCCTAACTTCTTTGTACAGCTGAGAACACCCAAGCGACGGCTCGAACTTGAAACGTATTGTGTCTTCTCTGTAAGTAGCTTTTACAGTGAGCGTTGTTGATCCACTCTCGCTGCTGTTGCTTTTCTGTGTTCTAACTTGGTTACTATCGTCCATGGAAGTAGATGAGCTTCGTAGCATAACTGCACCTGAGCCATTTGATGAACCTGACATGCTGCATGACATGGACTGGTTAGGTTCGTTGATACTGCCACTGCATCTGATTGCCTGAGAGCTTAAGTTGCCATTAAAGCCAGACTGTTCGGCCATCCAAGCCCATTGCTGACCACTAGCATCAACCTCCACGAATGATCCTGCACAACCAGAAAGTGGCTTCAGATTGTAGACTTGTAGTCTCTCCATCTAAAGCTTATGGTATAGAGATTTTGTTACCGTTTGCGATGATATCCTCCTCTAACTTGATTGCATTGTCGACTGATTTAGCTTCCAAGAGCTCAAACGAAGTATCTTGAGCCGTATCTTCCTGACCTCTAACAGGATCCTTCTGGGTATCAAGTTCTTTGATAAAAGGGCAAACTGCAACGAACTCGCCTGTGGTCGAGTCAAATTTCAGTCCTCCTTCCACACCTTGGACAGAGTCAAGCACCGTCTGTATTTTCCTTAGTGACCTGTTCACTTTGTTTATCTTGCGAGATGGCCACCTCATGATCCCATGTTGTCTGCATATCCGTTTCAGTGTAGTGGGACAAACTGCAAGATTAGATTCAAAGTCGAGCGTTAGAAAACGTTTGTCTGGTAATGGAAACGCATCCATCCTGAGAGAAACTGTGGAAATCTCACCACCAAGGCTTTTTGCAGCATCCTTAAGACTCCCAGAAAAATGTTGTTGGAGAACACTTAAGCTCACATTCTTCTCTGTTGTACTTTTCTTCTTCTCTGGTGTTCTAGCTTTGCTCATTTCCTACAAACAAAAAAAAAACTCAGTGCTCAATTTAGTAAGCTCAGTTCACAATATCTATAGAATAACCAAATTGCATCACATACCTGCTCATAAGTGCCTTGAGAGCCTGTACCACTGCTATCTTTATCAGAGGACATATCCGAAAATATATTTCTAGTAGAGTTAAGTTCTGAATCTGATAACATTGTCTGGAAGTTTCCTGAACATGCAGTCAGAACTCCAGTTTTACTCACTTCTTTTTTAGCTTCCCCTATATCTGAAACGGTTCTAAGAGTTCGACAAATTCTCTGCATAGTACCGGAAAGGCTGTCTAATAGAAGCTGTTGCTCCAAGCTCCCTTTCATACTTACAGGCAAGAACAGTTCAAGTATGTAATCATCTTCACCAGTGTAAGTGCTCCTCAGTTTTATAGCAACAGCAGCATTCAGACCGTACTTTCGAGCATGCTGAACAAGAGGGTACTCACTGATGTCATAAGCCTTCACATCAGAAGAAAATAACGGCTTGTTTGATACGAAAGCTCTGCCAACAATTCCTTCTTTTTCTCTTAGACAATGCTCCAAACAAACGTGCACAAAGCCTTCCATCTCCGTATCATTCACATAACAAGCTGTTTCCTCTACGCAAAGAACACAACTTTCACCTGATTGATTCTTTCCCCCCTTGCCGTAACTACAAGGAATCCAGGCTAGAGCTAAAGGCAGCCTGTGTGCGTGACATACTGCTCGGAGAACATCTTGTATTTCAGCTAAAGCGTCTCTTTGATTACTGGAGAGGAACTGAAAAGCAGACATACCATTAGATTGAGGCATAAAGTGACGATAAATAATGGGTTGTATTTTACATAGTAAGCTATTGTTTGGTTCAGATGTTACCTGAGGGCGAGGGCTCGCTGATGTCCGTAAGTTTACAGCCTGAAAAGTAAAAAAAAAAAAGAAAACATGAATCTCTCTGCTAATACAGGGAATCAGTAACTGTATTTTGTAACCTCAGGTCGCAACCAGCCACAACATACTGTCTACAGAGCTGCCCTGGAAGCTTTCAATGACAAAGGCAGAAGACTCGGGCAGTTCTTAAGCCAACAAAGATTTGTCAGACCCTAAATCAAACTTGCATAAAGTTTAAAAGTTGTTTTATGCACTTGCTGCAAAAGACATCAACATCCAGATTGTTTAAGACAAGACTGACACAAGTTATCTATTTTCAAATGGTTTTCCCTAGAATGTTTGGAAGAGCCTAGAACTCAACCAAATTAAATCTACTCTTTTTGCTTTTGACTTGGGACTTCTACTAGCTAACATGTGTTGATCTGATGAAAATAATGTTCAGTGAAAGCAAAAATACATATAAGTAAAGAGAGGGAATATGAATCAACCTGGAGAGCACGGCAGACAGAGTCCATCTCCGTATCAAAATTAGGCTTTTCCTTGGAAGTGACGAGCTCCATGACGGCACAACAAGTTGTCCCAGAAGCTTCAAGGATAGGTATAGCAATGGAACCACGGACTTCATTATCTATTGCATGCTTCATACGCAGATACTCATCCGTCTTGTAATACACAACGTTTGACGTCCACTCAGGTACTCCGGAGATGAAGACACGGCCAGGAAGACCCGGGAAAGAACACTGATTTGCTTCAGAGGCAAAAGTGAATTTCCTCGAGACTTCACGGTACTGAGACAGCCTCGGGTCAAGCAAATAGGCCTGATCACATGTACTGAGCACGTGCTGGTCTCCTATCTTAATAGGAGTCCAGACTTGAGCTAAAATGCCCTCTCCTGAACCTGAGGACTCTAAAAACAAGCTTAGTGCCTTGAGCATCTTCTCATCTAGTGAGTGGCTCAAAGACCTAGGGATAGTACAGTTCATCAAGTTGGGAAAACCATTCTTCTGGTTAGCCACCCTGCGCCGTTTACCACTTAACTGAACGCTATCTAAGGAGTGATCAAACTGAGAGATCATTTCCTGTAGTGACGGTCTTTCTTCACCATAGTAAGAGCTTTCCATATCATGAAATGAACGAGTAAGACCTGGTAAAGTAGCAGCTCTCAGCTCGGGTGCATGAGCTGAAGTGATAGCTCCAAAAGGCATAGACTGAGAGGTCGACAGACCATATTGGGCGAACAAGACATCACTCACGGAAGGGCTGTTACACCATGTGGAGAAAGAGTCGAAATTCACAAGCTCAGAGTTGGAAGATGAGTTAAACATATCGTCAGAGATCAAGCTCCTAACACCAGAACCAAAGCTGAAACCATCCATCTCTTCTGGTGAGATATCTTGATAACCAAACACCTTGTCTCTGGAAGAAAAAGGTTGTTCCATAACGTTGATGATTAGCTGACCAAAACAACAACAACAACAAGTATTGATCTTTATTCAAAATATTCAAAGAAAGGATCTTTCAATTGAATCTTACAAAGCAAAGAAGGATTCTTGAAAACGCCCTCACGTAGCAACTTTAGTAAATCAAACCTCCATCAGTACCCTACAACATAGAAGACGTCACAAAATCAATTCAAGAAACTGTTCCCAATAAGTACACAAAAGAACTTTGAAACTGGCATGAAAGCCTCAAACTTTTTTTTTTAAATCTTAAAAAGGGGAAAACTTTCAAAGAGGACAAAAGTCACCGCAGCAAATAAGAAAAAAAAAAAGCCCAAAATTCAACAAAAAAGCGAAAATCAGCACCACATTTCTTAGCAGACAACACCTAATTGCAAGTGTCCAAACTTGCACTTTAGTAAGAGACCAAAGTTCTGAGTTTTCGAACTCAAAAGGGAGACGACACTACCACGAGTGGTCTTCCATGAAGAGAAATTACGGCGAGAGATTAAAAAAAAAAACAGAGCTTTTTAAGCTAAAAGTAGAAGGTTCGGTTTGTTGCCATTAACAGATATTGCGGGGGAAAAGACTTACGCTTTAAGCAGTGGAGGAAGATACTACTACATCAGCAGAGTGATATATGGCCGCTTACATTTAATGGAATACTCGTAAGCTTTGCAACGAAAAGAATAGACTTTTGAATCGAATCGCTCTCTCTCTCTCTCTCTCTGTATCTTGAGAGCTTGTGTGCTTGCGTAAGCAACAGAACGATGCGTTTTGATAAGAGTTATCCACGTGTGACGACGTGAAAGGAACTGGGACTGATATTTCTTTTTTTATCCAAAATTAGATAAACCTTTTAATTTGGGAATCCTTGGACGCGGTGTCTTCTCATATGTCAGTGTATGTTTTACAGAACCGACAATTACTATTGTTAATAAAATATATAAATACTAGGGTCGGTCCGCCCGGGCCTACGGGCGGGATGTGATATATTGTCTAATGACTAAGAATTAAGATATATATTTTCTCAATGAATTTTTGTATGTTCATTTGTTTGATAGTGTGATAAATTTTACTGGTTAGTCATGTTTACACCAGTTTATGAGTGTTATTATTTCGACTATTAACTTGGACGACCATTTTGGTTCTGAAACAACAATTATTGCATCAAACAATCCATTGATCTCTTGATACTGGCGTCGACGAAATGTGGAAGGATACATGGTATCTATGGAGGTCAGCTGAATCCTAGGGATTAGAACCCGTTCCCCAACATCTTTTTCGGTCATGATCTGTGTTACCACCATCATTGTACCATTGCATAACCCATCTGATTGGTTAAAATTGCGCAGATAAGTGAATAATCTAGCAAATCAATTAGGAGGCCCAATCAGAATATAGTTAAAACTCATGTCACGGGGTTGAAGTTTTTTCTACCCTACTATTGTTGCCGTTAATAATCCTTTTTGAAAAAAAAATCGGTATGGTAAAATTGTTAATGTGCTTATATCTATTAAAGTATTTAGTGACAAAAGGAGATCTAGCATCCAAATAACTCCCATTTTTTTTTGTTAAAAAAACAGTTCATCCTCAATGCCCGTACTTTTTTTGTTTTCAAAATTGATTATGGCTTTTTGTCCCTTTTTCACCAGACTGACTTTGTTATATATAATGGCTAGCTGATTGGTGGTTATATTTTGTCGTGGTCAGTAACGCTTTTTATATTTTAAAATAATTAGATAAGTGTACATCTATTCAGTTTATATAAAGAAGTTTTGTGTCTGTGAATGATTATGTTCCTTTGTTATTTTTTAAAAAAATTGTAACTATGCTTGCAGAAGGATTGCTATTTTTTGTTGGCCCATTATATTTATTAATTTATTATTGTCATATTAAAATACCATGTTTTTAGCAACTTGTTTTTTTCAAAACTTACGTCCTTTTTTCTTTAAATAACACAATAGGTTACTAAACTTTTTCTTTAAAAAATTGTGGTATATAATATCCAAACCACGTAGGTGCAAGTTCATAATTGTTTAAAATTATAAAACGGTTTTTTTACCGAATTCTATACAATGTTAGGTTAATGTAGTAAAATCTGTTGTGGCAAATATCTACTTAATAACTGTTTAAAATAAGATCGTACGATAAATGTGAAAGTTGGAAATCCCATATTTTTTACTGAGCATTGTTGGTGATATAGTAATTGTAAAACACTAATTTATTTACACGAATTTTTTGAATTGGTAGGGTGTTGCATCAAAAGCACGTGTGGATAATATTTTACATAATTAGCTTCTTTTCAGCACTAAGACCTTGCGACCCATTTTCATGGCTTTTAAAATCACTTACGATTTACCTAAATGTAGTCGTGGGCCAAAATAATGATCGAGACGGACCAAACAATGTATTATAATATGAAAATAACTGTGGGGAAAACATTAAGGTTTGCATAAATTTATACCAATAGTACAAATATTTAAACCAAAACATGATTTTATAGAAATTTCAGAAAATGCAGATTGTTCAGAAAGATAAAAAACCAGAAGCAGACACCACACCCTTAATAAAAAAAAAACAACATTGATGCCATAGCATTATGGAGTAAAAGTGTAACACCCGTCTCTTTAACACTCGAGCCCGGCGTGCTACTAATCAACAACTTATATCTCAAATCCGTAAAAAAAGTCTGAAAGTCGACTTTCATATAAATACCGAAATAAATCCATAAATCCCATAGTCGAAATACTGAAATAATCGTCGAAATAATAGATATAAGTCTGAGAAATAAAATAAAGAAAAACGCCTAAAAGCACCAGCTGTCCGATCAATCTCCTAGTCGTCAGTCTCACCTGCATGGGGCAAATGAGGGGTGAGTAACAGGGGAGTTACCCAGTGAAGTATGGGATACTAAACCCGAAGTCCATGGACCCGGACAGAGCACTCCGAATAAATATAATTTAATCCTAACACGTTGCAAAACACGGTACCTAAAGTACCCAGAGATCAAACAAGCTGCCCACTAACAGGCCAAAACACCACCGAATATGTGCTCGGTAACACACGCCCGTAGACGATTTATCGACCTCCACGCCTTGGCACAACAGGTCGACTACGCTGTGCCGCAGCAAACACCACACCCAATGTACTTTCTCCAGCCGAAATATCCATAGTCGGCTATCAACCAAATCACATCAATATACTATATATATATATATATATTATCAATTACAAATGAACAAACATTGTTGAATCATCTAACACCCTAGTTCCGGTTAAGCAAAGAACCTAAAACTAAGCAAAACAATGACAGACTCAATTTCACGCAAACGGAAACACATTAGAAATAAATTATACTTATTCGAGGTCCTAAGCCGTGTAAGAGAAGCTCGGGAAAAGACCCTCACCTTAGCAACGTGGAAAAGTAGTAGCTATGAACTCCAACTGCTCAAACAGACTCCAAATCTGAAATCGGGGCGAAAAATCGAGTCAGAACGCCCTTCGAACGGTTAAAAACGGATAACTGGCGACTTGGTCAAACAGTCAACCCGCTGGTCAAAGGTCAACTCTGACCCAAGCCGGTCAACCATTGACCAAATGAAATCGAATTGAACCAATCGGTTTACCCAAACCAAAATCAATTTCAATTAGACCAAATCGGTTTTCCGTAACCGAAATTAAATCAATTTTAACCAGAAATCGATTTAATAAATAACCGGTTAACCTAAACCAAAACGAAATCAATTAACCTAACCGGTTGACCGGATCCGCGTTGACTCACCGAGTCGACTCGGCCGAGTTGCCGAGTCACCGGCCGAGTCACCGGCGGCGGTCACCCGCGGCGGTAAAAGGGCGGCGGCTTACCGGAATCAACGGCGGCGATGGACGACGGCGGGTTGCGCTGGCGCGTGGGATACACGCTCGGAACGCCGCGGCACAAAAGATGCGCGTGACGGCGCGTCTGGGCGAATCTCCGGCTGATCTTCCTGCTCCGGACTCGTCTCGACGTCACGATCACGATGGTGGTCTTGAAATCACGAGATTCCAAATGGTTAGTGAGTTATGATCGATTGAATGAACGGCCGTTTAAAAACAAATCGGAAAGGGCGATTTCCGGTTACCTTCGGCTGGGATCGGCGGTGAACTGGTCGATCTCGGCTCTGGGCGTGGTGGTGGCGGCGGTACGATCTCAGATGTGAGTGACGGCTCAATCTCTGTAGAGTTACAACGCTTAGGGTTTCTGGAGAATAAAATAATGGCAATAATGGTTTATATATTGGACTCACCAAGGGTTTCCTGCAACACTAACGGGCTCTGACGGGCCAAAGTGATTGGGCTGGGAATTGGGTCGTTACAATTCTCCCCCACTAGTAAAGAATTCGACCCCGAATTCGGCTCCTGAACCAACTGTCCAATACCATCCTCAAAAAGTTCTGGGTAATCAATCCTCATCTGAGTCTCGGTCTCCCATGTCTCCTCATGGATCCCATCTCTCTCCCAACGAACTCTGACAAAACTAGTCATCATGCCCTGAACCGCTTTCACTTGCCGATCCAAAATCTGTACTGGCTGACAAAGTGCAGACAAGTTTTTACCAAGGTCACTTGGTGGCTGTTGCAGAATGAGCTCTGGCTCTCTCACGACTTTTCTCAAAACTGACACATGAAACACATCATGAAAGTCTGATAACTCTGCTGATAGTCCCAATCTGTAAGCAACTGCTCCTATCCGCTCCAAAATAGGGTACGGGCCCATGAATCTCGGTTTAAGCTTCTTTAGCTTTCGAGTCTTAGATCCTCCCTGAAATGTTCTCATTTTTAGATATACCAGGTCGCCCACCTGAAATTCTAAATCCTTACGGCGCTTATCCGCATAACTCTTCTGTCGGTCATGAGCTTCCCTAAGTCGAGACTTGAGCATCTCCACCTGTTCTACTGTCTCCTGAACCATTGCAGGTTCTAAATCTCGTCTCTCCCCCACTTCTGTCCAGCAAAGTGGTGTACGACAAGGCCTACCATAAAGCGCCTCATATGGTGCCATTTCAATACTCGAATGATAGCTGTTGTTGTATGCAAACTCCGCTAGAGGTAGATACTTTCCCCAATTTCCTTCCCAATCCAAAACACAAGCCCTGAGCATATCTTCCAAAGTCTGAATAGTCCTCTCTGACTGCCCATCTGTCTGCGGATGATAAGCTGTACTCATATGGACTTTTGTCCCAAGAGCCTTCTGAAAGGCCCTCCAAAAAGCAGATGTAAACTTTGTATCTCGATCCGATACAATGCTCACAGGAACTCCGTGCAATCTCACAATCTCTCTAAGGTAAATCTGCGCCAACTGATCAGCTCCATCTGTTTTCTTAATCGCTATGAAATGAGCAGACTTGGTGAGTCTATCCACAATCACCCAAATAGCATTCCTCCCTCCTAAGGTTGTCGGGAGTCCAGTCACAAAATCCATAGTAACCATGTCCCATTTCCATTCTGGCAATGGCAAGTTCTGCAATAATCCGCTAGGCACTTGATGTTCAGCCTTAACCATCTGACATGTCTGGCACTGCGATACAAACGTAGCAACATCTTTCTTCATACCAGTCCAATGGTAATAACGCTTCAAATCTCTGTACATCTTGGTATTCCCTGGGTGGATAGAAAAACGTGAGTTGTGTGCTTGCTGTAAAATTTCCTTCCGTAGCAGTTTATCATCTGGCACACAAACTCGGTTTCGGTACATGTACATCCCGCTCAAAGCTGTGTGATATCCAATACTCTCGATTTCAATCTGCTTAACCAAAGCCTCATCATCATCCTGAACTCTGCGTATCCTCCATAGTAAATCTGCTTGTTCCAAAACATCAAGACCAGCTGTCTCCCCATCCGAAGTGATTGCACACAATCTGAGACTAGCAATTGTGCCAGTCAGCTCCTGAACCTCCTTGGTTCCTGAAACATCACTCCTGCGTCTACTCAAGGCGTCTGCCACATGGTTGGCCTTACCTGGATGATAGGTAATATCCTAGTTGTAATCCGCTAACAACTCCATCCATCTACGCTGTCTCAAATTCAGGTCCGCTTGAGTAAAGATATACTTAAGACTTTGGTGATCTGTGAGGATCTGAACTTTCTCTCCATACAGATATGACCTCCAGATTTTTAGCGCAAAAACAACTGCTGCTAACTCCAAATCAGGGGTAGGGTAGTTGACCTCGTGAGGCCTCAACTGACGTGATGCATAAGCAATAACATGACCATCCTGCATCAGTACACAACCCAAACCAGTACCTGACGCATCCGTGTAAACCTCATAAGGTATCCCTGGCCTCGGTAGTACCAAAACTGGCGTGTCCGTGAGTTGTCGCTTCAATTCTGTGAGACTCTTCGAGCACTCGTCTGTCCACACAAACTTAACATCTTTGCCTGTCAACTGAGTCATCGGTTTGGCGATACTAGCAAATCCCTTGACGAATTTCCTGTAATAACCTGCTAAACCCAGAAAAATGCGGATCTCTGTAGCACTCTTAGGTGTCGGCCACTCTGTAATTGCGATAATCTTCTCTGGATCTACAGCAACTCCTGCCTCAGAAACCACATGACCCAAAAATCCAATCTTCCTCTGCCAGAAGCTTACTCAGCTTAGCAAATAGCTGATGCTCCCTGAGCTTCTCCAACACAATCCGTAAATGCTCAGCATGCTCTTCTCTGCTCCGAGAATAAATCAGAATATCGTCGATGAAGACGATTACACACTTATCTAAGTACTCGCGAAAAACATCATTCATAAGTTTCATGAACGCTGCAGGTGCATTCGTCAACCCAAATGGCATCACTACAAATTCGTAATGTCCATAGCGTGTACGGAAAGCCGTCTTCCGCACATCCTCCCCTGCTATCGCAATCTGGTGATAACCTGATGCCAAGTCAATCTTAGAGAACCATGAAGCTCCCTGTAGCTGATCCAACAATTCATCAATACGCGGAAGTGGATACTTATTCTTTATGGTCACCTTGTTTAGACCTCTGTAATCAATACAAAGCCTAAAACTCCCATCTTTCTTCTTCACAAACAATACTGGTGCTCCCCACGGTGACGTACTGGGTCTGATGAAACCCTTACCCAATAGCTCCTCCAATTGTTTTTTTAGTTCAGCCATCTCTGCTGGTGCTAGTCGGTATGGGGCCCGTGAAACCGGTGCTGTCCCTGGCTCCAACTCAATAGTGAGAGCATCTCCTCTCGCTGGTGGTGGCCCTTGTAAGGCCTCAAATACATCCTCGAACTCCTCAACCACCGGAATGTCCTGCAACTCGTGATGTCCGTCGTTCTTAACCATCGAGATAGACGCCAGAAACCCCTCAACTCCTTTCTCCAATAATTCCTCAGCATGCATCATCGAGACAATAGAGATTCCCCGGTGAGCTTGAACACACTGGAATGTGATCTTCCCCTCTTCTCTAGGAATATGAACCCTTGCCTTCGGGCAATCTAACACCACTCGATGCCGTGTCAGCCAATCCATCCCAAGTATAACATCGTAGTAATCCAGCTCCATCTCTGCTAAGTCTCCGGTGAAAACGAACCCTTCAAGTAAAATAGGTACGTCTCGATGCACGCCAGTGGCTCCAATTCTCTCTGTGCCGACTGTCCGAATCTGCTTGGTCTTAGGCTCAAAGACACCCTGAAAAGGCCAAAACTTGACTAGTCGCGAACTCACGAAGCTGTGAGAAGCTCCCGTATCGAAAAGAGTGTGAGCTACCTCACCTCCAACAGAAACCGATCCTACACATAATTTTTTTTTAACTATACATAGTAATCACAACCACAATAGCTCTCAAGAGAAACGAGTGGGGCAAAGATACGTACCGGCTGTCGGCTCAGCTCCATTGGCCTCTCCTAGGGCATACACACGTGGAGCGACGGCTTAACGCTTAGCTGGTGGAAGCGTTGGTTGCCCCTTCTTTGGGCAATCTCTAGCAATATGACCGGGCTCATAACAACTGTAACAAATCCTGATTGCCGCTGTAGGTGTTGCGATCTGACTGGCCGAAGTCGCATCTGCTGGTTTCATCCGACAATGCGTTGACAAATGTCCCCACCTTCCGCAAGTAAAACACTTGAGACACTCTCCGTCGTGGTGACGACGACATCGAGCACAATACGGTGCTTCTGACTGGTCCCTGGTCCTCTTCTGAGTCTCATCAGTCTTTCCAGACTTAGTTTGAGATGATTTGAGGAACTTCTGCTCCTCTGCCAAACCTGCTTCCTGCTCAGCAGCTTTCTCCACCAAATCTCCCAATCTCTGGTAAGTGACGACACGACATCTGTTGCGAATGTCGACTTGCATCCCACTCAAAAACTTCCTAATCAGGTCATCCTCAGTAATACCACCTCCTGCAAACCTGCGAAGTCGGTTGAACTCAACCTCATACTCCCTGATTGTCATGCCACTCTGGCTCACATGCTCGAAGTCACTCTTCTTCTTAACCATAGCTTCTTTTGGAAAGTACTTCCTATCGAACTCCCGGATAAAATCTGTAAAGGTAAGCGGATCAGGCCCACGATGGCCCAATCGTACTCCCTCCCACCACACAAGTGCATCTTCACGTAGGTACTGCATAGCCAACCTAAGAGAAACCTCTGGTGGACACTCAATAATCTCCAATTTTCGTTGCAGACCAAGCTTCCAATCATAAGCAACTGTAGCATCCACTGTTCCCCCAAAATGCTCCATGTCCATGTTCCGCATCTGAGTCGTGAGTCTGTAAAATCTCTCATCATATACCCGGTAAACCGGTAAAGGTGGAGGTGGTGGTAGTGGTGGCTGCTGTAAACCCTGAGGAAGCTGCTGTTCTGGAACCCCCTGCACAGGAACCTGAGGTGGAATCTGCTGCGGTGGAATCTGCTGTGGTGGAATCTGCGGAGGTGGAATCTGCTGCGGTGGAATCTGCTGAGCTGGAATCTGCTGCGGTGGAATCTGTTGAGCTGGAATCTGCTGACCAGCAGCCAACTGACGGGCAACCTCCTGTGCAGCTACACGGGCAGCTTCTTGTGCAGCTACACGAGCAGCTTCCTGCGTAACCTGCTGAATAGCAACCTGGGCAGCCTGGGTAGCTGCCTGCTGAACCATCTGCATGAGCGCAGCCTGATCAAACGGTGGGACTACAGGCTGCACACCCTCTGCCTGAACACCATTCCCCTGAACATCTCCTGCAGCACCCTGCTCATCCACAACTTCACGAGCATCAGCTCTGACCCTAACTGTGCGAGTACGCTTAGTTCCTTTTTTTGGCGGCATCTGAAAACATGATGGACGGAACGATTAATTTCTGTTAAATCAGAACATTAACGATTACTGAAAAATAACCAAACAAAAAGGTGCTTCTAAGTTTTAAAAAAAAAACGTCGAAAACTAAAACAAAATCTTTGAAAATCAGGTCCCCTAACCGGCGTCCCGGGTCAAAGCCGAGACACAACCCCGCTCTGATACCAAATTGTAACACCCGTCTCTTTAACACTCGAGCCCGGCGTGCTACTAATCAACAACTTATATCTCAAATCCGTAAAAAAAGTCTGAAAGTCGACTTTCATATAAATACCGAAATAAATCCATAAATCCCATAGTCGAAATACTGAAATAATCGTCGAAATAATAGATATAAGTCTGAGAAATAAAATAAAGAAAAACGCCTAAAAGCACCAGCTGTCCGATCAATCTCCTAGTCGTCAGTCTCACCTGCATGGGGCAAATGAGGGGTGAGTAACAGGGGAGTTACCCAGTGAGGTATGGGATACTAAACCCGAAGTCCATGGACCCGGACAGAGCACTCCGAATAAATATAATTTAATCCTAACACGTTGCAAAACACGGTACCTAAAGTACCCAGAGATCAAACAAGCTGCCCACTAACAGGCCAAAACACCACCGAATATGTGCTCGGTAACACACGCCCGTAGACGATTTATCGACCTCCACGCCTTGGCACAACAGGTCGACTACGCTGTGCCGCAGCAAACACCACACCCAATGTACTGTCTCCAGCCGAAATATCCATAGTCGGCTATCAACCAAATCACATCAATATACTATATATATATATATATATATATATATTATCAATTACAAATGAACAAACATTGTTGAATCATCTAACACCCTAGTTCCGGTTAAGCAAAGAACCTAAAACTAAGCAAAACAATGACAGACTCAATTTCACGCAAACGGAAACACATTAGAAATAAATTATACTTATTCGAGGTCCTAAGCCGTGTAAGAGAAGCTCGAGAAAAGACCCTCACCTTAGCAACGTGGAAAAGTAGTAGCTATGAACTCCAACTGCTCAAACAGACTCCAAATCTGAAATCGGGGCGAAAAATCGAGTCAGAACGCCCTTCGAACGGTTAAGAACGGATAACTGGCGACTTGGTCAAACAGTCAACCCGCTGGTCAAAGGTCAACCCAGTCAACTCTGACCCAAGCCGGTCAACCATTGACCAAATGAAATCGAATTGAAAAATCAATTTCAATTAGACCAAATCGGTTTTCCGTAACCGAAATTAAATCAATTTTAACCAGAAATCGATTTAATAAATAACCGGTTAACCTAAACCAAAACGAAATCAATTAACCTAACCGGTTGACCGGATCCGCGTTGACTCACCGAGTCGACTCGGCCGAGTTGCCGAGTCACCGGCCGAGTCACCGGCGGCGGTCACCCGCGGCGGTAAAAGGACGGCGGCTTACCGGAATCAACGGCGGCGATGGACGACGGCGGGTTGCGGTGGCGCGTGGGATACACGCGCGGAACGCCGCGGCACAAAAGATGCGCGTGACGGCGCGTCTGGGCGAATCTCCGGCTGATCTTCCTGCTCCGGACTCGTCTCGACGTCACGATCACGATGGTGGTCTTGAAATCACGAGATTCCAAATGGTTAGTGAGTTATGATCGATTGAATGAACGGCCGTTTTAAAAACAAATCGGAAAGGACGATTTCCGGTTACCTTCGGCTGGGATCGGCGGTGAACTGGTCGATCTCGGCTCTGGGCGTGGTGGTGGCGGCGGTACGATCTCAGATGTGAGTGACGGCTCAATCTCTGTAGAGTTACAACGCTTAGGGTTTCTGGAGAATAAAATAATGGCAATAATGGTTTATATATTGGACTCACCAAGGGTTTCCTGCAACACTAACGGGCTCTGACGGGCCAAAGTGATTGGGCTGGGAATTGGGTCGTTACAAAAAGTATCTCAGATGATAAAGAATTAAGCGAGACGGACTTCTTCACCATCTTTGAAGTTGCTCTGGCTGAAGGCTTCAGTGGATCTCCACCATTAGGGGCTGCTCCAGCATCTGGTCATGCCTGCTGACTGCTACCCCCAGTTTCAACCTTAGCAAGAACGGTGCTGTCACCTGTTACAATGAAAAACGTAAGAGAATTACCAGGGAGCTGACTGCTAGTGTTTGCTAGAGCAAGCATCTCGCTTTGACTACGGAATGGAAAGCATTCTTCAGGGTGTGGAGAACTGGGTTCGGTTCAGTTAACCCCAACGGTGGCTGGCACAAGAGTCGCCTGAAACGTTTATGGAAATCGTCATATTCATTAAACGGATCATTAATGGTCAATGCAAATTCTTATAAAACGTGAAAATAAACTTCAAGAATACCGAAGAAACCCTAAAACAAAACTCACATTTGTATCAACCAAAAGCAGCTCATCAGCGCATCTGATATTCCTCGCCTCCCAGAAACGCAGTAGTCTCACCTCAACCGTGGAAGAACTTCTGCCGGACTTCAAATCGGAAAAGAAAACTCAAGAGTTAGCCATTTTTCAGTAAATCAGTAGATTTATATGTTCTAAATGATTGATAGGATGACTCAGAGCGTAGGGATGCATACCTTTTTATACTCGAACATCCACCGCCCCTGAAGAGCAAAGGCGTCATTGAAGATAGATTGTGTGCGATGGATTTAAGAAGGTATTTAAAATGATTGAATCCGTAACCGATTGAGCTCTGAATCGATAGGAAGAAGATGAACAAACAGAGCAAAACCCTAGAACTGCTACGGCGGAGAAGAGAGAGCGCTGAAACAAAAAAAATGTAAGAGACGCAGCGTTTTGGAAATATCTTGTTTTATTCTTACCGTGAAAATCAAAACGTATCGTTTTGCAATAGATATTAGTAGGGCTTTATAATATTTTTTGTGTGTTTTAAGAGAATTGTCTTATATATGTTTTATGTATGCAAACATGTAATTCTTTTCATTGTATTGACCGACAGTACAGATTGTGGTCAGATTGCCGATAATACAGTCATCCTCAAATGGTACTCACATCGGTTTCTATGAGTCAATAATAGATTATCTCCGACTTTTTTTGAAAAAGAAAACACACTATATATCCGACTTGTTAAAGCCCTAATTGTACATTATCGTTTTCTTAATCTTATTTTAGGTTTAGGAAGATCAACAAAAGATGCATGAGATTTTTATATTGATTTATTTAGCCTTAAACCATCACTGCACGTTATAACATCCTTGTCTAATTATATTTTATTGTTCTGCTGATGTCACGAATGACCCACTTCCTCTCCTCTTACATTATAATATTCTTCATATATAAATATGACGAAAGCTTGGTACTATACCAAGAATCTCGATCTCCCGATTAGATTCTCCTTTCGATATTCGAATTACCTTTCAAGATTCTTCAAGCGTGGAATCTTCAATAGTATACAGCTATGCTATGTACTTGCAAGACTTTGCATGTTCCCCTATTTGTTGTAATTAATCTTTTAAATTCGTTTCCATCTTTTATTGAGAATATATGACGTATGATTGTAAAATATCTATAACTTACTTTGGCAGCCTACTTATTTAGAGACTAGGTAATAACCCGCGCCTTGCGCAGGATGTGATTATTAGTTTCGTTATTTTTAATAAAAAAGACAATAAATCTGTTTAATCTGGATATTGGTTAGGTTTTACGTTTTTTTGTTTTTAATCTTCTAAAATATAACCATTATTTTAAATTAATATTCATTTTAGTTTATTCGGTTAAAACATTTGATTTTTTGGTTTTTTCGGATAAAAACCTAAAATTAATATTATATGTTTATTTTCATATTATGAAGTTTAGATAGTTGTCATGTCGAACCAATAGTTTCATATTATAGTTTTTAAACAGATGATAGTTTAAGAAAAAGAAAAGAAAATTATTAAGACAAATCATTTCACTACAATTTGGTCGGTAGTGAAAGAAACATTAAGAAAAAATATTTCAACTTTCAAAAAAATTAGATACTTCAGCTGTGGTGAATACTTAGTTATAAGATGCTCACATCAAGGTGCACATGTATGTTTATGTAAAAAGTATATAAAAATAATTGAAAAATATATAAAGATATTGTTAATTAATATTAAATGACATTTTTGTTCAGAATAATACATGAAAGATAAAATTAAAATTTATTTAAAATAAAAAAGACCTTGACATTAGTCATTTTTTCATCAAAAGAAAATAAAATTATATTCGTAAATAGGGGTGGACACATATCATGTATCTGGATATTTGGAAGCATTCTTGTCAATTCGATCTTTAGCCACCTAGATATTCGGTGACTCCGATATCCGAAATGTTTTAGAATTTTAAAGAATATCCGATTTGATTCGTAAATAAAATAAAATTTTAAAAATAATTTAATAATAACATTTTATTACAAAAATAAAACATTATATAACCTTTTAATTCTAGTACCTAATATAATAAATTTATATTGTAAAACTGATATAAAGTATAATATATATAATTCTTTTCATATATGTATATATGCATATAACATATCGAATTAGATATATGTTCCTAAAAATATTGGTATTAGTGATTTGCTTCTTTTTTGGATATTGTATTTTAGTATTTGATTTGTTTCGTAAAGTTTCAAATATCAAGATTTTTTGGTTCAAATCAAAACGGATAACAAATCGAATCAAAATTTATGAATATTTTGCTCAATTTTATCCGTAAACAATAAAAATAATATATATATAGTTTGGCTTTTGATTCGTTATCTATTTTTATTCGAACCGAAAAATCCAGAGTTTTATTGGAACTATGTATGTGAGTTTTATATTAAAAAAATCACAAAGTACATAGTGTGAACACATTTATGACTATAGTGTGAACGCGTTAACATATTTATTATCAAATCATTGTGAGGCTGCCACGTGTCTATTATAATGTGAATGCATTTATTACAATGCTTCTCTTTTAATATATAAGGGATGTTTGTATATATATTATGATGTACTATAATTAGATGACAAAATAAAAACTGTAGAATTGCACTAGACGACCTAGAAGAAACATCTAGAATACACGGAACTGTCGTGTAACTGGTGATGCTTACTTTTAATCCACTTGGGCTAGCAAACTAAGTTTTAGACTTAAACAACTCTAGTTTCATTAATAATTTGTCCCACTTTCATATGGTCAAATTTATGTCTAACAGACGTTAGTTAGCGAAGGTGACTAATAGCTTTTTTCCGTGAAAATGAAAATTAAAGATATACTTTTAAGCTTCGAATTGCAAGTAGTTAAATATAAGTAATTTACTAGGGTGAGAATCAAAATATTGAAGATAAGAACTAATTATTTGTTCTTTTTATAAATTCGAACGCTATAACTTATTATATATATGAGCCATAAGTCATTTCCGATCGAATACTGTTCTAGGGTGAAAAGGAAATGAAACTTGGGAGACTGGCGTTGCATGCAATTAATATTTATTTGTTGTCTAATGTTAATTGTAGCAGGATTCGCTCATTGTCGGGACAAGTATGAAAAAAGAATCTTTTGGATCAGTTATATGTGCATTAGATCCAAACTTAATATGAGTTTATAAACATCAAATCAATATTGTTTTGCAAGTAATGTCAAAATTGTCTCGTTGGTCGCTTTCTATCATCAAATATCAGATAGATCAACCAACATTTTATCTTTCTGTTACGTGTGTTAATATTTGGTAATTACTATTTAACGAATATATTTGTTGTTGTACTTTAAATCTTCAAAGTGGTGATTAGAAAACAAAAGACTAAAAAGTTGTACTATTCTTTCAAGCATTAGCAGTATGATGAATAAAATCTTAGTGGATCGTATGCCACAAAGATTTTAACTTATTAATTATCCAAGAATAGATATAGTCCTTTTCACTTTTAAGTATAGGACATCTAGACGATGGATCAATTTCAGCATGAAAGATTAATAATAACAACTCTGTAATTTTAACTCTTCAGACCTCCCTTACTATAAATTTCTAATACAAGAGTCCTTTTTTCTGTGAGTAAACGATCTCCTAAACAAAACCCACAAAATGTTTTACTTTTTGATGAAAAGTATTTTAACTATCTAGGCCTAATAAAGATCATGGAAACCCAACAAGGATCCTAAAGGCCCATTCCCAATTTCTCAAAAAGATAAAAGAACACTACATTGGAATAGCAAACTTTCCGGTCGATATTTAATATCATATAGTATAACACATTGCAAACGCTCAGATCTTGTTCATTGTAAACATGGACACTTATAGTAGTTTGATCTCAACTGAATTATGGCACGAACTTTTTATCGGTCCTATAAAAGCCTATAACAATAACAATTATTGTTTACACTTTATTTTATTAATTTGAGATTGTTGTTTATTATAATTTCCAGTAAAAAATATTTGACAAAAAGAATTGATGTTCCTATCAGGTTACGCAACATTATCTACATATAAAAAGGGAGATGAAATATAAAAAAAACTGTCGAATTTAAACTTTAATTTGGGTTTAAGAATTAAGAGTTTTTGATGGTTTGTGTATGAAGATTTTATGTGACATGTAAGAAGCAAAGGTCAATAGAGAAAATAATAAGACTTTAACACGTTTTTAAATTATATAAATAAGAATATGTAATTTACTTGTGATATAACTATCACAGCATAGCCGATCAAAACTATTAAAACAAGAGTACAAATAAAATTTAAAATTCAATCTCAATCATTACAACCGTTAGAGAGAGAGAGAGAGAGAGAGAGAGAGAGAGAGAGAGAGAGAGAGAGAGAGAGAGAGAGAGAGAGAGAGAGAGAGAGAGAGAGAGAGAGAGAGAGAGAGAGAGAGAGAGAGAGAGAGAGAGAGAGAGAGAGAGAGAGAGAGAGAGAGAGAGAGAGACTTCCTCTTGATTTCATGTTCATCTTCTGCATCCCTCTCCTCCATCTCAGCTGTGTCGCTTTCGCTTTGGGTCCTTCTTCTGCTTTCATTCCCATGATATATTTCCATGACACTTATAAAGAAGTAGGCTTGGTTAACTTACATCACTGTCAACCACATGAAGGCTAATTCCACTTAGATCTCTTCGCCAACTCCATCCTTCCTTTCAAATTCCACCTCTTTCTTTTCCTTCCTTTATCTTTCAGCCTTTAATTTCACATCTTTTTCTGAAAGTCAGAATCTTTGTTAGGTTATGTGAATTGTTTTTGTTCATGGGTCTAGTCAGAGCTTTGATTTTTTTGTTCAAAACCATGTACTTTATCCGTTAATTGATTTGAATGATTCATGTATTCATTTGCTCAGACCTCATGTTGTATTGTTTATGCAAGTCTCTGTGAAACAATATATTTCTCATATTAATGGTTATAGAAACATAAGCTTCCAGTGTTCAAAAACTGCTTCCTTTCTTTTTGCAGGAATCAAGCAAAGAGCGATACAACGTTCCAGATGCTCCTGTTCGAGGTGAAAGTTGATCCGTATATGAAATTTTAGTTGTAAACATATTAGTATGTTTCAAAAAAAAAACATATTAGTATAAATTTTTAATTATATTTTTTCATAATTGTTAGGTCGTAAAATTAATGTGTATTAACTTTAAAAACAATTAGAAACTAAAACAAATGTTTCAAAGTTTCAAAAAAAAAACAAATGTTTCAGTCTGTTATGTTCATGATTGGTCCTACTTGCAATTTGTTAATAGTTCATTATTTAACATGTTTTGGTCACTGTCCGGAAAACGTTATACAGTAAATGTAATAGTTGTTTTGAGGATACTGAAACAGTATGATTCATAATCTATAATCTCTTAATTGTATACAGAAAAGAAAAAAAGACACTGCGGCATGAGAGGATGTCATATATTGATATGCATTGAAACAGCTGGAAACTCCTAATTAATAATTAGTACACTGGATCCGCCTGTACGATTTCTCATTCTGTGCATGAATGGTTGGCATTTTCCATTTTTGTGTGCTACAAGTGCATTCTTACAGCCAATGCCCACAATCACAAGATTCCAATCGCCGCTTAACTATGGAATTTAACTATGGTTATGCATTTTTGGTGTGAATTTTTGGTGTGTTCAATGGCGAATCATTCATGGTTAAGCGGCGATTGGAATCACCCGAATGCGTACTTCAGAAACTCCATAATGTCGCCTGAAAGCTCAGAGATGAGACACCACTCGGGATCTACCATGTATTGGAGCTCCGAAGAACAAGCAATTCTCGAAGATGGTCTTGCTAGGTTACTGACTTCTCTCAATCAATACTAGTTTTCCCAGTTTCTTGATTTTTTGTTGTGATGATTAATTGATTATTTATTTTTTCACAAAGATATTCGTCGGAACCGAGTATTTCACGTTACGCGAAAATAGCGTTAGAGCTTCAGAACAAGAAGACCATTAGAGACGTAGCTACGCGTTGCAGATGGATGCATGTAAAAAAGTCTTCTTAATTATACCTTCCACAAGTTATGTTGTTTCTCTGTTTCTTATTCGTTTCCTTGGGGTTCTTGTTTATGTGGCAGACGAAAGAAAATAACAAGAGAAGAAAAGAAGACCACAATATGTCGGGAAGAGCCAGGGTTGACAATAAGGTTTTTCAAAATACAATCTAACTCTGTTCGGTTTTTATCAGCTGGTCTTTTTGTTGTTGTCTAAAATTTTCAGGTTTAAACTGCATATGATGTAATCTCTGTTTCATGTTTGATAACTTCAGGAGATTGTTGATATGGTGGTGGCTTCAAACTCAGCTACACATATGTTTGCATCATCACATCTTCTTAGAGAAGAAGATGGTAAGTATATATCTTTGATCCAATTATTCTTAAGGATGCTTCAAGATTTTATCTTAAGGAAATAGATAAGGAAATATCAATAAAGATTCGTTTAATCGTATGCAGGGATCAATAGTGAGCTTCTTAAACAGAATCAACAACTCCTCAGTCAGATTTCTGCAAATCTCACAAATTGCAATCAGATTTCTACAAATGTCACATCCTTGAGGGTAAAGTATAGATGCCTTACCAACTTAAACTGAGGGACAATTTTATTTTTACTTATTTTTTTTTTTTAACAGTTAACAGAAAACTTGACTCTCTTTTGCAAGAGCAGAGACAACATCAGGAAACTTCTCACAAAGTACGTAAAAATCACTAATTCTGCAAAATGTATCGTCTATGTTGTTATATTCAGTGTAATTAGTTCTTTTGATCTTACAGTTTGAGTGAGAATGCCCCGGAGCAGATGAAGCATATGCCACCATGGCCGGAGAAATTGAGAGATGATCATGATCAGCTACTTGATTCAATCCTTCCTCCCTCACATCAACAATGAACTTCTCTTTCTATTTTTCTTTCTTTGCAATTCAGCTCTTCAGGACATTCTTTTTTATTATGTTTTAAATCGGACTTCAGTTATTAGGTTTTCTCCCAGTAGAAGCCCTAGCTTAGAGCAGAAGTTTAGCTCTTTGTAACTAGTTGAAGTGTATCAAACAAAGTACATTTGATGCAAAAGCATTTCCTTTGTTAAATGTCAAGATTAGTGGAGCCAAGGGCACCGATATTCTTGATATAAAAAGTGGTGGATCAAAACATATACAACAGATCATGTCCCTCAATTCAAGTCGCATGCACACAATGCTAAGTAATGATCCTAAAGGATTTTTGTGGTTAATCATGTTTCCCAAACTAAACTAGATTACTGTATCTTTTTTTTTAAACACAAACTAGATTACTGTATAACAAGTAAAAATTTGGGTATGTAAATAGTAAAAACGAAATTAATAAATACCTAAATGTAAGAGGATTTCGATGTGTTCCAGAGATTACAAGAAGATTTCGGGGATGTGACAATGTCTCATATTCCTCGAAATAAGAATGGTCGGGTGGACGCGTTAGCAAAAGAAGCAAGGATCAGAGGCTTTATTTTTTTCCATATAGACAAGATCCGGCCAGACCAAAATGCTCATTGGAGAATCGGTTCGTTTGAGAAAAAAAATATATATATATCACAAAATTGGGGAAAAGTTGGTAATGTGAGAAACTTACCAATGGATGGGCTAAAGTGAAATTGTTAATGTGAGAAACTAAAGCCCAATATGAAAATTGTTTTATAGATGGGCTAAAGGGTAAATCTGGTATTTCATATATAAGTCTTAGGGTTTTTAGAAGCGACTCCTTATATCTTGCGGACGGTGCTTTAACGTATTGGTTCTTGCTCTCTGCGTGGACGGCGTCTAGGTTAAAACAACAGATCCGACAATGGTACGTTGTCTGTCTTTCTATTTCGTAATGCGTCTAGTTTTGCACTCAATTTTAGTGTAGTATCGTTGTTTCCGTAGCTTAAAATGTCGATTCTTGTATCATTTTAGCTTTAAATGTCTTCTGTTGTTACTTTTGATTAGGATGTAGTAAAACTTGTAGGTTACAGTAACTTGATCTTCTAAATGTTGTTTTGATGTATTCGTCTGAGAACTCATTGATGATGATGATGATTGGTACAATGTGTGCAGCCTAAGCAAATCCATGAGATCAAGGACTTCCTTCTTACAGCAAGAAGGAAAGATGCTCGGTCTGTGAAGATCAAGAGAAGCAAGGACATTGTCAAGTTCAAGGTCAGATGCTCTAAGTACCTCTACACGCTCTGCGTGTTTGATCAAGAGAAAGCCGACAAGCTTAAGCAGTCTCTTCCTCCAGGTTTGTTTATATTTTTCCTAAGCATAGTTTTACATGAGTTGTTTTATTCTGTAACAATGTTTATGATTGGCAATGCTGACACAGTATATATGTTTGCTGTTGCAAACTGTTATTCAGGTTTGAGTGTGCAAGACCTTTGAAGATGAGATGATGAAGCCCTCCTTGTTATGATGAATCCATATGAGAATATGTTTTTGTTTAGTTATTTTTCAAACTTTTCGAGTATGAATGTTTTTGGAATACAATCTCTGGATTCAAAATTTCTTTAGTTACATACTACTGATTCCATACTTCTACGGTTAAGTACATACGATCTGTAGATGATTTTGTCCTTGATCCTAGCACTGGACATGATTAATTGTAGCACATAAAACCTGTTATTTTGTACACACATATCCAGGCAGACCAGACCTATCTGCGGTGTGGTTTCATTATCTTTACTATTTCTGGAGTTTATGATTCTGCTTTTGAAGCTCAACTAATGTTTATGGGCTGGAGTGTGTTAGTTTCCCTGCTCTTTTTGATTAGAAATTACATCTTCATCCGGGGTTGATTTACTTGGAATTTGGGGAATGAGTTAGTCTAAACTTCATGTTTTATTTCATTTGTAAACCATGTTGTAGTTTTTAAGCTCTCTTCTCAACTTCTTGTATCGTCGAATCGTGGTTTCAAAACAAAACCAGCAAACGATTGAATAATTGACCAAATGGAATTATTTGCTTTGTGTCATTTGTAAGAGACGGCCAAAAAGGGAATGTTTGTTCCTTTTTTTTTTTGAATGAATGTTAAATTTTATTCATCAAAAAAGCTTTTTTACAAAAGAAAATCTAATCTACCAACAACAACATATAAAAAATGATTTACCATGTTAAACACTAACTAATAAAACTATATCCTGATGGTGGAATTAAGTAAAATGAATAATGAAAACAGAGGCGTGCTTTTCTTTGCATTGTAACCTTAAAAGCCCAAATTCGAAAGAAAAAACGAATAATGATAGATAAACACGGAACAATTCATTAAAAGGAGATGGTGGTAGGTGGGCTATATAAGTTTGACTTATAACCAAAATTAAATTAAATATATAAAAAGTAGTATTAAAAAAAGCTGTCTCTGGCTCTGACGTCTTTTCTCTTCAAGTCGCAGACTCGTCTTCCTCACAGCTCCTCCGGCGATACTCTGCCTGCTCTGTAAGGAAGTCTTTCGAGAAGGTATAATCGATCGATTCATCTCCCTCTCGTTTCTATCTGAGAGGTAGAGGTAGAAGATTCCAATGATCTCCAAAGCTTCTTCATCTACCTCCACCAATTCGTCGATTCCTTCTTCTTCTAGGGTTTATCTCTCTCCCCCTCTTCTTACTGTTACCTTTGATTCATTCCCTGCTCAAAACCTTTGATAATTCGGATCCATATAACATACCTAAGATCTCGTTAGCTCATCAGATTCTCAACTTCGTTTGGAAAGTTCCTTGTTTGTGTTTAGTGTTGTATCGATTCATTTCTAAGGCTAATAAGCTGAAGTTGTATGTGTCGGCTTGTTAGAGGAAGATTGTGATTGAATTAGCTAAGCTCTGCTTTTTTTTTTATTGAATAGATTGGAGGTCAGCTTTGTGTGTGGCCTGGATTGAGACATATTTGCCTCAGGAAAAGCTTGTTATACGGAGTTATGTGGTTATTCTCCATGCCCCTCAAAACTCTTCGTGGAGCTAGAAAAACGCTTAAAGTTACTCACTTTTGTAGCATCTCCAACATGCCCTCTTCTTTAAAAATCGAACTGGTTTGTTTGTATATGCTTTACCTTATTATCACTTTGCAGCTTCATTCTACTTCTTCTTTCTAAAAATTTTGGTGATGTTTCAGGTGTCATGTAGTAAGGACAGCTATGCGTATCTTTTGCACGATGAAGACACTGGGACGGTTGGAGTCGTTGATCCTTCTGAGGCTGCGCCTGTTATTGATGCCTTGAGCAGGAAGAATTGGAACTTAACTTATATATTGAATACTCATCATCATGACGATCACATAGCGGGGAATGCTGAGCTGAAAGCTAGGTATGGCGCAAAGGTGAGGGGATACTATCTTCGGTTTTAAAATTTATATCTTTTGTTTTATTTAGTTTCGTTATGCTCTCTGCGCAACTTAGCCCTATCCCGATAGCTATGGGACATAGAGCTCTACGATATAATGGTTTGGCTTTAAGAGGTTGTAAGGTGTTAGTGTTAACAGAAATAATGGCTTTATGGCCTTTAGTGCTCTCACATGATTTGAAAAAAGAAAATTATAGTTGACTTCTACTTTGCTAGTGAGCTCTATTGTGGCTATTTTGTTTTGTTGTTCTTTTCTTCGTTGCTTTGGTGATATATTCTAAAGTGTTTTTATGTGACTTATGTTTCCGACAGGTGATTGGCTCAGCTGTGGATAAGGATCGGATTCCTGGAATTGACATACTTCTCAAGGATAGTGATAAGTGGATGTTTGCTGGGCATGAGGTTCGGGTAATTGACACTCCTGGTCACACACAAGGTTTGTACCTCTACAGTTGAAACATATCTCTACAATCAAATATTGCCAACCTTAGAAACGTTTCTTAGTTAACTTAAAATGATATTCACCATACACACTGTGAAACTGCTCTCCTTCTTCATCCTTTAGAAAAACTAGTAACTTCTTCCCTACGCTGTTGCATGTTTTACTCTCTTTTTAACTGTTTTTTTCTCTCAAGCAGGCCATATTAGCTTTTACTTTCCCGGGTCAGCCACAATATTCACAGGAGACCTGATACATAGCTTATCTTGTGGTACCCTCTCAGAAGGAACCCCCGAGCAGGTAACATTAATCGAATAACCAGTAGAGTATGTACTCTAATAACCTTAACTTTCATCGTTTTTCACAGAAGCAAATTTACTGTGCTCTGTTCTCTTTTAAGTTTTAACGATAATACCTTTTTTTTCTGCCTGTCTCAGATGCTTTCATCACTCCAAAAGATCGTGTCTTTACCAGATGATACAAATATATATTGCGGTCGCGAAAACACAGCAGTAAGTTTGCACACATAAACATTGCACTCTTATCTCACATTATTCAACTCTCAGTGACTCGGAGAAACAAACTATTTACATGTCTTCCATGATACAGGGCAATATCAAGTTTGCACTATCTATAGAACCAAAGAATGAAACTCTTCACTCTTATGCAACCCGAGTCGCCCATCTTCGCAGCCAGGGACTCCCTTCGGTAAACTATCTTCTCTTCTCCTCTCTATCTGTTAACCTCTTTCTTTATTTCATTTGCGATGTTTTGTTTGTAGATTCCAACGACTGTTAAGGTAGAGAAAGCGTGTAACCCGTTTCTCAGAACATTCAGCAAAGAAATCCGTAGATCTTTAAGCATTCCAGACTCGGCAAACGAAGCCGAAGCACTGCGTTGTATTCACAGAGCCAGAGATCGTTTCTAAAGAAGCTTTGGGGGTTATCTTCCTTATTGTGTATATATAGTTGGAAGTCATCGTCTGCAAAGATCAATATATATTATATGGTTTAGTGTTTTATTTCAGTGACCAATTGAATTTGATGTATTAAAAAAAAGTATTCAAAACAGAAACAGTTATATAAATATTTAGTTGGGCTCAGTTACTAAATTATGAATTTAAAGTGTAATATATGCAATTGTAACTCTATGTTTGGATCTTCTTCATCTTTGACATACCTTTTGAGACATGGAATCACCAGAAATCTTTACATGAACATTCACCACCTTGAAAATGATGAAACCTGTTTAAAAGCAGAGTGGCAACCACCAATACTTCTGAGGTTCATTATTCTGATGGGAAATGTAAAGTTCCTCTTGGGCCATGATGTGGCATTAATAATCTATGTTCTCTAATCATCTTCCAAGGATTTACTTTTAAAATAATTTTATTCAAACACTAAAGTTTTATATTGCCCAATCCCTTTAATATACATATTTTACGTCTATTAACTTCATTTTTGGCGATTTTATAATTTGTATCCTGTTTTTATGTTTAAAGATAAATAAAGTTTTAATTTTGTCAAAAATGTAAAAAAAAATCCAAAAAACTATTTAAAATATTTTGAGATAAGATTTATAGCTTATATTACTCAATAAAATCATAAACTAAATACAGGATAAACATAATTATAATATTATCTATAGATATTGTTAATATCAATAGAATATTACTAAATAAAATATATATATTTAATTAAATGTTCTAAATATGATGACAAAAAATGTTCTAAATATCATGATAATTATATATGATAATTTTTTTTTTAAAAATAGTAGTATATATATAAGTAGAATATGTTATTGTTTATTAATTATCTTAAATATTATGATAAATTTATATATTAAAATATTTTTAGATAATATTATTGATTAAACTGATGATTTATTCTAAAATCATGTAGAAGATGACAAATAAGTAAATTCACTAAGATCATAGTGAAGATGACAAGTAAGCAAATTCTAATTTTTAAAAATAATACTATATATAGGTAGAATATATTAATGTTTATTAATTATTTTAAATATTATGATAAATTTATATATTAAAATGAATTTTTAAATAAATATTATTAATTAAACTGATGACTTATCCTAAAATCATAGAAAAAAATAACAAGTAATCAATTTCACTAATATCATGGAGAATGACTGGTAAGCAAATTCGTTTATCAGATAATAGTATGTATTTGTTTTCAGAAATTATGTCTATTGACTTTATAAAATAGGCTACGGTGTTTCCACTACCAAATCTATTTATAAATAGGAAAATAATCCAGAGAGTACAAAAGAAACTGAAAAAAAAAATCAAAAAACTTTTGATCAGTCTTTATATATATAAACTGTCGGGTAAAAACAAAAGATGCGACGTTAATTACTTTCTGTGAAAGAACAGACACGATGCAAGAACCAAACACTAACCCGATGTATGTCTCTGCAGATGTAGTAAAACTAATACGCCTCAGGCTTCCACCAAAATCTCTAGGAAGATTCAAAACCGTGTCAAAACAATGGAGATCGTTACTGGAATCGAACAGGTTCGTAGAGTTGCATCTCAGTTTTCAAAAATCCGGCAAAACCCGCCGGAAAATCCTCGCCGCCAGAGATTGTTACTGCGGCACCCCACAATATAGCTCAACCACCATTTTAAAAGCAAAGATCATGATGAAAAGATCTGAGTAACAATGAAATGATTAAATCAAGCGACTTTTTTCTAAAAGGTTTAATGTCTCAACAACAATTTTAAAACCAAAGATCACGATCAACAAATTTCCCACAATATAGAAACACATAAATACAAAATAAATTAAAAGATCAGCAATAATCCTCAATTGTGAATAAAAATAAGCAAACAAATAAAAAACCAACAGTTGATAACAAATAATTTTCACAATAGCTCTACAATCATAAAATGATAATTAATACACAATGATAATGTCATAAAGTAATAAAAAGATTGAACAATGAGTGTACATTGATGTAATTTCATGTATATACACAATAAGAAGCATGGTGGCAATTACAAATGTGTCAGTCACTCAAAATCAGTTGTTTAGTTTTATGTTTATCTTTAGTTTTATACTAGAATAGATTATAACTTCATGTCATATATGTATATTTAAAATCTAATCTGAATTATTCTTATGTCTCATGCAGGACATATTGCACCGAAGTTATGAGAGGTTAGTTGAATCTTAGCTGCCCCAAAATAGATGTTTCATCAATCATTTTTCAATTTTTATCTCTAAAAGCAAATGTCATATTCAAGCAATCAGTAACAAGTCATTTTCTTGCATTTGAAGCACATAATACTAATAATCAGAGACTTGGCCATAACGACTGTTATTGTATTGATTGTTTGAATGTTTATCATTATTAATGAAGAAAAATGTAATAAATAAATAATTGTTTTAAATAATTTAATTTAAATTATGTATTGAACTTATACACCAACAACGACTAGTAGTCATATTGACAAAACAATATATATTATGTTAACAATCATACAAACCTATATATTTTCTTGTAACTATGTATAAATATAATTATAAATTTGGAATCATGAATGGAAGTGAAATTGTAACTAGCTTTAACATTGACCATAAATAGTCATTCATTTCTTTTAATAAAGTGATGCTCCATATATATTACATAATACTGTTTTCATTGATCAATTTTCTTGCGGATGTCTTTTATATTTCATGAAAAAGAAGGTTAAGAATTACAGTATATGGTTTATTAAATTAAAAGTCTCTATAAAAATACATACATGTAATTTAGATACATTGCTAATCAAACATTATGTTCAATGGTCCACTTAATAAGATATGTAGGTAGATGATCAATCATCCTGGTAGAAAAGGAAAATATTGGAAGGAATTATTAGAGAGTACGTTACTAAATGTAGTAAAGTTAATGATGAGGAAAACAACATGTATGAATGAACACATTGCAGCAAGCTCCACCAAAATCATTTAAGCTCCTTCGGATATTAAATTGGCCATCAGCTTCTGTTGCGGTCACTGCTATGATCATTAAAATTATAGCGATTGACAAAATCGCAGTTTTCCTTTCAAACGCCATTTTTTCTTAGTAATTTTTTTTTTGCTTTTTTTTTCCTTTCAAATTTTCTGGTTGGTGATTGATTATGGGGCTAGCTATTAGTGTATTTATATGTTTAAGCAAGTTTCTAAAAATAGTAAATTACTAATCTAGACACTTTGAATGGATTTTTCTGGTGGATGGTATTTAGCGAAACTTCGTTATTCTCATAGAAATATTTGTGGACTAGGTCTTTGGTATAGACGAAGCTTGGATATATAAAACTTCGTTAACAAGAAACAATTTGATACAAAGTAGTCAAAGACCTTGGATGCGACATAGCCGTCAATGAGTTGCCACAGTTCGGTCGGTCTCATACCTCTCTTTAGGCCTGGGATTTCGGGTATTCGGGTCGGTTCCGGATAAGAACCGTTCGGGTCCGGGTTTTCGGTTATTTAATAAATGTATCCAATGAGTACTTGGAACACTTACGGTTCGGTTTCGGATCGGGTACGAGCGGTTCCGGGTCGGTTCGGTCTTTCGATAAAAGTAACCATATTCAATCCAAAAAAATGGGTACCCAATTTTTCGGTTTAAAAAATATCCAAACTTTTACCCGAAACCAATTGGGTACAAAACGGTTCGGTTAAAACCGTACCAAAATCAAATTAGTAACCGAAATAAAACCGATTTTGAAACCAAACTCATGGCGTACATCATGTCTGAAGACTGAAACATGTAAAACCAATTTTGAAACCAAACAAGAACAAGAATATAACATACTTGATGTCTGAAACAAGAACAAAAACTGAAAGCAAATCAAGCAAATCACAAGTTCACAACAGAAACATAAAGAAGTTGATGTCTTAAACAAGAAAAAAAAACGAAACGAAGCAAATGATCACAAATGACACAGTCACTCTTTGTCGTCCACACTCCATACTCCATAGCCACTCCTTAGTCTAAATTGCATCCAGCTTCAAACTCTATGAAAACAAAAACAGAAACGTATAAGTGTTCAAAACTTCAAGTTTTCAAGATTCAAAGCTATACTATAAATGTAAAGAGTTTAGAAGAAGTGAATCATACCTCTCATAAGATCATCTTGAGTTTCCACATCTGAAAGTATCTGCTCTATTGTAAGAATGCCTTTCTCATTGATGTGAATCTCGGATTTCAACCATTGTTCTGTGCACACTAACACCTCGACCATGAAGTGTGTTAAGCAGCTCCTGTATGGGTCTAAGACTCTCCCACTAGTGCTAAATGCACTCTCTGATGCTACAGATGATGCTTGAACCGCAAGAATATCAGCAGCTATCTGAGACAAGATCGGGAACTTCACACTGTTTCTTCTCCACCACGATAAAACATCAAACTCGGTCCCAAGTCCAGTACCACCCTTTGAAACCTCTACTTTCTCTCTCAAATAAACTTCTAACTCATTACTAGAATCTTCTGTACCTGTTTCTTGTACAAGCTCCTCATAGAGATTATCCATTCTTTCATATCCGATACCACTGCCTATAACTTGACTCTGGAAAACTGCACCAGCACCACTGTCTTGAGTTTGGGTTTGAGAAGACGATCCTCCTTGCGACTGTGAACCACCTGATCCTCCACCACTTGTGCTGTATCCAAGAGTGTACTCTTCATATAAGCGCTTCATGATCTCCATAATTGAGTCAGAAAGCAGAGTATACTCGATGCTTTCTTTTCCATAGAGCTTCTCAAAGCAGAGGTTAGCAAAATTCATCTTCTTTCTTGGATCAAAGACAGTAGCAACAATCAAAAGCTTGTTCATCTTACAGCTCTTAGACTTACTGCTCTCAGACTCAGATTCTTCCGTAAATGGATTCCAGTACTTCCTTATTTTCCCCATCATCGTCAAAGCATTGACCCGCAGTGTTTCATCAGGACCAGGCGCAGAGCTTATCTTGCTGACATTCCTAGTGATCGTGACAATCTCATTGTAGATCTTGTGCGACGTAATGCCCTTAGTAGCCGAGAGCATCAGAGTTGAATTGTAAAAGATGACAAGAAAGTGGATAACGGCAACTCGCCTAAGACTATCATCTCATTGGTAGCTTCTTTGAACACTTCCTCAGACACCTTAGACAGACTCACGTTACCTTCTTCATCGACATTTATCTGTGACTGATCTCTGGACTTATTTGCAGCCTTCCACGCCATGTATGCCCTACAACCGCTCTTGTGCTTCCTCAGATTAGAGGTCCCAGACTTGGTTGGACAGCTAAACTCTTTCTTACAATAGCGGCATTTGCATCTGTTGTAGTTGGTTGGCAGCCTGCTGTAATGGTTCCAGACATCAGACCTCGTCTTTTTCTTTGACCTAGAACCATCATCTTCTTCTCTCTCGTTCCTTTTTCCCGAACCCGGTGTTTGTACATCTTCATCTGAAGATATTTCTTCATCCATTAGTTGATGGTTGACTTCATCTTGTTCATGAGTTGGAGAAGAATCCATCTACATAGTACATACAAGAACAAGTTAAGAACTGATACAAATTTTGAATAAATAAGTTGTAGCAATCAAACATCAAAACTGTAATCATACTCGACTAAGAGTCTAAGAATTATCAAACATCAACATTCGACATTATCAGATCAAAAGCTATCAAATACGATTGAGGAATCAAAGTTATCATTTATCAAACAATCAATATAGCTTAATCGATCAAAGTATCAAACAATCGAAGATTCGAAATCGTTGCTCACCTCCGAATGAATTCTCGAAGATGCAGACGGTGGAGAGAGAAGAGAATCGACTAATGTTTCCAGCTTTAATATTTCTGATAACACCAGTTGCTCTATTTGTATATAAACCTTCACAATTCTCGATTGCTATAATGGAGAAGATGAATCGAAAAGCTAGGGTTCGTATTTTGGGAATTGGGGTTTGTCTCGAGCTGATACACTGTGTATGATGTATCATACCCACGCGTGTAACGGTTATGTCGGGACTTAAAGTCTAGATATATCGGATATCCGATTTGGCTCGGGTAAAACCCGGATCCGACCCGTTACCCATGGATTTTTATATTATTATCCATTGGTTATTTTTGGCTGTACCGAAGTCAATCCGAACCGGGCAAAATCGGGTCGGTTCCGGTCCGGTTTTCCGGTTCCGGTTATAAATCCCAGGCCTACCTCTCTTCCCACACGAAATCCTTTTCTCATATTGGTGTCTTTCTATTTTCCTCTTCATCAAGGAGTAAACCTTAGTAACTACTGAACTTATTGGTTTTTGGAACTGGTTTCTATATTCCTGCTCTGCAAATATTTTACAAAAATCGTGAAATTTTACAAGTTTAACAATTATTGTCGATTTATAGAAAGTACATACCATTGTACTCTATATTCTACGTCTTGTCAATACGTTGGTTGACTAATTGACTTGATTGCACAAAGAGAAAGAGCTGTGTTTCTATTGAACACTAGGAGTTTAAGTCCATTCAAGTAATGACAGCAAAGTTCTGACAACAGAAAGAAACAGAGATGATTTTTGTTTCTAAGTCTGTCTCTTCTCAGCCTAAGAGCACATTAACTCTTTTATTACGGTAGGTTTTGTTTTCGTTAGCATCAAACCTCGAGTATTGCTTGGCATCGGTTCATGCTTGCATCATATTTTGTGATAAAATTCTGGCTTCTTCCTTGTCAGATACCCGGCTAAGTGAAAAGAAAAGAAAAATAACTACAACTATGTTTTTCGTATCATAGCACTGAGAACTTTATGGTGTCCCCGAAGTCATTAGTCTCTTGTGTTTTGATGGTTTATTAAATACAGAAACTAGCCCCACGAACAACATGTTCCATTGTCAAATTATACTACAAACTATCATGCGGTTTGAAGATTCTCGGGACACTAGGTGGAATCTCTCACAGAAACTTAAGAGATTCAATCAGAAGAATGATGATCCCGGCTAGAAGACCTCCTATGATGACGGAGACGCCTGTGTTTATGACGTTTGTGAGGACGTTCTTCTCCATGGTTTGATCTTCTGCTGCCAGAAACATCTTCCTTATCACCATATCGATCTTCTCTCCCTCGTGACCTCTCTTTTCTGTCAGACCGAGACTCTACTCTGGAACGCTCCTCTTTGTCTTTGTTGTGTCTTCTATGAGCCCTCTCGCTTTCCCTGTGACCGTGATAAGACCCTTCTCTCTTGACAGGGCTCCTCTCTTCTTCCCTATAATATCCTTCCTCTCTATCGGACACACTCCCTTTTCTCCTCGGTGGTGATGGTATCTACATCCAACAAGCAAATTATTATGTGTTAAGTCTTTAGTATTCTAGACACGTTAAACAACACATCAATAAGCCACTTCTTAGCACAAGAAACACGAACAAAAGACCCAATATAACAGTAAACATATAGTAGTGAAGACCTGGGTACGTGACATGTATCTTCCCTCTGGTGGAAGCTGAATCCCAAGCTTCTTCAAATCTTCATGAGGGATTGGCCGCCTATAACAACATAATCCACAGTTATATATGATTTTGAAAGAACCTGGCTCATGACAACTATCTCCAGCTAGTTACATAAAACCGGAACAGGGCTTAAAAGGAAGAGGAAAACAAAACCGTACAAGGGAGCACGGAATGGTCTTTCTCGTCCTCCAAAACGAAGTTGTCCAGACTCTTTCCTACCACCAAGTCCCCCTCCTGCTTCCAAGGATTAAGCAAAGAGATGAAGATCTAACTCTTAATAGAAAATCTATAGTTTAGAGACAAAGAGCATAAGAATAGGGAAACCTAATCGTCTTGGTATCCATCCAGGCATCAGTTGCTGCCTATTATAATCAACAATAATCTCTCTACCATCAATGAACGAATGATGAGCATCCTGTAAAACCATATGCATGGATTTCAAACAGCTTTACAGAACAAAGCAAGACATAAACAAAAAAAAGAAGAAGCATCACTGCAGTTACCTCGTAAGCACGACGCATCTCCTTTTCAGTCTCATACTCCACAAAAGCATATCCTCGTGATGCACCCGTCACTATAAAAAGGAAACAACATAATGTGAAGATCACACAGTTACGCTAAAGACAATATCTTGGAAGAAAGAACAAAACGTTACCAATGTGTCTGACCAAACGCAAGCTCTTAACTTTGCCATGTTTACTCATAGCCTGCAGACAACATGCTCAGTCAAAAGTCCTAAACACACAGCACGAAGACAAAACAAAAACTCTTTACCTCACGAAGAGTATCCTCTGTAGTAAGATGAGAGATTCGACCCACGAATAAGGTACAGTAAGGATCTCCGGCAGCTTTCGAATCGCCAAAGGGATCATCTTTCGAAATACCCAGAACAAATACAAACCGATGAGCTTTGAGTATTCAGAAACAAAGTGATAAACTTGGAAAGAGCGATAGAGAGAGAGAGAGTTTACATAGACCGGCGTTGTAACAGAGGAGAGCTCGACGGACGCCGTTATCATGCGGCGCAACGTCGGTTCCGTCTATACTTCCGGCTTGGATAGGATGATACGACGTCGCGTAGAACACTTTGTTCACGACGTTGTTTCCTCCGCCGCTCATCTTCTCTACTCTATCACGGCGACTCCGGCCAGTTTAATACACTAAGGACGTAAACGCTGTCGTTTAAGGACTGTTGCGGTTAATGATAAACGGTGTCGTCTGGGAACATGTTTTCGGCCCAATAGAATGTCTAAAAGAGGCCCATTAGTGTCACGAGAGGCGGAAACTCCAACGGTGACTTCACTCACTGGCAAGGATGACTGAAGACGAAGAAGATTAGCGCAGAAACATCAGCTCGAGAAGAAGAAAGAATGATGCTTGCTCGATTTACATTTCGATCTCAGCTGAGGGCTTCTGTCTCATTTCGTCAATCTGCTTCTTGCTGTTCTCCTTACTCGTCTTCATCAGCAGCCTTAGCTGAAGCTGAAAGGACGATTCGGGAAGGTCCGAGGAATGACTGGAGTAGAGATGAAATCAAGGCTGTTTATGATTCTCCTGTTGTTGACCTCCTCTTCCATGGCGTAAAGTTCCCTCCTTTCTCTCTCTTTGTAGTTGTCCCTCCTCTGTTTCATGAATGTTGAGTTTGGTTTCTGTAAAGTATTGATTTTTTAGTTTGACCCTGAACATGTTTGTTTGAGTAGAGAAGGTTTTTGTTGAGCTTGGATCTCATTAAAATGCATCTGCTTTAATAATTGGTTCATTTGGTTGCACAACTGGTTTTCATTGTTCTTTGTATTTTACTTTGGTAATGATATTTGTGTGGGGGCTTTCAGGCTCAGGTTCATAGACATGTTCATAACTTCAGGGAAGTGCAGCAGTGTACTCTCCTCTCTATAAAGACTGGTGGTTGCAGTGAGGACTGTTCGTATTGTCCTCAGTCCTCCAGATATAGCACTGGAGTCAAGGCCCAAAAACTCATGTCCAAGGACGCTGTCATTGACGCAGCAAAGAAGGTTTGTTGTTTCCTTGTCGATTTCCTTTGCTCAAAGTAGATTCTGTAGCACAATGTGGCAGTAATAAACATGAGGAATAAATGTTCAAGTGAATGTAGAGATTCTTTATGTGATGATGATGATGATGAAAACCTACAATCTAGGATCTTGGGATTGTTTTAATGAAGCGTTTTAAGAATGTAATGAGCTCTTGTGATGTGATTCTAACAAATATAATGTGTTGTTAGGCAAAAGAAGCTGGTAGCACACGTTTTTGCATGGGTGCTGCCTGGAGAGATACCATAGGACGGAAAACCAATTTCAACCAGATACTTGACTACATCAAAGAGATAAGGTACACAGTGTGTTATATTGTTGGCAACATCTCTGTTTGTGTGCATGTCAAATGTGAGATATCTGAAGTGAACTTGGTTTAACCGTGAGAAGAATGAACATGATGCTGAATATGTTCTCTCGCTTTACAACAGGGGCATGGGGATGGAGGTTTGCTGCACATTGGGCATGATTGAGAAGCAGCAAGCGTTAGAGCTAAAGAAGGCCGGCCTCACTGCTTATAACCACAATCTTGATACTTCAAGAGAGTACTACCCAAACGTCATCACTACTAGAAGCTACGACGACCGCCTTGAAACTCTTGAGCATGTTCGTGAAGCTGGAATCAATGTCTGTTCAGGTAACTACGATATGAAACAACCAACATCCTTAGTATTCATTGATTCGATAGATACATTGATTGAGAAGAACAAACATGTTCTCAAGTGTTTTTCTTTTAACCGAAAAACAGGAGGAATCATAGGGCTTGGAGAGGCAGAGGAGGACAGAGTAGGATTATTGCACACGCTGGCAACACTTCCTTCTCACCCTGAGAGTGTTCCTATCAATGCTCTTCTTGCAGTGAAAGGCACTCCTCTTGAAGACCAGAAGGTAGTAGAAACACACACAATGCAAGTCACAGGCGCTGCTTAGTGGTAAAAGAGCTTTGAAAAAATCTTGTGTGTGTTTTTTTGGCAGCCGGTTGAGATATGGGAGATGATCAGGATGATTGGAACGGCAAGAATTGTGATGCCAAAAGCAATGGTGAGGTTATCTGCTGGCAGAGTCCGGTTCACAATGCCAGAGCAAGCCTTGTGTTTTCTTGCTGGTGCAAACTCTATCTTCACTGGGGAGAAGCTGTTAACAACACCAAACAATGACTTTGACGCCGACCAACTCATGTTCAAGACGCTAGGACTCATTCCTAAACCCCCAAGCTTCTCCGAAGATGATTCTGAATCAGAAAATTGCGAGAAAGTTGCTTCTGCTTCTCACTAAAGTTTGAAGTAGCCACCCTTTTTACTATGTAGCATTACAGTATCAGGCTATCATAGCTTAACTCTACCATCTTAAAAGTTGATTATGATACAATAATGACCAGTATAAACTTGTCACGTAATGCGACTTTATATTCTTGTTGTGATGAATGTTCATTGGTCTGAAGGCATTGTGATCAAAACCCATGTAAAAGCCCATTAAAGTTTTTAACTTTCGAATCCGGGCAACAGTTGTCCATTGTCCAAGTCAACAAGCTTCTTGAGTTGTGTTGTGTTAGAAACTTGGAACATTTTTGTTTGTTCGTCCTCGTCCTCTTTCACCATAGAGAAGAAGATTTTAAAAGAATCTGTCTCGATGCCTAGATCAAGAACTTGTGTCTTAATTCTCTTATTGCCTCTAGCCTTTGTCTTCTACCTGTACATGTCCCTGCCTTCTCCAGCTATTGTCGACCAATCATCATACAGCTCCATCTACCACATCTCTGTTAAGGTATAATCAGCTTTAAAACCACGACAATTCATTAGCTAATTGTTCTCCCTCCTTGTGTTATTCCGAGATCATGTTAAGTTCTAGTTGATTCAGTTCTTCTGGGTACACTTTATGACATGATTAACAACTCTATGATCCGACATTGCTTTCGTTTTTTCTAATTATGTTGTCATCATTACTAATTCAGTACAAAGACTTGATCTTTAAGGGTAGATCACAGGGAATATGATGTAAACTTCGTAGCACTAGACGAATGTTCTTGATTACTAATGGTTACTATTGCAAATGTTGACTGTTAGATGAGAAGATTGGCTATTTTTATGTGTGTGTTTAAAGTGAATGTTTCAAGAACCTATCTGGTTTATGTTAATCTTTATAGTTAACGAGCTCTACAAAGTTATTCATGTCTCTAATTGAAAATTTGCAGGACATTGAAGGGAATAATGTGAGTTTAAGCAAGTTCACTGGAAAGGTGCTTCTTATTGTCAACGTAGCCTCTAAGTGGTAAGCGTTTTAAGTATAAGATCCCATCAGTGGTGCTAACTCTACAATGTTTCAGTGATTATGATGCAGTGAACAATATAAGTTTTGTGTGTAATGTGTTTTTTTAATCTTTTATTGGGCAGTGGTTTAACACAAGGAAACTACAAAGAGCTGAACATTTTGTATGCCAAGTACAAAACCAAGGGTATGTCTCTGGCTTTCTTAGGCTTGTAATTAATGGAACATGTGTAAGTATTAAGGGAAGCCTCGTTTCACACGCAGGGCTTGAGATCTTAGCGTTTCCGTGCAACCAATTTGGAGGTCAAGAGCCAGGTAGCAACAAGGAGATTAAGGAAAACATTTGCACAACCTTCAAAGGAGAGTTTCCCATCTTTGACAAGGTTCTCTTGAACTCTTGATACTTGTTTCTCAGTTTCTATCACACCACGGTGTTGTTTCTGCGTATTTTGATACTTGTTTTTTTTTTCTGATGATAAGATTGAAGTGAATGGAGAGAATGCTTCACCTCTATACAAGTTCTTAAAAGAACAGAAAGGCGGATTGTTTGGGGATTCTATCAAGTGGAACTTCGCAAAGTTTCTTGTAGACAAACAAGGGAATGTTGTGGATCGATATGCTCCTACAACATCACCTCTTGAGATTGAGGTCAGTAGACATTTCCCCTCCCACACACATTGATGTTCATTGCTATAACCACTACAGGATCTGTCTGACCTTATAGTGTTGTCCTAATTCTTTTCACAGAAGGACATAGAGAAGCTGTTGGCATCTGCTTGAACATAAAAAAAAAATTCAAGGTGAGTTGTTGTGCTAGATAATCTCTATGGAATTAAGACAAGAAACTAATTCATAGGTTGAATGTGAACATATACCTGTAGTTAGAAACTTGGGATGCAACTTTTGCCAAACTCTTAGGAACAGTTAGGTTGTAATAACTCCGAACTCTTGTGTGGAAACAAAGAAGCATCCTAATCTTGTGAAAGTTGTACATTTTTTAATTAAGAACAAGAACACAGCAATAGTTTCTCTATAGACTTATGATGTGGACCGGTTTGGTGCAAGACAGGAGAGAAGAAGCATGGAACATGTCCGAGATTGAGAATGAAAGCCACTTTTATATACTGATTCTCTTTAGATGTATGCTTGTGTGAACCATGTTCTTTGTACCAATCTTCATCAAAAGAATAAAATTTTATTTTATTTTGCTCTTATAAGAATGCATTACAAGAAATTTCTCTAGCAAAATCATTTTATACATCGGTTTGTACATACAACAAGTGGGTGGTTCAAGCAGGTCAGTCTCAAATTCTGAAACAGAACAGCTTGTAAAGAGACATCACTCCTGCAAGTTTTGTTTGTTGTACTTCTTCTTCTCAAGTGCATAGTCTCACGGTGCATGCCACAGCTTGTGCCCAGAATCTCAACCTCGCTTTGACATCATCAGGATTGTCGCCTGTTTTCACACATTTCATTTAATCAGAAAATATGAAAAAAAAAAACAAGAAAAGGTTTAACATTCTGAAAGCTGGAGCTTACCAGGACTAGAGATCTTCCAGCTAGCTAGCGAGCTAACGGGTGATTCAATCTTCTCAGGCGAAGAAGTATGGTGATGATCTTGATCCATGAACTTCTGACTCATCGAGTAACAAAGCTCAAGAGCAGGTAAAGTATTACAAAGCTCAGGAATCTCCTCGTAGTTGAACCCGAAACCAAGATCTACACAACCTTTAAGCTCCTCTAGATCGTCGTCTGTTAAACTCTTGGTCCTCTTCAGATCATCATTCACCACCGCATCAAGAACGTACCCTTCAAGCAACACATTGCTCTTCTTCTTCTTCTTATTCTCCAACTTCTTTGTTGATAGCTCATAACTGAAGACATTGTTGATCTCTTCCTCAGATTCACTGTACGAGGAGCATGAGCTTGAGGTAGAGATGTCTGAGTCAGAATCAAAGTCTGCCTCGTATGATGAACAGCGAGAGAGGAAGTGTGAGTCGCACATTCTTGGTTTCTGCTTTTCTTTGCAGAGAGAAAGGTTAAGAAGAAAGAGAGGAGAGAAAGTGAGGAGAGGAAGAAGGTGAAGAGGTGCTTATAAAGCTATCAACGGGCGGCAGCTATTTATTGTCTCTTTCTTAATCATGTTGCGGTTACTAATCCATGTATGTATGTATGTGATTATTTGTATATGATGATGATGATGATTACCATGAACGTGTAAGTCCAAAGTGGGCCGGCAAATCGGGGCCCGCCATGTGCGCATAGAATCTAGATCATCGAATATTATTCTCAGAGAGCACCTTTTGGCCAGATATTCCCACTGATTAAGCTTTATAAATATGTGATTTAAAAATGTTATTTGGTCTAATATATTTTGCAATTGCTACGGTGGTTTACTGCATTAGTTTAGAACTATGTTTTGATTTTAGATGGCGCTGTGAAAACCATTAGATAATTATTTATCTCTCTCATATTTTGTAAGTAAACACTGAATAAAACATTGACAGAGTTGATATATGTAAAAAGGGACAAAAACCAATCAGACATTTATGTGTTTCATGTTCAAGGACTATTTTGAGATTTTGCTGGAGTTAAACAATTTAGTAAAATTTTTATAAAAATCTAAATAATTTGAAGACATATTTATTTATATATATATATGTTAATTTTTTTTTTTGAAAATCTAAACTAATATTTTATATGGCTATAACCAGAACCGATTATTTTCTAATATCATATTTCATCCATCAAATTATAGTTTAGAAGCTAGATCTGACTTGCGTGTTTAAACTATGTATCACCATTTATTTATGCATACATCATTCGATATTTAGTTATTTTTTTAGCATGTATGAATGAAATATCATAAATTATTGAACACAATATTGTACATGAATAAAAAAATATATAAAAAAGATTATTGTACAAGATTATCCCATTTTCTGATTAAAATGTAAGATCATCTCATCTTATATATATATTTAATGTGTATGCAACGAAAAATGAATCTCACGCTATAATACCACAAAATAACAAAAAGATAATGTCGAATGTCTTGATCAATTGGGCTGAGTCACGAAGGATCAAACCACAGTTTTTTCTCATTGTAAAATGAAATATATATTTGTTCAAAAAAATAAAATAAAATATATGTGGATGTTCTTTCATCATGTAACAAAAATAAAATACATATGTAGGGTTAAGGGGTCCATGCATTAAAGGGAATAGAATGTATATTGAGTTATTACTGGGACCATACATGTAAGATCAAACTGCAAAATCATGCTTTGTGTATAATATTATTACATGTGTTAGTCACAGTATTATATATGCATTAGAAATTCACATCCAATTCTCGCGGCCGCAACAAGAAGTCGCTGCTGCAAACTCGTTAGGTTGCTTCAATTATTTTTCTGAATACATTTGTACTCAACAACTATAAAACAGTAAAATATATAATTATGCATTAGTTTCTTAGTTTAATAGATAACTGTGTAGGTGAAAGACTAAACTATTACATCATTTAATTATTGCAAATCTAATTATAAACAATTCACCTTGGCCTGTCAATATCGACTAAACCCCAATTTTTAATACGACAAGTAACTTTAGATTCCACAAGAACATTTTTTTTTAATCCTACTTTGTAGTTATTGGCAAGCAAATAAAAAGTGTGATTCTTTAATCTTCTTTAGCCTGAATCGACAAATGTTAGTGATATCAAATCGAGACAAAATCATTTGCATCTGCCGCTAATTAATTGATGCATATAAGTAAAATAAATTGCCAAAATTGCTTTCTCTATTTTAATTGCATTGACTTTATTTTACTTATTTTAGTGATTTAAAATAACGTCTAATACTTCACTTTAGAATGTATATATACACATTAAATATGTATATATGCAAAATAAAGAAATTAGAAGAGTATAACTATATGAGTTACTGCTATATATTGTAGTTTATAACGCCTTTTATATTAGTTATTTTGAATATTTATGGATATAAAATACTTAAACCAATTCATATCTATGTTTACTTTAAGTAAAATCATATAATAATTTTGTTTAACCACGTTTGAGTTTTCTACGTATAATAAGATTAATATCTTAAATTAAAATCATAAATCAAATATATTAGTTATTTTGAATATTTATGGATATAAAATACTCAAACCAATTCATATCTATGTTTACTTTAAGTAAAAATAATTGATTTGAACCGTTATTTTGGTAATTTTTTTTTGGGTAAGTTCGAATCTTGATATCCAAAAAAACTGATCCGTATCCGAATAGGTATCCAAATATCAAAACTTACATAAAACAAAACAAAATGTATTGAAATAAAAAACTTATTTGCCAGAATTTAAGAAACATGTATATTTGTTTAACATTATAATATATGTATAATAATATATAAAACAAAACATTAAACATCAAAACTTTATAAAAAATATCTAAAAATACAAATCCAATGTATAATTATCAAAAAAAAAATTAAATATAAGTCACAAAATTCAAAGTCAAATTTAAACGTTATATGTATTCTCATTTCACCAACTCCAAACAAAACTGCATTCAACTGTAAGTTTAAAAGAGGCTACAAAATTATGTTCAGTCAAATTCGATTATATATACGACGGAAGAAATGGTAGCATTCAACTTTTATTGAGAACGTCTATATTATATCATAGAAACTTTGTCAGCAAAAAAATATAATGGACTCAGTTCAGTCTAGATAGTCTAAAAGTTGGTAGTATATATCAGATAAGTACAAAAAGATAAGAAAAAAAAGTTGAAGACAGATTATTAAAGTAAATAGATCACCAGTGACATAAAAAATATTGAATTACCAAATCACAAACCTACATTGTATAGTGACACATAAGACAACGCAACACAAAGGATAAATCATACAAGATCCAATCATACATCTTGGTGGCCCTTTGATGTCCCTAATTGTATTGCCATGTCCAAATACAATAAATGTATCTGTTTCACCTCCCTTTGTTTTCCTCAAATCAATTAACGTTGTGACTAGAAGACAAAGACATATTTGTTACTATAATTTAACAGAACAAGAAGATAAATGGAACAGAGTTCCTATGACAAGTCTTATGTTTGTGAATGCTCTTGTCAAGTTTTCTAATGTTAGACTTTTCTATGCGCAACGTTTTGATCATAGACACATGCATCAGATATAAGATTTGCAGACAAAAGAAATCTCTAGAACATAAGACATGGAAAAGACTAGAATCCAAAGTGGACCCTAAAACCAACACAGTTCCTAACACATTGTACTATTCCAGCATTGCATTACATATCACTGATCTAAACCGGATCCAATCTTGGTTTACCCTGTTACTGTGGTACCACAATGTATGAGCATGAACCACTTAAGACCGAGATCCCTGCTCGAGTAACCCTATCACTGCTACTGCCCAACCGCTGTTATTTCCCCAAGCCTTGTGTTTCCAAATCTGTTCAACTACAGAGAACGTTAGCCCCTGAGTCTCAGGGATAAACACAATCACACAGATAACAGCTAGAACCACTATTCCCACCAAAATCAAGAAAGTCACTCCTGTACCAGCAGCTTCTGCGATTGACATGAATGTTTGTGCCACAATCAAATTACTAATCCAGTTAACTGTTTCAGACATGAGACATGCCTCCACATATGCCTCGCTACTGTTGTAAGTATATCTCTGAGTTCACCGTCCATGGGACTGGTCCCATTCCCGGTGCAAAGAAACAAGTTATAGAGCTAAGCCAAGCACAGCGAGCCCTCCATCAGATGGTGCACTATCGTAGGGCTATAGTACATGACACAGTATTGATCCCAGTGAATTGCTGAAATGCCTGCAGACATGTTTATCTTTCATCAAACACTTAAGTCCTGTTTAAACATCTCAGTCAAGGCTGCAAAAGTTGACATGTATGTTACCTGAAACCCCAAGCATCCATCTGCATGCTCCTGGAACCTTCGAACAACAATAATCTCATGAATCCACAAGCTACCAATAAAATGCCAAAACGTTTCTACACTTTCTCTCTATAGTTTCTTAGACAACGAACCCACACTTGCATCCATTACAACCTTACATTTTATATGATCAGTTTCATTTTTAACTACATCAACATGGGACATAAACGAACTAAGACGTCAACAGAGATAGCCATAACGATAGCTTCAGCAGCAAACCTCCTGATGCAGCACCGATCATGGCACCAACCAAAGCTTACAAAAGTTTTCTACAAAAAATTTACATTCTTTCATGGGTCACACTACTAACACTGGAAGTTATCAGCTTGGAAAAGAAAAATTGAAGGAAAAAAAAAACAGAAAAATTGGAAAAGAGTTTTAGGATCCGGGGAATATTCTCAAACTGGGATAATAATATGGTCAGTTTCTTAATTAGCAAATAATATAAGGACTAGAGTTATAAAATAGTTAGGACAGATATTACAAAAGCGGACCAGCTTGGTCGGAACAGAAGCTTCGATTAGTTTGGCCAAACTCCCCCTCTTTACTTTCTTAGATTTTTTTTTTTGTTGTTGTAATAAAGATTTTTAATTTGTTACTTTAAATTTGATCCAAAAAAAAAATTGTTACTTTAAACGTGTGAGAGAGAGAGAGAGAGAGAGAGAGAGAGAGAGAGAGAGAGAGAGAGAGAGAGAGAGAGAGAGAGAGAGAGAGAGAGAGAGAGAGGTCTTTGCTCTGAATTTTCAACCTTGTTTCTGATTGATCCTTAAATCTTCGCCGTGTTAGAGAAGAATCTCATCTTTCTTCGTTTCAAGAACTCCTCCACTGATCGCCTTGTCTCTTGTAAGTAATCTTCATTGTCTGTTACTTAATACTCAATAGATCATGTAATCATTCGCTTAGAAATGAAATTGAATCGAAAACTATTACTTTCTTTGGAAAATTCTGGCTATAAGAAGTCATCTCCATTGTTTTTTTTTTCATTGATGGTTTCTGGTTTTGATTATGATCCATGTTTGGTTAGTTTAGTAGCATGGATGTGGAATTGAATAGTCAGCGTAGATCTTGCAGTTGGGTCGGTATTGAATCTGTAAACTTTTCAGACATCTGTATGTCTGTCCTTAGCTTCTCTCTACTAGTTTCCTGTTTGGTTTTGTCATTAAGTTGAACTCGTGCATATATATATTCAAAGTTGCAGTCTTTATCACGTGATTGCATCGGCGTTAGGTGAAAATCATGATGCCTAGTCTAAGGTTTTGTGGGTTTTAGAGTTCAAAGATGTTGTTCAGAGAGTGGCATTCCCATCACTAAAGATTGGATCTTTTGATCATTTTAGATTGTTACCATTGTGGGATCATTACTAAAAAAAAAAGAGTCAAGAGCCTTTTAGTTGTTTTGAGGTTTAAGGTTTTAGGGTGGCAGTAAAGATTAAATCTTTTGATGATTTTTAGATTTGATAACCATTGGAGAAAGAGAACTCAGAAGCTAAAGAATGCGGGCACCATCTTTGCTTGCGCAATGCTGGCCAGGTTTGATGCCTCAGGATTGTAGTGGTGTGTCTGCACTCTCTGAGAAGGATTTGCAGCTTCCATCACCAGCTGTTGAGATCTTACCTTCTAAGGTTGGTTGCTCACTGTCGATTACCGTTATAAGATGTTCCATTTTTGTGTACGGAGTATAATTTGCAATTCTGAATCTCTTTCTTTCTTTTTGTAGACAGCAGCTCAACACAGGTACTCAGGTGAAAATCTAGATGTGCTCGGTTTACCAATTTTCAAGGTACTATTATTATAAAAGACAGTTTAACAGCTAGTTCTAAGCTTTAATATGTGTGATATATGTTAGAAGTATTATGTCAAGAATTGCATTGTTTGCTAACTTTATATACTATCATCAAAAGATATAAAGCTTTCATATATGCGCTTATTATACTCAGAAAGACCATGACACACTTCTCTGAACATACAGAGAGAATCCTAAATCTTTGGGTTGAAACAGTCATCAATTTCTTGCAGGGAAAAGTAAGTGTTGCTGATATGATCGGACTCTCTAGCTCAGAAACTGCTCCTTTTAAATATGAAGGTATGCGCTTCAGAATGTTATCCTCTCTTTATGAATCACAATAAAACTGAATCATATCTTTTTTATAAAAAAAATATTGTGTAGGTTCTATGAAAAGTTGGGAAAGTGCTATTGTTCTTGTTGATGTACTTAAAAACGAGATCCGTGATGGACAGCTTAGCTTCAGGGGCAAAAGGGTCCTCGAGGTACTTCCTCTAATGTCACTGAACGGTTCCTTAGATACTTCAGTATCCTGCAATGAACATCCAGTTTCCAGATATGAAGTAAAATGTATGAATGAGTTTGTAAACAATTTTGCTAAAGCTATCTAATATTTGTATGGCGACATGAGCAGCTAGGTTGCAACTATGGAGTTCCTGGGATATTTGCCTGCTTGAAAGTAAGTAAACCGACACTGAAAGATAGCTGTTACTGTCACATTTCTCATAATCTAATCTCTTTTGCTTGATTTTAAAGGGTGCTTCCTCAGTCCACTTTCAAGACCTCAACGCAGAAACAGTAAGATGCACAACCATCCCAAACGTTCTTGCGAATCTTGATCAAGCTCGGGACAGGCAAAGCCGTCAGCCAGAAGTCCTGCTCACACCATCAAGACAAGCCGTCTCTTCATCTGTCCGTTTCTTTGCGGGAGAATGGGAAGAGCTCCCGACCGTTTTATCCATCATAAGAACCGATGTCGTTGAACCAGTTAACCAGGGAATGAACCTGAGTTTCTCAGAGGAAGACTTCATGGACGGATGTAGCAGCCAAGAAGGGAGCATTACAGGACAGCCAGATTTCTCCTCGAGGAGATCAAGGAAGCTCTCTGGAAGTAGAGCGTGGGAACGAGCCAATGAGACAGAGCAAGGAGGAGAATGTGGGTATGATGTTATACTAATGACTGAGATCCCTTACTCGGTTACTTCTCTGAAGAAACTATATTCTCTCATTAAGAAGGTTGGTTCTTGATCCTTCTCTCTCTCTCTCTCTCTCTCTCTCTCTCTCTAGTTCTTGAATAGGTGGTTCTCTCCTTGTGATAGTGATGGTTTTGTTGTCTTTTTGTGTGTGTGAAAACAGTGCCTTAGACCACCTTATGGTGTGGTGTATTTGGCGGCAAAGAAGCAGTATGTGGGATTCAACAGTGGAGCGAGACATCTGAGGAACTTGGTGGATGAGGAAACTATCTTAGGAGCTCATTTGATTAAGGAGACTACAGACAGAGATGTCTGGAAGTTCTTCCTCAAGTAAAGTGTAGAAGAACTCACTCATGACCAGATACTCTGCGGCTGCATCAGTTGAAAACAATCAAATGCAAAACATTTTTCTTATATTGTATAATGTAATGCAGTATCATGTCCCTTCATTTTACCGTTTTAACTTTGGAGTCAAAAATTAGATCAAAGTTGGGCAGTAATTTTACTTGACTCTTCTATTTGTGAACTAACTCAATTCATTTGTATATAGAAGTGAACATTGCTACAAATGTTCTTTTTTAATTTCTTTTGGTAAAATATCTTTGGGAAAATTGCCAAAAGAGAACAAAAAAATTAGGTTGTTGTCCCTTTAGTATAAAACTAATTTTGTCTAGTTTTTCTCCTTTTTACCCTTTGTATTTCTGAAAACTAATGAAATAAATAATTTTATGAATCAAAAAAATTATTAAAAATATAAACAATTAATAAAACATCCATATACACAAGCTGGTAATTTTTTTTTGCTCAAAAACTTGGTAAATAAGATTTTTAAAATACGTTCTACTAAAAGTAGAATGCGTCTTCTATGAAAAATGGTATAGTAGAAAACGATTTCTAAAATAAACACGTTCATCTACTTCTTTTAGAACGTTCATTTTACTATTTACTAAATTTCTAAAAAAGGGGAATGCACATTCTACTAATCGTAAAGGTATCCACTTTCCTTCCGAATGCATCTTCTACTTTTATAAAGTATTCTAAATTTCGAGGAATGTGTTTTCTACAATATAATCTTACGTCTACTCAAAGTAGAAAGTGTATTCAGAATTTTTATCATTCTTCTAAACTTTTAGAAGTCGCCTTCTACGGATAAGAATACTTGATTTTTTGCGAAAATTAATGAAATTTCAGTTAATAAAATATTCTAAAAATCTCTTAGAAATATTTTAACTTTCTAAAACGTGTTATGGTCGATTTTACTTAAAACATTTAAAAAAAACGATTATTCCTTCTCTTCTTCATCAATCTATGGTTTTTCCATAGTTTTTCTTTTGATTCTTCTCACAAACTCTTGTTCTCTATGATGCATATCTATACCTCTTTTTTTTTCGATTGCCTTTCAACTGTTTTTTACCTTTTTTCCATTAACTTTTTTTAAAAAAATTCAAATTAACTTTTAAATTGTGTTTAATTAGATTAAATATAGGGTTAGTTTTGGGATTATGAGAAAAATTATACTATTGAGACAACTTTATGTTGGTTTTATACTAAAGGGACAACAACCTTGTTTTTTTGTTCTCTTTTAGCAATTTTCCCAATATCTTTTTGTTTAGCTTAGTAGTTGTCTGAGTTACAGGCACACTCATTACCTCCCTCTTATCTCAGTTTTTCTCTGTATGCTCTTAAGTAGAAATAATAATCAAAAGCCCGTATAGCTCAGTGGTAGAGCGTCAGTCTTGTAAACTGAAGGTCCGTAGTTCGATCCTGCGTGTGGGCAGTTTTTGTAAACTAACTTTTTTTTTTTGTTTTTTTTTAGTCTGGAGAGAGTATAAGCAGCAAATAGTACAATAAAATCGATACAGAGAGAGTAGTTTTTTTTTTGTCGTAAATCGTAATCAGTTAACTGTATATCATTTATTCATTGTTGAAACGTTTTGGGAATTTGACTTTTTTTTTTTTTTGATAACTCTGTATCTGGGCAGCTACATTCTCAACTATCCCCTGAAAGGGGTCCAGCGCCTCAACGGAAGGGATATTAAATCTGTTGTGGCCAAGACTCGAACCCGGGTGATAGGCAGTACAGCTGTACCTCCTTTACCACCAAGCTACGAGCGCTTGGTTGAATTTGGCTTATTATTGTATTTGTACGTTAAAATGTTTACTTAACTATAAAATCAAAACCATTATGTGGATAGATAGCATGACTGTAAATGTAAAGCCTGAATCACTTTATCTTCTGTTCGGGGTGAAATTTCTTGAAAATGTTTTGCGTGAAAATAGTTTTATCAAGTTATTAAGTATTATTATTTTTCAAAGGATGGATATTTGAGCTTGAAAGTTCATGTCAAATATAAATTTTCCCAACTAGCAGATATAAGGAAAAAAAACAAAGTTATGGTACATCAGTGGGGTGAAGTCAATAAGACCGTGGTCCGTGAAAATGTTTTGCGTGAAAATAGTTTTATCAAGTTATTAAGTATTATTATTCTTAAAAGGATGGATATTTGAGCTTGAAAATTCATGTCAAATATATAAATTAATTTCCCAACTAGCAGCAGATATAAGGAAAAACCATAAACAGAACAAAGTTATGGTAAATCAGTGGGGTGAAGTCAATTAATAATAAGACCGTGGTCCCTTTGATATGCTTTCTCCATTCCACAATGTATGTGTATTATCCTGCAACCCCAATGTGTCATGTCTATAACTAATAACTAATACTTATTGTTTGCTTACTCTAATACAAATATCTTTTTAGCAAGTACGCATTGTTTTTCTATGTTTATTTTGTCAGTAACGTACACAGATTTAAACTGACTCTGCAAACCAAACTGTTAATTCTGCATTCATGTGAATAATAAAAGACACTTGTTTCTTGTACTGCGTACTAGACTATCCACTTTTAAATTCTGCATTTGGAGAACATGGATGATCTCTGAGTTGACAAATGTTTTTTCAGGGTTTTGATATCTTCCAAATAACTTGCAAAAACTATGCATTCTTCTGTTCTAAAACCATCTTCACTAATTGAAAAAAATCCGTTGCAAATGTGACCTAAAACTGACACAAATTTTTCATACATTTCATTGCCCAAATTAGTGCTTCTACCTCCGAATGAAAAGGTGAAAAACTAGCCCTTACGTTTCTCGCCCCCATTAAACCATCAAAACTTTCTAGTGTACTATATCAGGCTTGTCCTGAAAAAAACTCTTTACCTTTCCAAGATCTATCTGTAAAACACCATCGACCTAAGATTATTGGTAAGTTCGTAGCCTCTACATTAGGAGCCGCCCTCTGTGTACGTGCTATCGGTGTTTCAGCCCAAAGTGTAGATTTTATTTCGGTTAATTTTAAGAGTTTTCTGGGATCAGTGTCCAAATTACTAAAGATTTTATTATTCATGTATTTTCAAATGTACCAAAGTATCCATGCAAAATGATGATCATCTATTTATGGGATAACTCTGCAGAACATGTGATCCATATTTGTGAAGAGAAAGCTAGTGTAAAAAATAGCTGGATTAGATGGTATCTTCGAGAACACTTAAACCTGTCTCGCTCGTGAACATTCAAAGAAAACATGGTTTATTGATTCCTCTAAAGCTTCACATCTGACGCAACATAAATCTTCTATCATTCTCGCCTGCAGATTTTTCTTTACTGATATACATCCTCATACCAATTACCATATAAAATGTTTTTTTTTGGTGGTACTGTATATATGTACGAACAAAATATTTTTAATAAATCGACTGTGGGTCTAAACACTAGTTTTTCCTTATCCGGATAAACTTGTTGTACTTAGTTCTTCTTTGATTTACTTTCCAAAGCACTCTTTGACTTTATTTCTTACAAAAGTCTAGTAGCTCCTTTTTTTAACTAAAATGTTATTCAAATCATATGATAAGTTAATATTTTCAATGACTGAAACACTGGTAGTTGAGCAAGTGGGTCCACGTGGAAGATGCCCAACCAATGGAAAGGCGACAACATTCGAGAGGTGAGGATATCCAACAATCATAAACTAACTGGCGTCATTCTTGGCGCGTTTTTTTGGTCCCCAGTGTCTTCTTTTGATTCCGAGACCCGTTACATTTTGGGATTTTTGCAAAATTGACCTATAACTTAAAGTCAAACACAAAACTAACCTCCTTTTTTTTTGAAAATTGGTTTTGCCCTATTCACCCCACAAGTTCATATAATTTACGAAAATGCCATCCATTTTTTTTTTATTTTTTTTTTCGAAAATGACATTTTTACTCTCTCACCCTCATCATCTTCAAGTAATTACAAGATTGCCATTGTCATCAATACCACAACCACCATGAACAACCAATTTGAAGCTCTTAATGCTCCTAAAATCGATTTACCCTTCTTCTTTTTCCATTCTTGTGACCTAAACACAACATATCTCTCACTTTCTCTCCACAATGAGCTAAAAAAACTCAAGATTTTGATTCTAAAATTTTCATGGTTCATAGAGTCATAGAAGCTAACGATTATGGGTGGGTGACTTCCGTTTGTGATTCTGTGTGCTTGGAGAAGCCTTATGTATGCTAAGGAACTTATCTCACTAATTTAAGGTATGACATCGAGTTTTTTTCCAGATCTGTTCGTCAGACGACTTACTTGGGAAGTCGTCTGGCTGTAGACGACTTACCTTTCAGTCGTCTGGCTGTAGACGACTTACCTGGAAGTCGTCTGGTCAACGCAGAGGTTATTTTTGCAATTGACTTTGAAATCTGTAACCTGAGACGACTGAAAGTTAAGTCGTCTACTATTGTTTGGTTTCAAAAAAAATTCCAAAGAACCTAGACGACTTACATTTCAGTCGTCATAGGTTAGTTTTGTATTTGACTGGATAATTTCAGAAGTTTGACTTCCCCAGACGACTTACATTTCAGTCGTCTGGCGAAAATTAAAATAATAATATTTTTTTTAAAGTAAACGACTTACAATTAAGTAGTCATAGGTTAATTTTGCAATTGAAAAAAAAAACTTCAAGATTTAATTATACACAGACGATTTATAATTCAGTCGTCCACCACACGACTTAATTGTAAGTCGTCCAGGATTTTTTTCCGAGATTCTGGTCAAACCTCGTAAATCCTGGACGACTTACATTTCAGTCGTCTCGTGGACGACTGAATTATAAGTCGTCTGTATATAATTAAATCTTGAAGTTTTTTTTTTCAATTGCAAAACTAACCTATGACGACTTAACTTTAAGTCGTCTACTTTTAAAAAAATATTATTATTTTAATTTTCACTAGACGACTGAAACGTAAGTCGTCCAAAAAGTCAAACTTCTGAAATAATCCAGTCAAATGCAAAACTAACCTCTGACGACTGAAATGTAAGTCGTCTAGCTTTTTTGGAGTTTTTTTTTTAACCAAACAATAGTAGACGACTTAACTTTCAGTCGTCCAAAATAACAGATTTCAAAGTCAATTGCAAAAATAACCTCTGCGTTGACCAGACGACATATAGTTTAGTCGTCTAGACAACTTAGATTGAAGTCGTCCGCGTCTTCTCCACTAGTTTTTAAGTCTTCTACGTTAGTTTTTGAATAACTTGTATTTTTAAGAGTGATAAGTAACTTCAAGATATGTAAAACTCATATTTACAAAATATGTTCTCTCCCTTAGTTTTACTAAATTTGACTAAGTTTTTCAATGCAAACTTATAAAAAATATGATATGCTTTGACTAGTTACTATTGTTTGTTTCCATCTCTTACCAACATTCTTGTTTATTAAGATGAGAAAAAGGCCATTGGAGTTTATTATTGCATATGAGAGATCCAAAGATAAGAAAAAGGCTACTGAAGTCTATTATTTCATTGATTTGTAAATGTGTAAACACATTGTTAGCACATTTAATACATCTTGGAAAACATTATTACTGATTTTACAAAAAATTCACAACTAAAAGAGTATACATGCAATTCATAAAACAGATCACAAACAAAACTATTATAGATCATTCATCTACAAAGACAAGCTTGGATTCCACTTGAGTAGACAAGACCAGACAACTTTTAAGAAGTTCAGACGACTTCTAAGAAGTCCAGACGACTTCCAGGAAGTTCAGACGACTTTGCCAGAAGACTTTTAGGAAGTTCAGACGACTTCCAGACGACTTTACAGGAAGTCCAGACGACTTTACAGGAAGTCCAGACGACTTTTAGGAAGTCCAGACGACTTCCAGACGACTTCCAGATGACTTCCAGACGACTAACAAGTAAGTCGTCCCAGAAGTTTTCCAGATCTGAAAAACCTGCATATTAAATCCAGATCTGAAAAACCTGCATATTCAAAAACGTTCAAATGACTTAAAAACAGAAAAAAATGAGTGGAAGATTATATAAATCTACCTTTACAGAACACACAAAAATACATATCTAAAAATAATAGATCTACCTTTAAATTAGTGGAAGATGAGTACCAAATAATTAAAAACCTGCAAAAAAAAAATAGATTAGTAACAAAGACATGAGACAAAATTGAAAAATTCATATAAAGTTTGGTGTTTTCAAGTCAGAGAGATTAGAGTGGGTTTGGAGAGTTTTAGTTTGGGAAAAAAGTAAGAACTTTATACAACAAGAAGTTACCAAATGAAGAAAAATCAGACATAAGAACTTACCAAAACGCTCAGAAAAATCCAGACGACTTCCTAGAAATCCAGACGACTTCCTGGAAGTCCAGACGACTTCCTGGAAGTCCAGACGACTTCCTGGAAGTCCAGACGACTTCCAGGAAGTCCAGACGACTTCCTGGAAGTCCAGACGACTTCCTGGAAGTCCAGACGACTTCCAGGAAGTCCAGACGACTTCCTGGAAGTCCAGACGACTTTGTCAGAAGACTTCCAGATGACTTCCAGACGACTTCCAGACGACTAACAGGTAAGTCGTCCCAGAAGTCTTCCAGATCTGAAAAACCTGCACATCAAATCCAGATCTGAAAAACCTGCATATTCAAAAACGTTCAAATGACTTAAAAATAGAGAAAATGAGTGGAAGATTAGATAAATCTACATTTATAGAACACACAAAAATACATATCTAAAATTAATAGATCTACCTCTAAATTAGTGGAAGATGAGTACCATTTGATTAAAAACCTGCAAAAGAGATAGATTAGTAAGAAATACATGAGACAAAACTGAAAAATTCATATAAAGTTTGGTGTTTTCAAGTCAAAGAGATTAGAGAGAGGTTGGAGAGTTTTAGAATGATGAACATTACATTTTTGTTGCAGCCATTTGAGAGGAGGAGAGAGAATGTGTAAATTTTTCTTTATATAGGGAGACAAAAAATCCAATTAGATTAAATATTTTTGACTCAGACGACTTCCTGGACGACTTACATTTCAGTCGTCTGGTGAAGAAATTAAAACAGACGACTTACATGTAAGTCGTCCAGAGGAGTTTAATATTTTTAGCGGGAAATTAAATATTTTTAGCGGGAAACTAAAATAGAAGACTTTCCAGACGACTTACAAGTAAGTCGTCTGGACGACTGAAATATACGTCGTCCGGGTAAATTATTTAACAGACGACTGAAATATAAGTCGTCCACACCCTAAACATAACCCCTAAACTTAATTATCTAATTAAACACTTCATAAAACCAAATCAAACTTGAAAAGTGTTTACTATACACAGAAATAAACACATATAGGTGAAAACTAATTTTTGAAAAAAACATTTTAGTTTTCCAAAATCTAACCCTAACAATACATACAATACTACAACATATGTTTGCCAAACTCCTAAACCAAAGTATTTCATGATTCACTACTTCCACTCATATATCTTCAAAACAAATCAATTTTATCATATCTTAATTTATATCAGTTAAAACTGTTTATAATTACTTGATTTTTATTTTTTACGCATCAAAATATTTTTTTACAAGATTTATAAATTATTTTTAAAATAAACTGGTACCAGACGACTTACACTTCAGTCGTCCAGACGACTTATACTTCAGTCGTCCAGACGACTTCCAACATCTCAGACGACTCAGACGATTTACTGGGGCTATATTCGTAAAAATGGCTTCTGTTTTTTTGTTTGGTCACAAGGGGCTGAGCTGTAATTTCACTAGGTTTTTAGGTTAGTTTTGCATTTGATTCAAGTTTGGGTATAGGTTTGGAATTAAAATCAAGTTGTGGGTTAGTTTTGGCAAAAACCCCTTACATTTTTATCATTAAAACGTTCCCAAACACACTTGTTTTGATGGTCCCAGAGAAATGTCCGGGCTCAAAGATATGAGATATTCTTAAATTAGATCCAGTAGTATAGTCTGGGATTAAGATAAGGGTTATATATATATATTTGCTTTTTCTTGTCTTAATATATTTTGAAATTCTGCTTTTTTGTTTCCAGTAGTAAAATTAGTTCTTTACGTATGTTTGTGTTCCCAAAAAAAGCCATTTATGTATGTGAACGTAGCCAATATAGTATCGATGACCAAAACAAAATTTCCTGTGTTTTTTCTAATATTTTTTGTTTGTCTTTTCACATTTCTTATACTAGGATGTAGCGACTAAAACCTTGGGTTGTTTTAATAATTTACATCATTCTAGAGAGTTATAAAGATAATTTAAACAAAATCGTCTTGTTGCTACTTGCTATTTTTCTTGTTCTCTCCAAGGCTGGTCTTTTACGTACGTATTTTGAGCAAAAGAATGATGTAAACTATACGTACGATAGAATGAAGACCGGCACATTTCTTACATAAAATAAATTAGAATAACCAAACAAATGGAGACAGGAACCAAACATCAACAATTATGACAACGCGTTTTTGACATTACTTCCTTCTTAATTTATCAAAAGCGATGTGTATATGTTTAACTACCCTTCTTCACGCGTTTTCCTACAACTTCGGTATGCTATACTATATTTTAGTGTAAATATGAAAAATGGTAATATAAATGTGATATTTGTGGAGCACACATTCTCTTCCCTCTATAAAACAACAGTTTTGAAGTTTTTCTCTACCTCCTAGGCTCTTTGTTTATCAGATCTTCTCTCTGTTTTCTTCAGATCTTGGAGAAAGGATCTAAAGTTATGGTGAGAATATTCCTTCTCTATAATCTATTAAACTCTTTTCTTCTCTCTTTAGTACCAAAGAAACTGCGAACTCTCTTCTCTCTCTCTTGGTTCGACAAAACTCTCCACAAGAACTCACCACCGTCACCGTCCATGTTACCCTCTCCGTCACCATCCTCCACGCCGACGACAAAGATAGACCCGTCCGAGCTAAAAAGGGTTTTTCAGACGTTCGACAAGAACGGAGACGGTCGTATTACTAAACAAGAGCTCAAGGACTCACTAGAGAATCTTGGAATCTACATACCAGACAAAGACCTAACTCAAATGATCCACAACATCGACACAAACCACGATGGATGCGTTGACATAGACGAGTTCGAGTCTCTGTACAGATCCATTGTCAATGAGCATCACAACGATGGAGAAACCAAAGAAGAGGACATGAAAGAAGCGTTTAACGTGTTTGACCAGGATGGAGATGGGTTTATCACTGTCGAGGAGTTGAAATCTGTGATGTCTTCCTTGGGACTCAAGCAAGGTAAAACCCTAGAAGGTTGCAAGAAGATGATTATGCAAGTGGATGTTGATGGTGATGGTAGAGTTAATTACAAAGAGTTTCTTCAAATGATGAAAGGTGATGGGTTTAGCCGTAGTAGTTGATATTTGTTTAGGATTTAACAGAAAAGAGAGTGTGCGTATTTACTTAATTGATTTGTTTGTTTTCTTTTTGTGTGTAAATAATTTTTCTGATGATGTATCAAAAACATCGTAGTCGGGACCAAGATGTGTTATCTTTTTTCTTTCTTTCTAGGGTTTCTCTGAGGTACGTTTTGTAAGATTCACCTTCTCATTCCATCTGGTTTAGTGTTCTTTAGTATATTGTAAACGTTTGCTATCAAAATAGTATAGATCCATATGTGACGTGTTTCTGTATGAATTATATATATACATGAGTATATTAGTTCCACTTCACCAAGGAAACAGCTGAACCAACTAAAATTGTATTAGGCAAATGTTAAATTTAATGTCCGAAATCTGATTAGTATGTAAACATTCATTTCATGTTAACATGTCTGAAACCTGATTTTTATGTAACCATTCATGTTAAGCTCTATATAATCTATGGTTACACAATATCTCAAATTAAATTCCATAATCTTTGATTCAACAACATCTAGATTGCAATAACACAATTTGAGATAGAGAAACTCTGTATAGAAATCTTAACGTATTTGCATAATACACTGTAGAGCTAGTGTGTACGTTTTTTTTTTTTGGTAAAAAACTAGTGTGTACGTTCCTAACGAAATATATCGAATCAATTGATATTTTTCTCTTTTTTTGAACAAACTATTTTTCGCTATATCTAAGAATATTCCTCTGTTTTCGATTTTAATTATAAAACTAAATCTTGATCCGCACAACTGCGGGTGATTATTTTAATTTTTACACATAAAAATATTTTTACATGATTAGTTGTATATAATTTTAATATTTACCATATTATTCACTGTTTAATATAAAATTTTAAAACACAACAATTTTATAGTTCCATGCAATAATTTCTTTTTTAAAATTGTCAATGATAGCATATTTTCAATCATGTGATACAAAGTTCTAAATTGAATAATATTATTGGTTATGGATCAACAATTAATTGCAAATTTTAAAATTTCTGTTTCAAAATAAGTGTCGTTTTATAATTTAAATGCAAAATTTATTGACTTTATATTCTAATATATTTTTCTATTGGTTAAAATGTGGTTAGATGTATCAGTAATGATGTTTTTATTTTGAAAATATGAAAAATTAAATATTTTCTTAATCTATGTGTCCATTTCTAAAACAACAATTCAAATGAAACGGATGGAGTATTAAATTAATATCAAAAATTAATATGAAATTTTATATGAGTTTAGTTATAATTAAGAATAAAAACTAGAAATTTAAAAGTAAAAAAAAATGAAATATACATTTATTTTTAAATAAACACGAAATTTACTAAATGTTTAAAATTTTGGTTTAAGTGAAAAATGAAATATATATTTATATTTTAAATAAATACGAAATTAGTTAATTGTTTAAAAGGTTTATTTGATGAAAATGAAATATGTATTTATATTGTAAATAAAAAATATGAAAATATTTTATTCAGAAACAATTTCAGAGAAAATATAGGAATATCTATTTGATTTGTTCGTTTTAGAATAATTCAAATAATTTAAATATTTATGTAAATATTAATTACAACAATTTTTTAAAGAGTGGTCTGAATAAAAGAATTACACATGAATTAAATCATGACTTTTGTTTTTATAGTATAGATGATATTTAAAGAAAATATATTATAGCAAAATCCATTTCTATCATACAAATCTTTTATTTAAGACTTAATTAGAGGATGTGCTATGTAAATTCCACTCAGTCAACTCTTGACATTAATTAGTATGTAAGTGTATATATTATCATACTCTTTTTGTGCAGCTCTATAGTTATTTTTTAGATTATATTTTGACTAAAAATCTGTTATATTAGATATAAAAGGAATTGTTATATTCTCTTATATATCTTTGACCGAGAAAATATTTACTTCTAATGTGTATGTGTCATTATATATATAATCAGACAGAGTAAAGAAAAACTCAACAAACAAGAAAAGTTAAAGTGAATATCTTACAATAAAGTTTTAAACTTACGTATAAAATGGTTATTACTATGAAAACTTTAGTTATGTTTGTTTCTACGGTTTTTTTCATCGTATTTTTTGTTGATTGTCATACGACAACTACGACAGTTACCCCTGCTAATACTCCAGGTAAATTTATTTTATACGACATTTTAATCATAGGTACGAAGTACTATCCTTTTTGATTAATATACTTATTGGTTTATTTATATTATTCATGTAAATAGGTTATGGAATAAATTGGGCGACTAAAGTATGCTTCCAGATCTCATCGCCGTGTGATATAAATGGACGATTTGGGTGCTCAAAGTTTTGTGACAAGTGGGGTTATGAGTATGACCATTGTGAACCGTATAAATGTTGTTGTCACAGATAAGTCTGCGTTCAAAATAAAATAATCTAATAAAATGTATTGACATTTGTTTGAAAATAACATCAATAGCTTTCATGCGTTTTTATTAATATATGATCAAGATTGAAATAAATAAAAATTAATAAATTTAAATAGTTTGATTAAATCCACGTAATAATAATTTTTAAAAAATATTTAAGAGAAAATAAAATCATATCATAATACAATTTTGTATTAATTTTTTAATTTGTGTAATGAATCAAAAGTCAAGAATTACTATAACTTCTAGTCATACAATTTCACATAAACATGAAAACTGTAAGACAACAAGAAATTAACATAAAGACATGAGGATTGCTTATAGTCGATAGCAACACAATTTGATGGGGTAACTATAGTCTATATATAGATTAGTATAGATGTAAGGACTAGTTTGTAAATACTTTAACCTAATCTCCCTCTCCTCTATATGTAAATATATAGTCATCATAGACTAATAAGAATATATTTTCCATAAACCTATATGGTATCAGATCTTAACTCCTAGAACCTAAAAAAATTCCAATCTCAAGCTGCCTAGCCGCCATGAGTTCTTCATCAAACACAAATGCAAATGAGTTGATCTCCCTCAACAACAACAACTCCTCCACATCAACATGTCGAACGTGTCCAAGCTCACTAACACTAAATATCTAATGTGGAGCTTGCAAGTCCATGCTTTGCTAGATAAATATGCTCTCGCAAACCATCTTGATTCTGTTCTGGACATAACAACTACAACACTTACCAATGGTGGTGATGCTGTCACCCCGAATCCAGAGTTTGTTCGCTGGACAAGATAAGACAAGTTGATCTATAACGCTTTACTTGGTGCTATATGAACTTCCATTCAACCTGCACTACAAGAAAAAAAGATGATATATAGCGTCCGTAAAACGCTATTACAGCGGTGTTCTAGTGAGTGTTTTGTCTGCCCCCGTTATATTTTCCTCGACACTTAAGATAGTGGTTTATATGTTATGTGTTAATTAATTATTTTGATAGCGATTTCATTATTCTGAAATTGTTTATAACTTACAATAACATATAATAATTGCTATCATAGCATTATTAAAAAATTAAAAAATATACAAATAAAAATATTTTAAAATCTTTATATATTGAAATTGGTTACATAATTATGACTGTATATCAAGCTAAACCAAACTAAACCAAAAGTTTTAAATAAAAGTTATACCTACACAAAAAAACTTCTAGGGTCCGACCGGTGACCATTCTGGAAACAAGAGGAACGAATAGGAAAAGAACGTAGAGGAATTGAATTACAGGAATGAAAGAGAATGGTTGTTCCATCCCATATTTAACAAGTAATTAATTTATTCTTTATTTCTCTACAAAAAAATGAATGGTAGAGAATGAGAAGGAAAAATTATTCCTTATGAATGGTGATTTTTTTAAGGAATGTTAGAGAATGCATAAAGTTCTATCTCCTAAACCGCAGCGCACCACACACCACGACCATGCTGCTCGCATTTCCACCGCTTTGCACTTCTTCCCCACTGATCCCTCTTGCAATATTCCATAACCATGTACTACAAGGCAGATTAAAAGCAGTATTAATAACCTTGGTTAGAAACAAGCAAGAGTCCTATATCGTTTTAAGTTTATGTTCTTAAGCACATGGGTGGTCTTTTAGGCAAACAGATTCATATTTTGACAGGCTAATCTTCCCTAGCCTAAGAGTCAGGAGAACAAGTGTCTATCTTTTCAGAGTCATTATTACCTGCAACAAGTCCCCACAGTGTCAATTCCCAAGTCAGTTTGCAAGCTAGTGCCAAGCTTTCCTCCTGGAAATATAAAATGGGCTAGCCCACGTCCATTAGCCCATATCCATTAGCCCATATCCATTTATTTATTTATTGTTTATGGACAGAGTGTGATCATGTTCATTAACGACCACGTCCATTAAGGACCAAAACCACTAACACCCATGTTTACATGGGCTGCAATGGGATCCATAATAGACCATATAAGAAAATTTTAATTTATAATCCTACAAATTCAATTTTATGGGTATGGCGGAAAATTTGTTTTTTAGTTTTGGCGGAAAAAACCTCAATTTGTGATTTTGGCAGAAAACTGTGTTTTTGCGAAAAATTTGATTTTGGCAAAAAAAATCGATTTGGCGAAAAAATTAATTTTGCAATTTTGGCATAAAAAATTTGATTTTGCAGTTTTGGCGAAAAACTCGATATTAAGATTTTAGCGGGAAAAGTCGATTTTTGATTTTCAATTTTGACGAAAAAACTCGATTTTACGGTTTTGGCGGAAAACTCGATTTTGTAGTTTTGGCAGAAAATTTTGATTTTTCGGTTTTGACGAAAAAACTCGATTTTACGGTGTTGGCGAGAAAACCCAATTTATGGTTTTAGCGGAAAAACTCGATTATATAGTTTTGGTGAAAAACTCGATTTGCAGTTTTAGCGAAAAAACTTGATTTTGTAGTTTTAGCGGACAACTCAATTTGAAGTTTTAGCAAAAAAACTTGATTTTATGGTTTTGGCGGAAAAACTCGATTTAGTGATTTTGGCGGAAAACTTAATTTTGCAGTTTTGACGGAAAAATTTGATTTTACGGTTTTGGCGGGAAAACTCGATATTAAAATTTTAACAGAAAAATTCTTGTGATTCTTGTCCTTTTTAAATCGGCATGGACAAATTGAGTGTCACCAAAATACACCCATTTATACTTGGACATGGGCAACCAATGGTTAGCCCACCCATTTTGCAGCTATATGGACATGGGCAACTAATGTAGATCTTTCGTAAGTCGTTTCTCCATCAATTCACATAATTCCACATTCTTTGAAAATTGAAACTCAGACTTTCTGGTGTAAAAGCATTATTGAACCATTGATCAAACTATTAGACCTAGGCGGCTTCTACAAAAAAAAAAAACTCTCAAGTTTTCAGACCTAATTGTCAAAAAGCATTTGCCCTCATTTTGTGGCGCTTCTTTTTCACCAAGTCTTTTAGCTGTAAATGAATTAGTTTGTCCCGCTTGACATTTACATAGTGTTTTAATGCTGTAAATGAATTAGTTTGTCACAATTTCAGGATAATTTATAAAGTGTGAAGAGGGAATACATTGTAAGCGGTGTGTTTGCTTTAAATTGTCTAGTGTCTACAATTACGAGGCTGAAGGAAGTGCATGCAAATTGTGTGTATCTTGTTTAAGGGAAAGACATAACGATCATGTCATACATTTGTAAGGTATTCTCATTCATCACAAAGAATAAACTTAAATTATCATGTCAAGGTATGTTTCTTCTTCCTGGTACACAAGTTTTGATCTCGAACTTATCTTTGATCTTTTCATGTTATTTTGGTGATAAGACCCTTTTTAACCTCCCTCACTTATGTTCTTATTTAAAAAAAAAATATATATTTAAACATAACTATATATTGGGGGAATTTCATGTTTAATGCAGCACAATCATGAGTTTATGAAGTTCTCAGTTAATAAAACAAATACGTTAACCTTCTACTAGTATTAATTAATTAACTGAAACCTCCTGTCGTTAGGTTTCTCCTACAACAACAACAAAAATCAAATCTTTATAAGAAAAATCAACAACGAAATCAATTATGAAGCTCTTAGTTAATAAAACAAATGCGTAAACCTTCTAGTCCTTAATTAATTAAGAGAAACCTTATCATTAGGTATCTCGTACAACCCAACAACAAAATCAATTAAAGTTGGTTTTTACGTTAATGACGTAAGTTAGACTTAAAAAACGACCAATAGATACGGGAACTCTCACCACCGATACGAAGCCTCCATCACCCGCATGACACGTCACCCTCACTAAAGCTTCACTGCAACTCATACTCAAATCTCATTGGTCTGTCACAGTCACCGCCAAGTGTCACCGTAAGAAAGAAACACAAAATAAAAATATTATTTTCCGACTGTTTTTGTTTTATTTTATTTTATTTTATTTTTTTCAAAGAAACGCAATAAAAGGGTGTTGTGAAATCAAAGCAAAGGGGGAAGGGGGTCGTGCGAGAGCATAAGAGCGCACTTGAATCAACCGATCTCTTTCTCTTCATCTCTCTCCCTGCATTTCTTCTCGAGCTGAAGAGAGTTGTCTAGATCCTTTTCGAATCTCTGCAATTGAGATCTCACCGACGACGGAGAGGAACGTTGAGGCATTACCGTATCCAGATTCCGTCTGAATCTTAACGCGGTTTAGGTGGAGAGGAGGTTTTCGTTCGGGAATGCGTCGTCATTTGAGCTCATCTTAGAACTCGATTGAGGTTAGTTTGATCCATCTCTGTTACGAAGATCTAATTTTTTGCTCAATTGTAATTTTTGTGGGGTTTTACGGAAACTGAGATCTGATCGCAGGATATCACTTGGGTTGTATTCAAAATTCACTCTTTGGCCTTTTAGCTCTTGGCACTTCTCGTTTTTTTTAAAATGATGAATGAGTCTGTGTTGTTTAGCTTTGGGGGATGAAGAACGGGATGGCTGAGTGCAGCGTGTGTCGTTCAAGGTTGGTTTCTCCCAGCAGCAAAGCTATAGCCAGGGCTTATGACAACCGCAAGATTAGAGTTTCATCAAAGCAACGAGCTCTCAATGTCTTTTTGGTTGTCGGTGACTGCATGCTTGTTGGTCTTCAGGTAATAAAGTCCCTTCAATTTCAATATTACAACCATGTGGTTAATCATTTACAATTCGTCATTTATTGTTCAAATTTGTTTAAAAGATTTCATTTTTTTCTTTTTCTTATGCCTCTTACAGCCTGTACTGGTGTACATGTCGAAGGTGGATGGGAAGTTTAACTTCAGTCCTATTAGCGTCAACTTCTTGACAGAAATCGCAAAGGTTATGTTTGCGCTTGTCATGCTTCTCATCGAGGTACGTTTCTGAATTGACTTCACTTCTTGTTAATCATCATTTCTCTTTGTGGTGGGTCATTTATATTTCTACCGAACTAGTTGGTAAATGTTTCTTCTCTGCATTGAAACATGAAAGCAATTGCTGGGGTTTTTGGAGAAATTCCTTTGTTGTTATGTATCTATATTGTAGGCGTCTTTTAGTTGATTAACTGGTAACGGAAAGAGGTGGGGTTCGTATTCTTTTATTTGTGTGCCTATAGGCAGTTTCTATCACGTGTGTTTTGCTTTTTCGGTAGGAAAGTGGCCCCCCTTTTCATACTCGACTTTTTTTGTGGAATTTTTGTAGGCCAGGCACCAAAAAGTTGGAGAGAAGCCTCTATTATCGTTTTCCACATTTGTCCAGGTACCTCTTCCTGGCAATTAAGAGACTGGGATATACTGTATAAGATTTTGTACTAGGATTGTGGTATGGCGTAGTCTCAAGTTTAAAGTTAGTTTCTTGGGCTTCATTGTCTAATAAGCTTTTGTGTATTTTATACATGTGGTTGTCAAAGCATGATAATTTGAAATGTAGATGGTATGTGATCACTAGATCTATCTGATACTATACGTTTTTTCTTAAACTGTTTCCTGCTGTTAAACTCAAAGTACCTCTGATTTTATTTGATTACTATCTATAGTGCAAGTTTCAGTAACGCTATCCCTTATTTCGCAGGCAGCTCGGAACAATGTGCTTCTCGCTGTTCCAGCAGGGTTGTATGCCATTAATAACTATTTGAAGTTCACAATGCAGGTACACATGGTTACTCTATCTGATCAAATTTATTTGTTCTTGATTTTGTTACTTTACGATTTTACATCTTCCCTTCTAGACGCCTACTGGTCCCTATGCATGTTGCTATATTATCATTCCTAAGTAGAAGTTATTTCCCTCATCATTTTCCCTAGTCGTCAAATTCACCAAGTCCTGCTTGGCATTCTGCAATATGTTTGCTTTCTGGTGTAGATGTTAGAGTCTGCTGTGAAAGCTGCACTGAACAATTTCTTTGAAATAACATAATTACACCGTGCTCTGCTGTTGTATTTATCTAGCCATCTCGGCTACAATTTGGTTCCATCTTTCTATCTTTCTAAAATTTTAGTAAATTCACTTTTCTGGTGTGACAGCTATATTTCAATCCTGCTACTGTGAAGATGCTCAGCAATCTAAAGGTTCTGGTAATTGCTGTTCTACTGAAGATGATAATGAAGCGACGGTTTTCCATCATTCAGGTCTGGTTCAATTATTATTGTTTTTTGGTTCTGTATGTATGATTTTCATATGGTATCAGACATTATTGTTGAATTGGGTTTGTTTTGACACTGTGTTGTAGTGGGAAGCACTTGCTCTGTTGCTGATAGGGATTAGTGTAAATCAGCTGCGTTCTCTTCCTGAAGGTGCTACTACTATTGCTGTTCCAATTGCTACGGGTGCATACTTTTGCACCTTTATATTTGTAAGTTACACTTTTTTGGTGCTTCCATTTACTTTTCTTGGAAATGTAGTATGGAAGTCATTACCTGGTGCCGCATTAAAAAATTTGTTGTTCGTTTTAGAGGCTTATTAAGCACATTATCTTGCAGGTTACGGTCCCATCCTTGGCATCTGTCTACAACGAGTATGCTTTAAAGAGCCAGTTTGAGACAAGCATTTATCTTCAGGTTAGCTAATGCTCACACGTAGTTTTTTCCATTTAGCGTCAGAGAACTGAGGGGTTTCTGCTAATAGTGAAGGCTTGTGGTGACCGTTGCTTGTAGCTATATACATAGTTTGTTTGTGTTTTCTGAATGTGAAGCATTAATTTCCTCTGGCGCAGAACTTATTCCTCTATGGGTATGGTGCAATATTCAACTTCCTTGGAATACTAGGAACTGTTATATATAAAGGTATGTGCATTTTATCTCGGAGGGGAAAAATATTATAAATGTTTAAGCAAATTAAATGCCAGGAAAGCTTCTCGAAATCGTGTTAGACGCATTGCTAACGGTTTTGCCACTGTCGACAGGTCCTGCCAGTTTTGACATCCTACAAGGACATTCTAGGGCTACCGTGTTTCTGATAATGAACAACGCAGCACAAGGGATTCTATCTTCCTTTTTCTTCAAATATGCAGGTAAAGAAAGACCAATTTATGTTGATTTCACATTATCTTATGGATTAGTTCTAGATGCTGGTTTAACAAATATGGAATTTTATTTTGGTTCTTGCTATATATTTATTTAGTCGTCTTCATTTCTGTATGTTCTCAGATACAATATTGAAGAAATACTCATCCACGGTTGCCACAATATTTACTGGCATAGCATCTGCAGCACTCTTTGGACATGTATTAACCATGAATTTTCTTCTGGGGATTTCTATAGTTTTCATTTCAATGCATCAGGTAAAATCCATACAAAACCCCTCCCGGATTGTATCAATTAACATACAGAGAGGAACTTCTTTCATTAATGTTTTTCTTAATTCATATTTTGTGCAGTTCTTTTCACCCCTTGCAAAAGTGAAAGATGAGCAACAAAACGGAAACGTAGAAATAGTTAATGCAAAGGATAGTCATAGGTGTGTTTTTCCTTGATGGATTATTATTCTTTCTATGATACCATGTCATTTAAAAGCGTGTGAGATTCATTTGCAGCGTCTAAACTTTTTTTTTTTCGTCGTCTGTTATCTCCTTCAGGGCTAAAGACTCATTCATCAACATGGCAGCAGGAGCAAATGAAGAGGTGAAGAAGCTCACACACACACACACATGCACATTACCATCTTAAGTGAAATATAGTTCTGACTTAAGCTGATAATCATATTTTGCTTTCTTCTTTGTTTAAGCAGGCTACTCACCGTGTTGGATCAGACGACAGAGAGCCACTTCTTCCCAGATAAACACTCTCTCACCGTAAGAGTAAAAAACATCTCCTCTTCAACTTCATAAGATTAGATACTCTGGAATCCCCCATCTTTACATGCATCTGTACTTGTTGCAGGATTTTGTTTCACAGAATTCTTTAAGCCTAAGATTATTTTAGAGATCAGGGGACAATTCCGACCGTATACCACATGGTTCCAATGCAATAAACTTCTTTTTCTATATATAAAACATGTATTCTTTTTTTTTTCAGACAAAGAACAAAGCAAAAAAAGCAACTCTTTATAGTATTAGTTACGTATTTTTTCAAGAAGATCTCTCTTTGTAATCCTTTTTGTTTCCGTTTCTCTATAATACATATTTTTAATTAAATAAAAATAGCGTCTAAACCGGTTTAAACCAGTTGGTCCGACCAAACCGTAGCTCTTCAACTAACTCCATTCATTATTGTCCACAAGCGAAACAACACATCACACAATGAACATGACCACTTCGTGTTCTTCTCCTTCTTCCCCGCGACTCTTCGCCACCAAACCTCAACTCTACAAAGCTCCTCTCTCGTCCTTCTCAACTCCAAAACGCCGTCGTTCTCCCGCTCGCCGTAACAGAAACTCCAATGACTCAACTTACAGCGACAGCAATCTTCTTACAATCTCCACTTATTCTTCCTATGAAGAACAAAGCCTAAGCTTAACCCTAGACGTCAACCGTATCTCCTCCCTAGCTACCTCCCGCTTCAAGCTCTTTCTCGATTCAGGGAAAGACGCCGTCTCCGACTTGCAAACTCTAGTCTCGCTAGACGACAACAAGCGCGTCGTCGTCACGTGCAGGAAATCAACTATGCAGTTCGTTGGAGGTGTTGTCTTGCTTGGACTCGTGTTTGGTTTTGCTATTAAGGTTCTTGTCCACTTAGGAACAGCTTTTAAGGGTGGTTTACAAGGTAGACCCAAGTTAGTAGTTAGGAGAGATAGGAGTCTTGGTGGTAAGGAAGTGGTTGTAGCTGTTGATACCATTCGTTCATCTTCTTCAAGCTCCATAGCTTCTTCTTCTTCTGGTCAGGCTTCTAGAAGTAACTCTGTAGCTAGAAACCTCAAGCTTAGAGCTCAGAACAATTTGCCGAAATGGTGGCCTGCTTCATTGCCTAGTCAGAGCTTGGAAGTAGACAAAGAAGATTACCAGAGAGAAGCCAACAGAATCGTTCGAGGTAGCTTCTTTAAACTCCTCTCTTTTTGTTTTTTTCCCGACAAGCTTTTGCTTAAAGACAACCTTTTTGTCTGTTTTGTTTCAGGTAGAAAGCTTTAATAGCTGAAAGATTTGATTTTGCAATGGTATTAGTATGAGTTGTGTGTTTATGGTTTCATTCTACAAATGTAACTTATCGTTTTAGTTTCCAGCAATCGTGGATAACAGAACCAGTGGAAGGGACATCACGGAGAATGATATCATTCAAGTTTAGTATCTGTTTACTTTCTTCTTTTCATACTAGATTGTGTGTAACTAATAACTATCTTGAATTAACTAGATTAGATTACTTGTATATACAGCTGCGTAGAGTATGTAGGATTGCTGGAGTAAAAGTCTCTATTGAGCCAACAAATACTCGAGATTCCTTTTACAGAACATCTGTTGACTTTGTCCTAAATGCTTGCAGCAGGTCTCTGACTCTCTTTGGTCTTTTAAGGTGATTTTACTCCTTTTTTTGTGTGGTGTGGTGCTGAAAGTGTTTGAAAACTCTATGTAGAGCTCCTTGGGAGTCTTCTTCTGTGGAGATTTGTAGTGAAGATGCTCGGGAGTTCATAGCTGGGCTTGCTGAGAACATTGGGCTTGCAAAGATAGATGCTGCTAGGATGGTTTCTGCTGCTGTTGCTGCACGCACACGTTCATGGTTTCTACAAGCTTGGGTAGCTTCCTATTCCTTCTTCTAGTTAACTTAGATGGTATTATGATCAGAATCAAACACTGAAGTATACTTTGTGTCCTGTGCAAAGGCTCTGGAAATACAGGGTAAACATTCTGAATCGGTGGCAGAACTATCGAAAATATGCCTCATTCATCGCATATTTCCTCCTGAGGAGTACTCTGTATGTCTTTTTCTTCTTCTTCTTTCTGTTGTAGTTTTAACCATTCAGTCTCTGCTTCACTTTCCCACTGTTTTCACTAAACTTCCTCTGCTTGTTTACTTATCCATCAGGCTGAGATGGAAATGGTGGCAAGAGGGCTGGAGAAACTCATGAAGCTGGAAGAGAGACAGTCTCTAATGAGAACGTTTGTTGGAATGTGTTGCAGTGAAGAGAGTCAGAGAAGTGCTGCTGAAGCTCTTGGTTTGATTCCCTCATAGTTAAAACTTCTTCTACGCCATTTTTTTCAACTTCTTAGTGACAATTTAAAACAACCCTTTTCATATACTTGTGTCCTAATCAACTTAACAGAGTGATTTTTAATCAGATGACACAAGTTATAGAAACATTTTTTAGTCCTAGTATAGTGTCTTGAAGTTACTCTTTGAAGAACAAAAGCCTACAAGATTATGTATAATTATGGATTGTAACTAATTCATATGAATCAAAAAGATCTGTCATAAGTTTGTGTACATTCGAACTGTCTTCCATGAATCAGCAGATCCATCTCCATAACTCAAATCACCATCTCTTTCAAAAGCGTTTGAAGCCATGAATGATTCCAATATGCAAGAACCACAAAGAAGAAAATCAAGCTTGTCTATGAGGTGCAGTAGCTGTTCCTGAAGACCTCAATAGCGGTTGAAGAGCTTGTACTACAATGCTCATGTTTGGTCTAAACTCTGCTTCATATTTCACACACAACGCTGCAAGCTAGGTTTATATCAAGCACCCAAGTTTTATCTTCAAAATGCTCAACTGATTATAGAATGGGGAGTTTCTAACTTTTATACCTTTGAAACTGCTTTAGGACATATTCTTATTGCTTACCACTAAAAGAACGACAATGTTAAGAATGAAAAATGACCTTGATTGCAGTTTCAGTGTAACTGAGAATGAAAATTACAAACAAGAGTAAACCTACCATGCATTAGTCCATGTCAGGTTGTTCAACTTATCCCCCAAAAAGCTTTTTTATTTTTATTTAAATGATTTATCTACAATTAGTATTGTTCCATGGTCAAAACTATTATCTGCTTCTGAATACATTGTACCATTCCATCTCATCTGATTGGTTATAGCCTTCACTTTCATAAGGACATCAAAACCGTCTCTAATTATAACAGCTCCTCCGGGTCTAAGAATTCTCTGCATCTCCAATAGTATATCAACAATGTCACATCTATCACAATAACCAACAAAAATATACCACATTACACATTTATTACAAGAAATGTAAACCAAAGTTTCATGCTACAGAAAGAGATCTTACTTGTCCAAGTACAAGCTGAACAAACCATTGGCATGAATCAGATCATAGGTTCTAGGGTATGTAGAGAAAGCTTCACACCTACAAGAAACCGAAAACGAAAACGACGGTATAAGAGAGATCACAAGTAGATGACATCCGACAAGTTTTTGAGTGTTTTTACCAGTTCATGTAAGTTCCAATGAGGCCACGGTCGAACACAACACCGAGTGTGTTCGGTTCAAGATCAAACGGCACCACATTCATCACCCACATTGGATATTTAATCAATGCTGCAGCAAAACCGCCTAAACCAGAGTTCATATCCATAATGTTTCTGTATTTTCCATTACTGAGAAACTTTAACTTAGTGTCATAGTAAACAACTATTCTCTGCCACAGGTTAGTGTCAGCTTTAAATCTCGAAATGGTCACTCCATGTCGCTCAGGCACGTGATTTAGTCTCTCAGGCCAGTTTCTAAGAACCCTTTTGTGTGTGTCATTAACATTTAGAAGAGGAGTGATGCACGGCTCCATCTCTTTGTACCTATTGTTAAAAAAAAGATCTAACTGAGTCAAGCTTTAACTTCTGAAGATGCAGAAGAAGGTATATACTTTTAGTAAGTAAACTCACCATGCAGCGTCAGGGTCACCAGAAGAGCAGCGACCAGGAAACTTAAGAGCTTTTAGTCTTTTTATACACTGCAAATGATTAGAAGGCTTTCTCCATATGACAACTGGGTATCTTTCAGCAATCTTCTCCCAACAAAGTTTTCTGAAAACATCATTTAGTTTCTCCATCTCCTTCTGCAAATCTCTCTTCTGGTTCTTGGCTTTAACCATTGATGTCACAGGTGGTCCAGAAAGCACCCAGTATCCATCAGGACGTAGAACACGATCAACCTCCATCAAGTAAAGCCCATCTGAATCAACCAAAAGGTTAAAACACACACAGTAAACTGACACAGATGCGTAGTTATTATAAACACATTACCATAGGCAGTCCAGTTGACAAGGCACCTAGAACAATGAACCATGTCAAAAGACTTTGATGGGTAAGGAAGTTTATAAGTACTAAGAACACCGAGCATAGCAGGGAGTCCACGTTCTAATGCAAACTGAACTTGAGCCTCGTGTACATCCCTAGGTGCTATTGACATTGTCAAGATGTTATGGTTAAGCAAAAAAGCTCCAAAACTCGCTACCTGACACAATGATTAATCCATAAACACTGCAGTCAAATATCAATAATAATCTAGTAACGGTTTCTACTCATGTAAGTGAACTCACTCCACATCCAACATCAAGAACAGTCCTTATACTCCCAGAAGCTAATGGCAAAACCTTCATAATCACATCAACATAGTCCTTCACGCCACCAGGGAATGAAGTCCCACCTCCGGGGAAAACAAAGCGGTCTCTTTCAAGCCTAACCCAGTTCTGAGTCTTTTTAAACTCAGCGAGCTTCTTGAACGGAACATTCTTGAACCAAGCGTAGTTTCTACTCTCAGGCCAATGAAAAGGTGTTTTGTAGCCAGAGGGCTTTGGGACCAAACACCTGAGCTTCTTCTCGTGGGATAAGTCAGGGCAGTGCCTCTCTCTCCGGTAGTGTCTTTCAATGCTGTACTGTCTTGCTGTAGATGGATCGTGGCAGGGCAAGTAGTTGGTGAAGTTCTTGGGACATAGTGGAAAGTAAGACAATGATGCTGATGATGATGATGGTGATGATTGGTTTTCTATAGGTTTTGGAGGAGAGGAGTGATGGGGCATGGAAGGTTCTTGAAGAGAGGAATGATGGGGCATGGAAGGTTCTTGAAGAGAGGAATGATGGGGCATGGAAGGTTCTTGAAGCTGTGGATGATGAGGGTGAGGATCTTGGGAAGAAGAAGAAGAAGAGATGGTGATGGTTCTGATAGTGGTTAAGATGTAATAGAGAGAGAAGAGTAAGACTAGAGTGAAGAAGAATCTACGTTTAGAACAGAGCTTTGGTAACTGTAGTTGTGATGGATTCATCTTCTTCTGCAATTTAGGTTTCTAAGAAAAGAGAAGACAAATGTGCGAGTAACATTTAGTTAACAAGTCAAAGACTCACCTCGTTTACTGAAATGGAATCTTCAACTGTAGTTTTGTCTTCATTAATGGTCACGAACATGGATTTATTTATTTATTTTTGGAATCAATAATTCATACACTAATAAACATTAAAATAACAGTATACACAATGGAGGACAGTGGAGCTGACAAGGTCTTGCATACACTGCTCAAAAGTACTTGCCAAGTAACAATGAGAAGAAGGTTACTATGCAAGACCTTGTCAGCTCTACTCTTCTTCCCACTAGAAAACCAAAGCAAAGAAACACATTGAGCAAACCATTCAGAAGAACAATGTGGTTTACCTTAGCATTGGTTACCAGCAAGACTCGGATGGAACAATCTTGTATATGCAAAACACATCATCATCCTTAGGATCTACAAAGCCAAAATAGCAAAAAGTTAGTGAATCAGTCCTGTGTTTTAAACTCAACCATCAAAAAACAAAACCTTTTGTAATTGATCTCTTTGTAGGTATGATCTTTAAGCACCACAAGTTGCGTTATTGTTGACAAAGCTGATATTTTTCAAGCCTTTGTTGGATAAGCATCCATTGAGCGTCTTTTGGGATCATGAACCAACCATGTGTGATAAGCCTAGAAACACTCACTTGACATGTTTTTCTAACGTCTGAAATCAATTGATAAGAGAGGTAAAGAGATTCAGAACAAAAGGCTCCACAGTTTTCCCGGGTGATGGTGATACCAAGAAAACCAATAATGCTTACACACACACACACAAAATTCACATTAAGAGTGATTAGAGAAATGTCAAGAGACTAATACAAAGCACTACATCAGAGAGCGGATACAAACAAAGAACCACGCTCAATCATAATCATACAACATTCTAGATTAGATCAAGTGGTGGCAACAAACAAACAGCAGCAACAACAACAAAAACAACATGAAGCAAACCGTATCCATTATTTTCAGCGAGAAATTACACCAAAAGACGAGAGACACTGCGAACCGAGATTATGTACACTTCACACACTTATCACCGCACTCTGCACGCTGCAGGTCCACCCGGAGAACAACTTTGGTTAGGTGATGACCTGCAAATAGCACCAGGCCCAACATTCTTTGCAAACCTTCTGTGCATTCTATAGTCAGGCACCCCTCCCATTGCAAACGCAGCTCCTGTTGTTGCACCAGGGATTAGGGAATCGCTTGTACACTGCAGAGGCTGCAAAGTCTCAACCACATCACTCATCAACGGCCTAGCTTTGGGGTTCTGACTCAGACAGTAATACGCCAAGCTGCATGCCTTCTGAGCTGCCTTGACCGAGTATTGGTTCTCCAGCCTCGGGTCTATTATTTGCAGCAGTTTTCTTTTATCGTTCAGCTTTGGCCGTGCCCAATCTACCAGGTTCTGCTCTTTTCTAGGTCTCGTCTTGTCCACTGACTTTCTTCCAGTCAACATCTCTAGAAGAACAACTCCAAAGCTGTACACATCACTTCTGGCCGTCAGGTGTCCTTGTTCATTAGTAACAAAATCAAGTCAGTGTGTATTTGTGTAATGCTTGAGAGTCTTTAGATGCATGGTTCGACATCTTACATACCACATACTATGTGGTAAACAATAGCAATCTAGTGAAAGAGAGAGGTAGAGGTGCAAGCGAGCTCCCACATGACATCTAGTTAACAACTTAAGCAACTACTCTATTTTTAGGACTTATATAAACAGTTGAGCATTGCTGCCATCACAGACCATGTTTAAGGGGGAAACATCTAGCTATGGTTATGCATGTCATACCAGTCATCACATATTCAGGGGCAGCATAGCCGTAAGTACCCATCACTCTAGTTGACACATGGGTTTCGTCACCTTGGGGACCAGCTTTAGCCAAGCCAAAATCCGAAAGCTTGGCTGTGTAGTCCTGCAGGTTCAGCACAAGCTTATATTAGATGTGGAAAGGTATTTGCAGCACTGAAAGAAGAGAATAGCACTAGTTACCGAGTCAAGCAGTATATTGGAAGTCTTGAAATCCCGATAAATAACCGGTCTTTCAGCGTTGTGGAGAAAAGCAAGGCCCTTTGCAGCCCCAAGAGCAATCATCATCCTTCTAGACCAAGATAACGGAGCTGTTGTTTCTGAAGAGAGAGGCCATGATTACTAACTTGGTTAATTATACACTACCATGATAGTAACCAACGATAGTTCAAGAAATCGCTAGACAATAATTAGATGTTTTATAAAAGAGCATTGCTTAGGCTCCCACCTAGACCAGTAAAACCGTTTAGTTTACGACTGATTTGCCACACAAACAGGATGCTAAGACCGAGTTTTAGGACATTACTAAGAACACATGTCTGGTTTCTCATCAGTACGGTCTGACCTATAAACTAGACAAGATTAGAGAGGAGCTAACGGAATGACACATCTCTAATAATCAAAGTTCAAGAAATCGCTATACAACAATTAGACCTTTATTAGAAGATTAATGCCTTAGGTAGGCGCCTAGACATAAACAGGGCTTAGGCACCAATGTTTAGGACATTGCTAAGAACACATGTCTGGTTTCTCATCATCAGTATGGTCTGCCTTATAAACTAGACAAGAATATGAACAGAGAAATGGGGTTTACTCCGAAAGAGATGATTCTCAAGGCTGCCTCTCAGCATGAACTCATAAACAAGCAAACGATGATCATCCTCACAGCAGTAACCAATAAGCTTAACGAGGTTGTAATGACGGAGCTGGCCAAGGAAGTTGACTTCGGTAAGCCACTCACGGTGTCCCTGGAGACCTTCCTTGTTGAGAACCTTGACGGCAACAGGGAGAGACTTGAGGCCAAGGCGGAGATTGTCATCAATGTAGCCTTTGTAGACAGTGCCGAAGCCGCCTTCTCCGAGGATGTAGTCGGGTCGGAAGCTCTTGGTGATGGTCTCGAGCTCGAAGAGGGTGAAGGGGATGACGGAAGGAGGAGTGCGAGAGTCGGGAGTAGATGGATCGCTCAGATCTGAGACGGAGCGTGAGTGTTTTCTCTGTAGCTGTTGAGCTGCGAGGTGGAAAGATAGATCAGAATCAAGGGAGTTAAGTTAGAGAGATCGAGAGAGAAGGAGAAAGAGAGAGAGAGAGAGAGACCTTGAGCTTGAGCTTGAGCTTGAGCTTGAGGAGTCAAGACGGAAGCTTCGTCTCTAGTGTTGCAATTGCCCATTGTCAATGTAGGAGTGGAAAAGATCTCATTTTTAGATTTCAAGCTGACATTTTTAACCCTAATTGGCAATTTGAGAAGATGACAAAAGGAAGCTTCTTCACATGTGGATTGAGAAAACTGATGCTTACTCAAGTGAGTTTATAATCGGCTTCAAGGTTAAAAAGATACTACTTTTTTTTTGTTTGGGGGTGTGTCTGAAGTCGGGACGATGTAAGAAGAGATGATGGTGTTGAGGAAGAAGAAGAAGGAGATGATCACGCGCCCCCGCGAGCCCTAAACACACTCACGTGGCGTGCTTTCACTTGGTTCGGTCTACGCAGGGATGTTACTGGTTCTAGGTTCGGATAAAAAAAATTTGAAATTGGGTGAATTCAGTTTATGTATGCTACATTTGAAATTTATACTATATCTTAGAATCTGTTCTGTCAATAATACTTCAAATAAATTTTGCAACTCTATCAAATAATTTTTTGAATCCGAGTTTAATAATATTTTTATTTTATGTATATTTATGTTATATTAAAATAAACATGAAATTTAATATTTAAGTTCAAATATTGTTTTTAGATACTAATTCTAATATTTGGAATCGGATTTCGAAATTTGTTTAGTTTTATTGTTTTAGTTGTCAATTTTTTTTTCTGATATGTATTCAAGGTCATATCAGATTTTGATAATATTCAAATATTTTAGATATTTTTAAATGTTTATGTATTTTTGGATATACTGTTTTACAAGATTTAATTGTGATTAGTTTGAAGTTTGAACTTCTTGTTAAAATTATAATAAACAAGTTTATAGAAATATTTTAAAGTTACAAAATTGTTGATTTTAAGAAAAACTACCATAGAATGAAAATAACAAAATAAAAATTGTCATAACAGATGATTGGTCTACCCCTTGGCATTAGTCGAAAGTATTCTAAATTTGGGTCAGACAGTGTGGTATGCTTTTGGGATAATCCATTTTGTAGCACTAAGTATGTTTTTTCCGGGATCGACCGGATCAGCTGATAGAATTTATCAAAAAAAAAAAAATAGTCTGTGAAATCTTTTTAGGAGAATTTTGAAGACTTTTAAACTTTTAAAATGTGACAGGTGGTAAAGGACTCAAAAACCAATTGCACCTCTATTCCGGTATTTTACGGATCAAGATTCAGGTTATTTTATTTTCGGTTTGGATTTTGGTTCAATAAACCTACTTCGGTACAGAGTTAAAGCCTTACGCGCGTAAACCGGAGTCAGTGGAAAACTTTCTCTCGGTTCGGTTTGTTCCAACTACTCTTCTTCTTCTCTAATCAATCAAATCATTTTGTTCCGAATCAAAGTGAATCCTTTTCGATGGCGTCACTAAGCTCTTACACCTCTTTTCCTCCTCGAGTTCTCCTTCTCCATCGTCAACAATCTAAACCAATCCTCTTCCCTCCAGATTCCACTCCCTCCATCAGACAGCTATATACAAAACCCATCTCTTTCTCGAGACGATCCCGTGTCGCCATTAACGCCACCGCAGCAGCTTCTGACTCCTCTGGAAACTCAAACCCGTCTTCTCCGGCGAAGAAGCTAAGAGAGATCATGCAATCCCCTGGTGTCCTTCAGGGTCCTTGCTGCTTCGATGCTCTTAGTGCTAAGCTCGTCGAACGAGCTGGGTTTCCTTACTGCCTCACCACTCGTAATGATCTATCAATCTGATAACCCAATTCTTAAAATTTGTAGAATTTACAGTTTTCTTTAGCTAAATTTAAGAAAGATGTTTGCTTTCGATCTTTATGTATGTATGTGTATTGCTTTTGCTGATTACTTTCTGTGCAAGTTAGGGTTCTCAGTTTCAGCACTGGTTATTGCGAAGTCAATCTTAAAGTTGAAGACTTTAGCTTAAAATTTAAGAAAGATGTTTGCTTTTTGATCTTTTATGTATATATGTATTGATGATATATCTTTCTATGCAAGTTAGGGTTCGCAATTTCAGCAGCTAGGGTTGGTTTACCTGATAAAGGACTCATTTCTTACGGAGAAATGATTGACCAAGGTCAACAGATCACTCAGGCTGTGTCTATTCCGGTGATTGGAGACGGTGGTAATGGGTTTGGTAACGCCATGAATGTTAAGAGAACAGTCAAGGGGTATATCAGAGCTGGATTTGCTGGAATCATTATCAACGATCAGGTTTCTAGTGGCGGCGAGAGAGGAGTGGTTTCTAGAGAGGAAGCAGTGATGCGTGTTAAAGCTGCGGTTGATGCACGTAGAGAGTGTGGTTCAGACATTGTCATTGTTGCTCAGACTGATTCTAGAGAAGCGGTGTCTCTGGAGGAATCGTTTAGTAGGGCGAGAGCTTTTACAGATGCTGGAGCAGATGTTCTCTCCGTTGATTCTCTTGTGTCTAGAGAAGAGATGAAATCATTCTGCAATGTTTATCCATTAGTTCCTAAACTGGTAACACTTCACTTTGCCCCTTTAGAAAGATTACTCTAGTCTTGATATGAAGTTACATTTGTGTGCTGTTTGTGTAGGCTAATATGCTTGAGACTGGTGGGAAAATTCCGATGCTAAACCCGCTTGAGATAGAAGAGATTGGATATAAGCTAGTTGCATATCCACTTTCCTTGATTGGGGTATCAATTCAAGCAATGCAGGTGAGTGAGTGACAGTATTTTTGTCAATAATGTGTCTTGGCCAAGAGACTTATAGTATGTAGAAGCATTGCAGGACGCTCTATTGGCGATAAAGGGTGGTAGGATTCCTCCACCAGGAAGCATGCCGTCTTTAGAAGAAATTGAGGGGATTCTTGGCTATGACACATACCGTGAGGAAGAGAAGCGGTATGCTATATCATCCTCATCAAATAGAGGTGAGAAACATGAAGGATATCATCTTTGAGGAAATATCAGTCAAGAGTAACTATATCATTTTTTTACCATGTTTAAGGATCTAGCAGTAGTAGCGTATATGGTAACCAACGAGTAGCGCAAGATGAGTCAAAACAGAGAGTGGAGGATCCGGTTGTTGAAGTCATGGTACCTGAAGTGGTTTCTAATGAATCAAGAAACCCTTTTTCAAGAATCTGGTCAAGGTCTCTGAGGATCAAAATCATTGGACGTGATGGGTTTGAGAAACTCGACGTCAGGATCCCGGTACGTGTAATAACTTTTCCGAATGTGTGTTTCTCTGAACTGATTGATGTAAGCAAAACGTGTCTTTATGGTTGGAGCAGGCCGGATTCTTGGAAGGTGTCACCAACATTGTACCAGGTAATAGTTAGTCTTATTCGTTGTCTGCTTGTTCAGTTTCTGCTTAAGTGACAATGACAGAGCCTGGGGCCTTTTTGTAGCTTTAGGAGGCGTGAACCTGAAGCAATTGATGGACGATGCAGCTGATGAAGTCGGAGGGAAACTTCTGTTGGACTTTAAAGACACTGCTGGTGATAAAATCCAAGTCTTTTTGGAATGACAATGAATATATAAATAAAGTATATAAAGTCGAGAACATGCAAGAAAGACAAAATATTTTATTTGTTCCGTGAATGGAAAATGTTGTACACATTCAATACGTGAAACCCTCAAAAATAGAATCTGTGTAGTATATATCAATTTATACGCATATAACAAAGGAAACGAAGAGTGTAGAAAATCCTGATGCTGAGATGAATAATGTAACCTGAGTACTTCCGTGAAGCGGCTGACCAATCCGACTATTTTATCGCCTGATAGATATTACATGTCCCAGGTAAAAATGAAAAGAAGCAGAGAGGTACGGAACCAGAGTGTTCTCTTCTTGATTTTACAAGTGGAGGGTCTTGTCAGTAATGGTTTGGCTTGATCTTACCTGTATCCACCACCATAGGATTGTTGAGGGTTATAACCGCCTTGACCCATCATTGGATTATAGTTGTTGTTGCCTGGCATGTTCGGACCAGGGACCATTCCTTGGTTTTGTGGTTGCATCGGATAACCTTGGCCATATCCTCCTCCCATGTTCATGTTCATGTTCATGCCTGGTCCCATTCCCATACCCATGGGTTGGTTTTGGTTCATTCCTGGTCCCATTCCCATACCCATTGGTTGATTTGGGTTCATGCCTGGTCCCATTCCCATACCCATGTGTTGGTTTTGGTTCATACCCCCATAACCACCGCCCATGGGCATGCCAGAGCCTACCATTGGATTTGGAGGAGGTCTCATAGCAGTTGCACCCGCACGACCTAAGCCAGTGCCTGATCCCATTGCTTTACCCATGTTGATAGTCGATGTTGCTGGTGGTGTATTTGTCGGTTTCTCTAGCCGTTTTTCTCTCCTGTTGATCGCCTCAAAGTCAACTCCTATGTCTGCCAATGGATTTGTTTTAGCTGCACATAAGTAGAAAACAGAAAAAGATGTTAGAAAATATTGCTTAAAACAGGGGTTTTTGGTTGTTTTCATTCACATGTTGTGGTGGAAATCTATCTTACGTCCAGATATGTTAAAGTTAACAAGTCCCCTGCTCAATGTGTCTGCCCAGACTGATGATTTTGGCTCGAACTTTTTCTGAGGCGGAGGAACGATCTCAATCGCTCCTGTTATAGGTGTGAGATCTGAATAGGATGATGACGATGAAGTCACTGCGCTTGTTGGTCCAGCTTGTTGTGTAAACATGTCTCCCATGAAATTGTTGTTCCCTTGCATAGTAACAGGCCCGGATTGAGTTCTTTGTGGAGCATGAGAAGGCGCCATGAACTGACCAGCTGGCCCACTTGGGGTAGAGTAAGGGGTCTGCGAGCTCGATGAAGTGGCAGCAACTGGCCGTGGATGGAAGCTTTCGCTTGTAGGGTGTGAAGTGACAACTCCAGGATTGTAAACGGCTGAGCCAGGCTGGTGCATGAAGCCTCCATTGTGAAACGGTGTGGCTCCCGTCGTATTTTGTGAATGAGGAACCATGTTATATGGTTGTACAGCTTGCCCAAATGGAGTTTGTCCAGGCATGTTTGGAGCTGTAGATACCGGCTGAGGGTGATATCCCTCGTACATGTTTCCACTGGGAGGAAACTGAGATGTTGGTACTGAGGCACTCGATTGTTGAGGGACTGAAACTTGAGGACCAGATGGTGGGAGTATGCCAGCAAGAATATCAAAATCATTCTCAGATGTGTCGAACTGCTCTTGAGGAAAACCTGGTGAGTTTGATGGAGACTGCACATTCTGAACACCAGGTTCAGGATTAGCAACGGCGGAAAATGATTCCCCAAAGCCAAAGTTATGAGAAGTATCAGGATGAGAGACCTCCGAGGTGAAGGCTGGTGGTGTTGGCTGGAAAGGAGCACCAAAGCTTTGCTGCGGGTTTGAGTCGCTGTCCCTAGAAGTGAAGGCTTTGAAAGGAGATTCACCAAATGGGTCGTCAAATGGCTGTATAATGGGTGATGATTTTAGTCAGCAATAATCAAAATGTTACAAATAAAAAGAAGGCATCCATAAGTACAACTGCTTAAGCCCTCTGTCAATACCTGAGTTGATGGCTGAGGTGTAGAAAACGATGGAGCATTTGCTTGTCCATTGGTTTCAACAGAGGTAGATTCAGCCGGTACAACGGCCAATGCGTTTGATGAAAATACGTCTGCAAGGGAGTCAAGCAAGTCCATCTCAACATTGTTTGAAGTGGGAGGAGCAGATGTAGAAGCCACTGTTGGAGGAGCTGAAACACCGTCCACAGATGCATATGCTGGAGGGCCAGCTGGGAAAGAAATGAAGCACAACGTTCACACTCAGAACGAGCAGAGAGGTTTATTGGATACCAATATAAGAGCCAAACTAACAATGAAAATTTATCGCTATGGAGCAGAGGAGTTTGAAAAAAAAAAAAACTAAGGAAAATTCCAAAGATGTTACAAACTAGGAAAAAAGAATCGCAAACTTCAAGAACTCTGTACCTGCAAACGCACCGCGTGGATCAAATTCATCAAAATCCTGAAAGTTCTGAGGAGAAGATTCATTAACGAAACCAGTTGATTTATTGTCTGTGCTGTTTCCAGCAGGAGGAGAAGCATCCCCTGGAGCAGCTACTTGTGGGGCAGGAGGAGAACCACCTCCTGGAGCAACAGCTTGTGGGGGAGGAGGAGAACCAGCTCCTGGAGCAACAGCTTGTGGGGGAGGAGGAGAACCAGCTCCTGGAGCAGTAGCTTGTGGGGTCTCCCCACCATCCCTGCATAATAAGTTTCATCAAAACCAATAAAACCAAGGTAGCTCTGGATCTGCATAGCAGAGAATTATCACCTTTCACTATATACAGGGCTCCTTGAGTCACTGACAGCTTCTTCATAACTAGGTGGAGCACCTATATTTTGTTCAGAAAACTTCCTCTGGAGCTGCCCTCTATCATATAATCCCGAAAGAAGGAAGTTAAGACATATGAGTTGACACAAGTCCACAAAACTTAATACAATAAGAAAAAGGCCTGAACTTAGTTACCTCCCATCCTGAGAACTGTCATCAGCTCGAGCACCACTACCCCTACACGATAAAGATGAATGTTTCATTGTATAAGTGGAACTCGGCTAAGAAGAGGCTCGAAACATGCTTTTGACATCAAGTACTGCTAGCTACTATTCACAATCAGATATTTTATCCAGTGTATATATTTAATCTCAAAACTGCTCCTTTTTTAGCTCAAGTTCAAAGGAGAGCTGAAACTTAAGATCAACATACCTTGATGAATGGCCATCATCCTCAAACGTCCGTTCCCTTTCTGAACTCCTGCCTCGTGACCCATTTTGGTAGTTATCAACACTTCTGCTCCTTCCTCTGTAATCATCTTCCCTGTTACCATCTCTCCCATACCGGTCTTCAGAGTCTCTGGAGTGACGATCTCCATCACGGCTATTTCTATCATCATCCCTGTAACCATATTCCCTTTCTCTTCCATAACTACTTCGCTCTTCATCCCGGGATCCGTAATCATATTTGTCCCCATATCCTCCTGAAGGCTTATGCATCCCACCTGGTGCTGAGCTGCGATACCTGTAGTGAAAATATGTCAGGTTAATATGTTCAGCTCTTGAAGCATATTTTTAAACTACAAATTTATAGACTACTAGAAGGCATAATAACAGTTGTGAGGCCACTAGCAACCAGAAATCAAACACGTGTCCAGCGAGGCTAAAATAAAGAGGAAACTACAGCAATTAAAAAACAAAGATACAATTACAAGCGAACTTACTTATCTCTGTTAGCTGAAGCCTTCTCTCTGACCTCAGCTATTCTCTCTTTGTCATTGACCAACGCCACCAGGCTCTGTGATTTCTTCCTAACATTGGTTCCTTGATCTCTACCACCGGAATCAATATACTGGAAATCGGACAATGTCTACCACATGGAAAATGGATAAAATGTCAGATAGTCAACTGCTAAGATACAGAACGAAAGGATTCTTTCGATGCTGAATACTTATAATATAATGTACTCAGCATGGTCATTACCGAAATTTGATATGCACGCTCTCTAATCTCTTCAATAACACGTTCTGACCCATGGCCTACCATGTACTCCAAAACTGTCAAAGCCTGAAGTGGATAGGAGGGGAAAAACCAACAGGAAATTGTTTCATTCACTTGCTACAGCAATACAAACAAGAAATAAACCAACAAGCGATTTATTTTCTTTACCTTATAGACATGCCGCCAGTTCTTTCCAGTGTCGCTAAGTCGTTTCCATATGACCCCCATGATCAGCTGGTATTCATGGCTGCAGGAGAAGTAACATTTCTGTTATTGCTGTGCATTATCCTCATCACAGAAAAAAACAGAGCAGTAGGAAGGTGGTAGTAGTTACTAATTTCTTGAAGCTTGCGCAATATCAGCAAGAAGAGAACCATGAGGACCCCATGGCTCGTTGCTAGTAGAATCTAGAACCTGAAGAGGAAAAACCAGAGGTGAGAAACAACATGAAACTATGTTGTATATATTGCTTTAAATTGGTAACCATATTAGCCAGACGAGGAGTTGTACCAAGATAAGCTTCTCTATTTACTTTAAGCTTAAACTCAACCAAAAGAGATCAGAAAAGAAGGAGCTAAAAGAGTATCCTTTACCTTTTGTTCTATTCCAGGCACTTTGAGCACTTTCTTGTTGACCTCTCTCTTGCTACAAAAACAAACAAACATGGTTAATGAAAAGAAAAATATTTCACACAGCGATTATAAAATACTCACAGGTCTCTGACAGTTTGACCGAAGACTTTCTTCATCTGCGTATGTGTTAAACGCCCTTTAAGAAGTCTGTTGCAAAACTTATATGATCACCCTTTGCTGCCAACTGTTTCAAACAAACATATATCACAACGAATAGAAGATGAATATCAAAGTGAATCGTTCTTCAGCAAAACACAAGACGTAAGCGAGCAACATGCATCAAAATCATATAATTGAGCAAGGAATGGGACACACAAATCAATCAGGAAAAATGACGTGTACATGATTGACTGCTTCTTCCTTCAGATTCAACCATTAAAAACACATTATAATCAAATCAAAATCGATCAATTCGGGAAGATTGACATTCAAAATGCAGCCAACTACCACAGATCTTAAGCAAATCTATCGCCTCTACACGAATAGTGATCAGAACCAGCTCGTCGCGAGAATCTCTCAAACACATAGATCTAATCAAATCGAAACGAACGCTAAGCGATAATACGTACGGAAATGTGCGCTTGATGCGAAATCGGATCGCGAATCTGTGAGGGACGGAGAAGAAGAAGAAGAAGAAGAAACGCCGATGTAGAGAGAGATTCAACAAAGACGCGAAGCTTATGATCTCTCTCTCTCTCTCTACGTCCTGCGTTTTAGATTCAATCAAATCCTTCGAGAGAGAAAGAGAAGCCAGAAGCGGAAAATTCAAGGGGAATTGCCACTAATACCACTTTTCTAATACCACTTTTCAACTTTACACTAACCAATTTTACCATTAAAATTTTAATAGGCAAAATACCATTATACCCCTAACTAATTAAACCTAAAACTATTCTTTTCTTCTCCAAGATTTCTTCAAATCTCAGATCCAAAATGAACGATACCAGTAATCAAATCCGACGAATCAGACGATGTTGACGAGTTCTCCGGCGCTGAGGAGTTCTCCGGCAAAATTTCTGACTAGTTGTACAGCGAGATCCGACGATGCTGATGAGCTCAAACGAACAAGACGAGTTCTCGGCGAGATTTACGAACACTGAAGAGTTTCCGACGAGATCTGACGACGAGTTTTCCGGCGAGATCTAACGATAACGAGTTCTCCGAAAAGCTGACAGACTCTACAAGCTTAGACGAACGAGACGATCTCTTTCCCTACGTCTAAGAAACGCTAACAAAGGTAAGAGGATAATCGATGGTGATTTTCGTCTCTTTCTGTAATTGTAGGTTGGTTTATCAAAATCGATCTGTTTCTCGAAAGGAAGACAAAAAATTTCTCATGAAGTTTTCAAATCTCAAATTTATAAGACCTTATAAATTGAGTCCTTTAGAATCTTACTGTTGATTTGTTAGCAATCAAAAGACATAGAGCTTAACATATATTTAATTTCTAACCTCAGAGTAATATTATTCTATGATTACTTCTTCTCTTGGTTGATCTGGTAATGTTGCAGGGAATTACAAAGGTGTGCTGTGAGCTTTTGGATTTATAGGATGATGTGGAGAATATGTATGGTGATATGCATATCAAGTACCTCACTTTCTTGAGGTAATACAATGCTACTATTTGTAGTTTGACTAGCAAAGTTTAGTATGTGCAATATATGAGGTAGAAGGCTGGTATTTTGGTAATGTAAAGTTATGTTTGGTACTGTATGAGATTCATTTTTTATGTCTTGTTTTGTGTATAATATCTAAAGAAACAGTGGAGATGGAGATGAGTTTGTTGAGTTACGAAAGCATATTATTTTTGAATCTTGCTTTTGGAAGTGAGCTAGTGCTGATGCGTAGAAATAATATGTGATTGGCTTGCGTTCAGATTTTGAAGATCGACGAGGTTGGTGAGCGGTTTTCATGAAGCAAGAGGGACTCTGAACAAGAACGTGGTTTGTGCGATCAAAGAATTACATATTTATAACGCTTTATAAAAGTTGCAGAGTTGGCTTGTTAATACATTCTTCTCTCTCATCTTCTTCAGACATCTCTTAATTAGGATGCTGTCGCGTCCAAGGGCTCAGACAGTACTTGTAGATGGAGCTCTTAGGGAGGGCGAACTGCTGATTCCACTTCCTTCACTTGAGATCTTGGTGCTTCTCACATTCTGTTCTCCATCCACAGGAGTTAAGGTAAGTAGTAGTATTTATAAAACTAAACCATGAAATGAGCTTGTTTGATTATGATCACAAGCATGGTCGCTGTACAGTCTACAGAGAGGGTTGAAGCAGTATATCCCTTGCTGAAGGACGTGGCTCTTTCACCAGATATATCTTTTTGTGTTGATTATCTTTTTGAGGGACTTTAGAAAAATTAACTTGTAAGCCATTATAAATCAGTTTATAAACGTTTATAAATCATTTTTGAGTTCTTTATACTTATTCTGCCTAGCATTCCTCACAAGACTTCTCAAGTTCACACATTTATATGTTTTTATAGACATATCCGATCAACTCTTGTTTAAAAACTTCTTTATAAAGACTTATAAATCGTCAAGTTGTACTTTTAACAATATCCTGAAATCCAGATTTATAAAGAATTATAATTCTGTAAAAATGCAGTGTTCACTATCCGAAAATCTTAATCTTAACCATAATTATTCAAATAACAAGTCCAACTAAGCCTTATTTGCTTTTTGGATAACAGAAGGAAGCAAATCCTAAAATTACTTGAAATCTTATTTAAAATTTTTTTATAAAGACTTATAAATCCGGGTTCAAACCACATGCTTGACATTTTTCATAGGTTAGGTTTTCGTCAGATTGTTGAAAAAAAAAACATAAAGACTTATAAATCGTCGAGTAGTACTTTTGATAATTTCCTGAAATCCAGATTTATATTTTATAAAGGTCTAAAAAATTGCAACAAATTTAACTTTTAGTAAATAACTGCATGATTAATGTTGTAGAGAGAAACTCACACACATTCTAAGACTGAATTGAACAACATTAAAGAGTTGACGAAGTCGGTTGTTTAGAACATATTCATATAAATTGTTTTTATAAATATTTTATAAACTCTTATAAATTATTTACATACCTTTATAAATCCTAGAAAATTATTTTATTAACTCTTATAACTTGTTTAATAAGCTTTTTCAAATGGTTATAGACTCTTATAATTGATTTAAGATCTCCAATTGATTTCTAAACCTGTATATACCTCTATAAACCTTATAAATTATATACATACCCCTTATAAATGATTTATAAACTTTTATAATTTTTGTAATAAACATTTATAAATAGTTTATATACTTTATAAATTGTTTTATAAGCCTTTATAGATGGTTTATAGACTCTTACAAATAATTTGTAAACCTTTATAAAAGGTTTATAATATTTATAAATTGTTTTTAATAAAATTTTATAAATGATTTATAAACTCTTATTAATTATTTATATATCCTTATAAAGATTATTTTACAAGTCTTTATAAATTGTTATAGCCTCTTATAAATAATTTCAGAGACTTTCTAAGTGATTCAAAAACCAATAAACCTTATAAATTGTATGCATATCCCTTATAAATTGTTTATAAACTTTCATAACATTTTTATAAACAATTATAAATGGTTTATAGATTTTATTAATTGTTTTATAAACCTTTATAAAAAGATTATAAACTTTACAAATTGTTTTATAAACTTTTATAAATGATTTATAAACTCTTATTTGCTCTTTATCATTCCTTTGCTTTTCATTTTTATCTTCTTTCATGTGTTATTGCCTTATATCATACGTTACAAAATGTAAATTCACAAATCCTTGTTCCCATTAGCTTTTCTTCACTGTTAAGATCCATGTTATCAAGATCAGGAGGTGTTGGGTTCATGAAATGTTTGTATTCCTCAGGGAATCCAAACACTGTATTAACCACAAGATGTAACAAAGAATAAACAACGTTTTATAAGTCTCTACTTATAATTTTATAAACTCCTATAAAACTACATTTATAATCTTTTATAAACACTTCTCATTATTGACAAAGACATCGATTGGATAATCACTTTTAAATTGTCTACTGGTTCTGTTCCAGCTTCATAAATCCTCAGAGGCAATCTCAAAGATGTGCAATTCATTGCTATCTAACTGTAAGACACAATAAAAAGATGATGTTAACTTTTAATCACGGTCTAAAAATACCTTATCCAATCATAATGTTCATGTATTTCGATAACGGCCTTACAAAGAATATATAATAATAAAATACGAGAGTTTTCAAATTTACACATTTATATGTTTTTTATAGACATATATGATCAACTCCTGTTTACAACCTTTATTTATAAAACCTTGTATTGCATTGAGTTGTACTATCGACAATATCCTAAACCCCAGATTTATAAGAGGTTATAATTCTTTAAAATGCAATGTTCACTATCCGAAAATATTTTTTCTAACTAGAACTATTCAAATGACAAGTCTAAATCAACCTTATTTGTTTTTTGGATAACAGAGGAACGAAAATCCTAAAATTACTTGAACCCAGATTTATAAAGGTTTATAATTTTTCGAAAATTCAATGTTTACTATTGAAACTCTTTCCCTTAAATCGACATGTTCTAAACCTACCTTCGTTGAATTTCTTCAAACAAAAAAAATACACAAAGTAGCTGCTTCCACCTCATCTGGTTCCCTTGACCATCTCAATCCACAATACTCGCCTGCTGCAACTAGCGTCTTCTTCGACGTAGCAAGAACTTTCTCCAAATCCAACTGTGACAATGTCCTAGGTACCTGACAAACAAAATGATAGCAACTCACAACATCAACACTTGCAAATTTGGTGAATGCAACAGCATTGGACATTTTCATATGAAACTTAGAGGACATGGTCTCCATTTTCTCTCTTCCTCTAGGATTTCTCTGATAGGGAAGTAAGCTGCTTTCTTGCAGAGCTCAAAGATGTCTGATCCGGTGTAGCCTCCGCATAGACAAGCTAAGTGATCGTAGTCAATATCAGGCTCCACCCTCTCTCCCTTCAGCGTCACTTTCAATATCTCAGCTCTCTCCTTACGTTCAGACATTCCAATCTCAAAGGCTTGAGGAAGACTCCTCATTATTGGTTCATCAAACTCTGATGGTCTGTTTGTTGCAGCAAGTACCATCACCCTTGCATTCGCTACAAAGCAACCATTATACTCATTTAAAAACTACTGTATCCAAGTAGAGCATGCTCTAGACTGCACTAGAGTGATCTGAAAGGTGAAGGATTCAACTTACGATCAGTAGAAAACCCATCCCATAAAGCCATAAACTTAGTCTTCATGTTTGCCATGGCTTCTTGATTTGTGACTTTTGTACCTATGACTTTTGTTTCATGCATCTTTTTTCTTTACTTATAAATCATTGAGTTGTATTTATCAACAATCTCATGAAACCCAGATTTATAAGGGGTTATAATTCTTTAATATTCAGTTTTCACTATCGTAAATTATCTCTTCTTTAATATGCAGTTTTCACTATCGGGAAATCTCTTTCTTAGCCGAAACCATTCAGATCAATCTTAATATGACTCCAAAACCAGATTTAAGTTTTCAAATACTCAATGTTTTCACTCTCAACGTTTCACTATCAAATCAGTTTCTCTTAGATCGACCTCTTTAAATGAGATATCTAAGAAAACCTTGTTTGATTTTTCGATAAGAGAAATCACAAAATCGAATCAAACAAAAAATACAGAAATTAGAGAACAAACAAATACAAAAATTAGAGACATACAAGTTGTGAATCACGTATAGGAGTCAACATCTTGGAGATTTTGAATCGATTTCGTCGCCGGAAGTCTACGGTGAGAGAGAGATCGACGGTGAGAGAGACACACCGGAACTAGACGGTGAGAGAGAGAGACGCCAGAAGGAGAGAGAGACGACGGTGACTCGACGGTGAGAGAGAGACGACGGGGCTCGGAGAGAGGGAGAGAAACTGATGGTGGAGAAGAAGATAAGGTAAGGATATTATTGTCTTTTGCTCACTAATGAAAGTGGTATTTTTGAAAATGTCCTTAGCCTTATGGTAAAGTTGAAAAGTGGTATCCAACAAAGTGTAAAAGTAAAATTTCCCCATTCAATAGATTAATAAATAAATGAAAATAAAATAAAGAGAATAATTAAGACAGCGTAGCGCATCTAACACGCAGAATGTTAAGGAGAGGCTCCCAAAATCACTCACCTGTTTCTTCTTCGTTTTCTTACTATTTCATTTGATCATAACTTCTTTTTTTTTCAAAATTGATGATAACATCTCTTTTTATTAAAAGAGAAGCACTCCTACAAAGGTTACTTCATTTCAAAATTTTGGTTACTTCAATTAGAAATTTGGTTCACAATTTTTTTTTTTTTGAAAACTCAACTAACCGAACTGAAAACCAAAGTTTTATATAAACATGTTAAATTGAACCAAACTTTTCACCGAACTAACCAAATTTTGGTTTGGATCGGTTTAGTTCGGCGAGTTTGGTTAAAAATCTCATCCCTATATTATAGCCCAAAAAATTCTACAACTGTTTAAAAAAAAAATATTATATAGATGTCAATAATATATATATATATATATATCCACATATTATAAACAAAATATATAAACCAAAAATTTGAAAATCATATGATATCATCCAAATAATTTAATGAAAATTTAGCAAAACAATATCCGCGCTGTATTTACTTACTTTTAACTCTATGCATCACTGAGGCAATCAAATTTGTCAACGATTTTATTGAAATCTTTGTTCTGTAAGTATATACATGTCGTTACATGACCCAATTAATCAATAAGCCGCCTTTAAGATCGCAAACATGTTGTTACTTCCATGTCAAAAAAAAAAAAAAACATTGAAGCAGCTATAACTTTCTGCTAGAAACTAAACGATGTCATGTCCTACTCAAAAAAATGTAAACTTTTTTTGTCTTTCAAACTTTTAAAAATAGAAAAATGTCACTGAATCAAACAATCTTTTGTTTTTGCTAAAAAGAATCAAACAATTTTAATAAAAAAAAGAAACTGATGAACGCTTTTTTTATTTGCTAACAACTCTCTCATTACATTACAGAAATAATATTGAAAGTGTATGCACATTGCACAACCAATAAATAACAAAACCATTTCTTTCACTTAACAACAAAAGGGAACAAAGAAGAGTATGATACGATCTAAAAGGGTCTTGGAAACAGACTTGATGAAGACGCAAAGAAGATGATGCACAAGTGGAAGATGAGCGACATTGAAGAAGAGGAAGTGAAGTGGATCGTTGTAAGAGATGCATTGTTTCTCGTTTCCACGCGACAATCCTTATTTGGTTCACTCCTCTTTGACATTGACCCTTCCTTTATTTCATTTTTGAAAAGAAAACCTGCGAAGAAGAAATTGAGATAATGAGACAAAGTTCTATCGATATGGATATGAAGCATATTGAAAATGTTGAAGCGTTGGGACTTTACTTGAATAATGGGGAAATTTGGTTGAATTTGATGAGCCTAGTAATGGGTAGGAGGTGGAGGAGAGGCGTAGATGTATACTGGAGGTGGGGGAGATTTTACTGGTGGTGGTGGAGAGTTGTAATGGTATGGCGGTGGTGGAGACTTCACCGGAGGAGGTGGTGAATGGTAGTAGTATGGTGGAGGAGGAGATTTTACTGGAGGAGGTGGTGAATGGTAATAATATGGTGGTGGTGGTGGAGACTTTACTGGTGGAGGTGGTGAGTGATAGTAGTATGGTGGAGGAGGAGATTTCATGGGTGGAGGTGGTGAATGGTAAACATATGGTGGTGGAGGAGATTTCATTGGAGGGGGCGGTGAGTGATAGTAGTATGGTGGAGGAGGAGATTTGACCGGTGGGGGTGGTGAGTGGTAATAATATGGCGGTGGTGGCGATTTCACCGGTGGAGGTGGTGAATGGTAGTAATAGGGTGGTGGAGGAGATTTGACCGGTGGGGGTGGTGAATGGTAATAGTATGGCGGTGGTGGCGACTTCACCGGTGGAGGTGGTGAGTGGTAGTAATAGGGTGGTGGAGGAGATTTGACCGGTGGGGGTGGTGAGTGGTAGTAGTAAGGTGGTGGAGGAGATTTGACCGGTGGGGGTGGGGAGTGGTAGTAGTATGGTGGAGGAGGAGATTTGACCGGTGGGGGTGGTGAGTGGTAGTAGTAAGGTGGTGGAGGGGATTTGACCGGTGGGGGTGGTGAGTGGTAATAGTATGGTGGAGGAGGAAATTTGACAGGAGGAGGTGGTGAATGGTAGTAGTATGGTGGTGGTGGAGATTTCACCGGTAGAGGAGGTGAATGGTAATAGTACGGTGGAGGAGGAGATTTGACTGGAGGAGGTGGTGAGTGGTAGTAGTATGGTGGTGGTGGAGATTTCATCGGTGGAGGAGGTGAATGGTAATAGTAGGGTGGAGGAGGAGATTTGACCGGAGGAGGTGGTGAATGGTAATAATATGGTGGTGGTGGTGACTTTACGGGAGGGGGTGGTGACTGGTAGTAGTAAGGTGGAGGAGGAGACTTCACCGGAGGGGGTGGAGAGTGGTAGTAGTAAGGAGGAGGAGGAGATTTCACCGGAGGGGGTGGTGAATGATAATAATATGGCGGTGGTGGAGATTTTACGGGTGGTGGTGGCGAATGGTAATAATATGGAGGTGGAGGAGATTTAACTGGTGGTGGTGGAGAATGGTAGTAGTATGGTGTAGGAGTGTGTGTTGGAGGTGGTGGCGACTTGTAAACATAAGTTGGGGTAGGAGGAGGCGGCGACTTGTAGACGTAGGTCGGAGTAGGAGGAGGCGGTGATTTGTAAACATAGGTTGGAGTTGGTGGTGGGGGCGACTTGTAGACATACGTAGGGGTTGGTGGAGGCGGAGACTTATACACATACGTTGGAGTAGGCGGTGGTGGTGATTTGTAGACGTAAGTCGGAGTTGGTGGTGGAGGAGATTTATAGACGTATGTTGGGGTAGGAGGAGGAGGCGATTTGTAGACATACGCTGGGGTTGGTGGAGGCGGTGATTTATAGACATAAGTTGGAGTTGGTGGTGGTGGAGACTTGTAGTAGTAAACCGGAGAAGGTGGTGGTGGAGACTTGTAGTAGTAAGGAGGATGGTAAGGAGCCGGCTTGTGGCATTCTCCGTAAGGTTTCTTAGGTGCATAAGCAAAGGACTTAGCATAAAGCACAACCTCGTACTTTGTCTTTGATTTCACATGGAGTTTAGCACCTTTGTTACCCAAATGGTAACTTGTAGGAATGTTACACGGCGATCCCTTAGGTGGCGAGTGGAGTTTGGCTGTGCAAACTTCGCCACCGTATTTACGGTAGTTGTATCCCTTAACGGTTATTGCGTATTTACCGTTGATTTTGGTCTTCCCGTATGCCTTCACTGTCTTGTCACCGGCCTTGCACGTCACTTCCACCACAGCACCTATATGACAACAAATTATTTAAATTTAAAGTATCATTTTATGTCATTTAAATCGATTTTGCTTGTTCTATCTCTCTCGATTGTTTTAGTCAATAACAGATTTTTGTTTTTTTCTTGACTTGATCGTTTTCTTTTCTCCACTAAATAAATAATCCAGACTTGCAACTACCACTTCACAATACACATATGCTAGTTTATTTAAATCCTATAAGCCTTTAATCATTCTATAATCATCAGGATCATATTTTCTGTAATTAAGTTAGCTAAGATTAAAACATTAATTATTGAACACGTGGAAGACATAGTTACCTTTGAGATGCTTCTTATCGTGGGACTTTTTAGGATAAGTCCAGTCATAACATCTGTAACAATACACTTTACCAACAACTTTGAAGACAAGTGGATGTGGCTGTGGGTGAGGTTGAGGGTATGACATCGGAGGTGGTGGCGATGAGTAGTAGTACGGTGGCGAGTACGACTTTGGTGGTGGCGGTGGAGATGAGTAGTAGTATGGTGGAGGATAAGACTTTGGTGGTGGTGGGGATGAGTAATAATAAGGTGGGGGTGGTGATTTCACTGGAGGAGGTGGAGAGTGATAATAGTATGGCGGTGGTGGTGATTTAACCGGAGGAGGAGGAGAGTGGTAGTAGTAAGGTGGTGGTGGAGATTTAACCGGAGGAGGAGGAGAGTGGTAGTAGTACGGTGGTGGTGGAGACTTTACCGGAGGAGGAGGAGAGTGGTAGTAGTACGGTGGTGGAGGAGACTTGACCGGAGGAGGAGGAGAGTGGTAGTAGTACGGTGGTGGAGGAGACTTGACTGGAGGAGGAGGAGAGTAGTAGTAGTAGTATGGTGGTGGTGGAGACTTGGCTGGAGGAGGAGGAGAGTGATAGTAGTATGGTGGTGGAGGAGACTTCAATGGAGGAGGTGGAGAATGATAGTAGTAAGGTGGTGGTGGAGATTTAACCGGTGGTGGTGGAGAATGGTAGTAATATGGTGGTGGGGGAGACTTCACTGGAGGAGGTGGTGAGTGATAGTAATATGGTGGTGGCGGAGATTTCACCGGAGGTGGTGGAGAATGATAATAGTAAGGAGGAGGAGGAGATTTTACTGGTGGTGGAGGAGAGTGGTAATAATACGGTGGTGGAGGAGACTTCACCGGAGGAGGAGGAGAGTTGTATACATAAGGAGGGGGAGGAGACTTCACAGGTGGTGGCGGAGAGTGGTAGTAATAAGGTGGTGGTGGAGACTTCACCGGAGGAGGAGGAGACTGGTATACATAAGGAGGGGGAGGGGATTTCACCGGCGGCGGCGGTGAATGATAGTAATAAGGTGGTGGGGGAGACTTAACCGGAGGGGGAGGAGATTTGTATTCATAAGGAGGTGGAGGAGACTTAACCGGAGGCGGTGGAGATTTATACTCATACGGTGGTGGAGGAGAGCTATAATAGTAAGGTTCGGTAGCTATTGCCGAGCCAACGAGTAACGCCAACATGGCTATTACCCATTGACCCCTGGCATGACTCCATGCAGGAGTCGCCATTGTTTAGATCACCGGATAATTTTCACCGGCTGCTAAGGCCTTTTGTGTCCAAATTATTAAAGAAAAAAGCCTTGAAAATGGTTAGTGTTTGAAGAAGATGAAGAAGAAGTGATTGATTGTATTTCTGCATGGACAAGAGTTGTTTTTATAGTGGACAAACTAGTCGTTTGAGGTGGCCTTTGTTTATAACTTATAAGGGACCGATTAAATACCTACGTTTTTTCTCCTAATTGTTTAGTTATTTTAAATTCCGTTGTTAGCTGGCAATTATTGGTTTTGTTATTTTTATAATCAAAAATTAAAATGATTTGGAACTTTCCACGGTCTAGAAAACTAATCTTCAACCACTCGACTGAAATAATCCAAAATACGAATTGACAATTTTAATTTTAACCAGACATTCTTTAAAAGAAATGCTATTATATTAGTTGCTTGTTAAGCTATGTTAATCACAATGACATCTACCTAAGTATAATTTATTTTCCACCGACATTCTGTAAATGTTGTCATGTAAATTTTACTTAGTCAAAGAAAGCTACTACTCCATTAAGTATTCACCGATCATGCATATATACATTATAGAATACTCTAACGTTCTTATAAATTTTTCAATGTCATATAAGCGGAAGTTATATTAATATACACTAGGTTAAGATCCGCGCCTTGCGCGGAATGAACATTATATATAAAAATTATTTTATGTATTAAATATTTTTACATATTATGAAATAATAAATATATATTGAATAATTAAAAGTCAGTAACTATTAAATATATAATTAAATTGGTGTGAACATATAAATCAATTTTATTAATCCAATTTTTTTTTAATATTTGATAGGATATGTAATTAAATTTAAATGATACTAACATACATAGTATATTTTTAATACTAATGTCTATTAAATGATGATTTCTACTCATATAGTTTTTTTTGATCATTTGTATCTTTTATAGAGAAAAATTTAAATTACTGATAACAAAATTTTCATGGTGAGATTAATAGTTTTAATAATTTATAATTAAAAAAAAATAAGTTGTCAATGTTCGTTCAAAACTTTTACCAAAACGTTGTTCAAAGTAAATTTTGAAACTAAAAGATTTATGTATTTTATATGGTTTATAGTTTAATTTAAAACGATATATATATATATATATATATATATATATATATATATATATATATATATATATATATATATATCAATCTTAATAATTAATTAAATTATATTTTTCACTTATATAATTTTGTAATCATTTGAATGTAAGACTTTAAACAGTTTTAGTAATTTATAGTCGTTTTTCAAAATTCAAAATATAACATATACAAAAAAATCTAATTTTTTTATTATATGGTTATTGTGGTTGTTTAATTTATTTAATAGTTTAAAATTAAACAAATATGATAGAAGATACACTAATTTTTATCAAATCTTTATTATTGAAAATCATTAATTGTCATATATACTTTAGCCACATTAGGCAATTTCGTAAATTTTATTTAAGGAAATAATGAAGTACATTAATAATGAATTTATTGTTAGTTTAATAAAAAAAACTTATTATATAATTAGATGGACCAACATATTTCTCTAATAATTCTAAGAATCATCCTAGTGATGACATGTGGCTACAAAAAGAAGTTGTAATGCTTCTCAAATAATATATAGGGGATTAACAAAAAATTAATGCAACTGAAAAACACACCATTAACAAAAATTAATGCCACACACCATTAACAAAAACTTAATGTTTCTAAATTAAAACATACTCCATCCTTTTAGTAAAAAGAATCGTTTAAGATTTTTACACACGAATTAATAAATTTTTAAAAAATTTATGTTTTATTCGTATTTAATATAAATTTTTTTGTTTGGTTTTATTAATTAATGAATAAAAATAAGGGTAAATTTTGAAAAAAAATGTTTAAAATATGCATTAGAAATCTAAAACGACATTTATAATGAAGCAAACATTAAAAGATAAAATGACATTTAATATAGAAAGAGATAATTTATATAATTAAGGTATTTAAAACGTTCCCAAGCAAAAAATTTTGTATAGAAAAGGATGATTATAAGTAAAGTCAGATTATGTCCTAAAATGGCTGACATAAGAACCCTTCGCCATCAATAGGAAGACAGCTGGTTGAAGATGAAACCGAGTGATACCAAGTTCAAAAAAACTAAACTACTATAGACCAAATTAACAAGAACGACTTTGAATATTAGACTGCGATTTAATATATGCTAGGGTGCGTATTGTGACTCGGTGTATAAAACCGCGTCTACTAGCTTCACACTTCTCGACTTTAATAAACAATAATCCAATCTGATCGTAAATAGCAATCATACTATGCCACATTCATTTTATTTGATTCGACCGCACTAATCTGACACTAGTACTTATTCTACTCCATTTATCCATATTATCCATATCTATTTTCCGTTTAAATCATTTTGCAAGTTTCTATGTCGTATGTTTTGTTTCCTCTTCATTCTTTTTTGTTTTTTCTTAATCCTTATTTCGAATAGTCGATGTATACAGTATGTACAATTTATCCATTATGTGTACATAACGATTATAACTATAGGGTGCATGTGAGATCTCAATTATGAGAATTATAGCATGTGGGATCAACCTCAGTGGCATTCTGGTTTTTTTCCTGGTCTTGCGGTTGGAGTACTAATATGAGACCTAGACATGGTCATATGTAAGAAACAAAAAAATATGAACCTTTTTGACGAAATATGAATCTTTTTACTCATGCCATAATGATACATAATAAGCTACAGCTAGTTTTTTTTAAACTACAGCTATTTTAATGGCATTATGGCACATCACGGTTTACTACACGAGCTGAACTACCAACACAAGTAAAAATGTACGTATATATTTTCAGACATGTAATATTTTCTTTGTCATTAAAGTACGTATATTTATATATTATACATAAAATTGTAACGTAACTGGTAATTCGAAACTGAATCAAACCATTCTATTAGTTAAGAATTAGGGTTTGATATTTCTACTGTAATTTAATCCATCTATATGAACCTTTAAGTAGCTAAAACTCCAGATGTCCACATGATTCAAGATTAGTAACACAGAAACACACATATTTCTATATAGATAAGACAAGAATGGACAGAAGTAAATATGAACAGAAAGGGGGAAGTAATTACGAAACTGTAATCATAAATGTAGGTTGAAAATATTAAATCATGCAAAGAAACAATACTAATTTAAAAAATCATGTTTTGGACCCATATCTTGGATATATTTTAGAGCAAATTAGCTCAATATACTAAAAAGAGTGAGATACCATTGAATTGAAGGAAAATTGTGTGTAGAAAATACAAATTCTCTATATTTTAAAGTGTTTTCAAACTTTCTCAGATCATTAGGTATCATGTATTTCTCCCCAGTGGCAGAGGTACATTGTAACCAGGGGGGTCACATGACCCACATGGATTCTTCTACAAAAAAAATTACTTGTATATTTCATTTAAAATATAATGGAATTATGCACATTTAACATGTTTGACCCCTGTAAAATTTAGCTATTGTCAAATTGACCCTAGTAAAACAAAATGCTGCATCCGCCACTGTTTCTCCCTACAAAAGTATATATATATATATATATATATATATATGCTGGAATTTTCTAAATAAAAGGCTATAGACTGACTGGTCAATTAGTTAGAGCTCATATAGTTAGTTCGAACAATGCTTGTATATAATACACATGTAACTAAAATCATATATATTTTAGTGGGACGATTTATATATTTGACCGCAGCGGTATATATTAGTATTTTGAACAAATTACATTATTGATTTCTTCTATTCGCAAAAGTGTGATATTTCTAGAATTTTAACAACATCAACTCATTAAAGTTGAAGGGTGGTTAGAACTTTCAAAGAATTAGCGATAAAGCACATGGAAATTAACACTTCTTTTCCAAAAAGATAAATTGTTATACACCAACGATTCCCATAATCAAGTCTAGACCAAAATAAATTTCAAAACTTCTTTTACGTTTAAATCATGGGTTTTCTATGCACTGATAATTGCTCACATGTATCAATCAAGAAATGTTCATGTAAAATTGTACATATAACACACTTTTCAGTAAAATCTATAATGAATATCTCGTAAAAAAGATTCGTTGGTAGCATTAGTCGTCGTTGGTAAGTTTAAAGTCACATCAGAGAAAAATTAATGTTGAAAATTTGATACCATGATAATATTATTAATTATTATTTAACATATATGTTTGCTTTGTAATTTTATTCGCTAGTTAGTTACCCCACAGTAAGGGCCAAACTCTAAAATGTTCTAGGTATCTTCATATATAGATATTGGTATTAATATAGAGTATTATTACCCTTTCATTTTTAATAAGATTAACTTCCCTATAACAATTAGGACCAATTATGTAAAAAAAAACAATTAGGACCAAATTGTTTTAGGATTCTCTAGTCGTTAGTCAATGTCGTGCCACGAAAGAACTCTATAGTTAAGTATTGTTATAAAGTAGTTTTGGGATTGAGTAGTGGTGTTTATTTAATATGTTCGTGCCAACAACCCTATTTTGTTTATGTCATTTTAATTACAATTCAGTTTTATTAAGATGTATTTCTTTTTTACTGAAATGAAGATGTATATTAAAGATACAGATTTGCAAAACTCTTCAATATTAGTAGACCACACTCAAAATTAATGTCTGTTATAATTAAACAATGGTCATTATTCAAATAATATTTGTTCATCATCTTATTCTTTATTTATAACACAATTTTTCTATACCTAAACTTTCCTTTACTTATCAATAAATTTGACATTACCAAAAAGGAACTAATGATATTGAAAATGTTGTCTAAAATGAGTATTTTCCTGCACTACATTGAAGAAGTCAGTAAATACGGAGGCCTACTTCATTATTGGAACCGTATTCGGTAATCATCTTCTTGTAAATGAATCATTCTTCTTTACTTAAATTAAAATTTTCTGTACTTCCGCAAAAAAACTTCTTACTTATCAATAAATTTCACATCACCAAAGATAACAAATGTGATTGCGAAATATGGAGTAAATGGAAGGAAACTAAAAAAGGTGAAAATGTGAGGACAAATAAAAATGAGAAAAGGAATAAAGTGGAGTAAATATATTTCATTTTGTTTGAGTTGAAATAAATTTATTGTGTATTATATACTCTTTTACAGTAACTAGAGGAAATAGGAGAAAAGTTTGTAATTATTATTTCTCCTTGAATATTTACTTTAAATGTGACATACACATATAGTCAAAGTCGTTAATATTAAGAAAGGGAAATGTTGTGTAGATTAAAAACTATTTTCCATAACATAAACATGAATATAATATGATTGCTTTAAGGACAAAAACTACAATCAAAACCCTTAACGACAAAAGAATTCTTCTTAGTGTTCAAAAAAAAAATAGAATAAAAGTAAACACCACATGTATCTTAATATTCTCATGACGTTAATCACGGTTTCAATTTTTTAAGATAAAACTCTCTTATTTATATGTCAAATAGTGTCTAATATTTTTTTCAAAGCAAATGACTGAACAAGTCCCTATACAATAATGATCATTATAAGAATTTGATGTAGCAAGATAAGTCCTTGCTTATCAAAGTTTCAAAAAAAAAAAAAAATTCCTTACTTTTGCATTCAGTAATATAAATACTGGTATAAAGTAGAATGCATTTTGAACCTTAAAATGCTCCAGACGTCGATATGCTACTGTATTCATTTTCAAGTATATGGGTTTTTAAAAGATAAACCTTCAATAGATTTTAAATATCGTATTTGTCTTTGTTGGAATCAGATTTTTTTTAAAGTGTCTTCCCGTTTTTGCCAGAAATTCAAATAATGTAAAAAGTCATTTTAAACGAAAATTAAATTTGAGTAATTAAGTGTCTATTAGACATTTTTTACCATTAGACCAACAGCCTGTTGCATCGTGTTGGAATTTAGAAACCATGCAATACTATATATACATTCGTGCATATACTTATTATATTTCTTTATTCTAAACATAATTTGTAAATAAAATTTAAAAGCATCTTCGGTTTCACGGATTTGAAACGTTTATGAATTCTTTACTCATAGAATTATTTTAGGCCTTAACTTAAAAATTATTAAAATTTTGACATAGGAAACTATCAAAATTCAGAAGTATGCGTATGCATATGATATAAAAACTGAGGTTCGTATCTTCATCAACGGCTGGTACTTGACGATATATAGCAATTTAACTTTCCGAAATTTAAAATTTATCAATGTTAATGTAGGAACCTTATTTTACTACCATAGGACAACTGATATTTGTAAAGACTAATAAGAACATAAACTAAAGTTTCAATACCAAAATATAAAAATAAAGAAGAATTGCAGAGTCGAGATAGATAATCTCTTTCCTTAAATCTTTAAACGCCCCGTAGTGTGACGGTTTTATGGCGCTCAGATTCCCAAGATACAACTGCAGCATTGTTTCTGTTTACCATCACCGAAAAACAGAATCTATCGAACCTATTTCTGTGATGTACTCTCAGACTCAAAAAAAAAAAAATACTAGCATAACTATTCTGAGTGGGAGAAATGTTTCTTGATTGTATGAATGTGTGTATTTTCTAAATGGCTCACAAGCCTTTATATAGAAATATAATGAGAAGCACAAGTTTCATTTTTCAACACAAAAATGAAACCTCCATAGTACACTAATGGAGTTTTTAATTCTTGTCATTATTATGTGAATTTATTCCACATTTTGACCAAGAAATTAAAGAATAAAATTATTATTGTTTTGACCAATTCAAACAAAATAATATACTTTAAAATGGATTTTTTTTATATTTTATCAATATAAAAGATCAACATATATTTGGTTTATAAGATTAAGTCAATGAACATGAAGTCCAACTAACAAATCAAAAAACCCAAATCCAATTTCAAATATCCAATGTGTGTATTTGCTACTTTATACAAGTTTTTCAAATCACACACATTAGACCTCCATTTCTCATTCAAATAAAACTTCTTTTTTGACATATGAATACATTATTCATAATGTTCAAAAAATAGTTCCAACAATCCCCCACATGAATAGAAATGACTCTAGACACTAGACGACTCGACAGACTTTCTAGACAAGACTCAACTTCCTAGACAAGACTCGACAAGACCTAACTAAGGACTTTTGAGAGTACAAACGAAAAATCCACTGCATGATGAGTTGGTAGCAATTTTTCAGCCTTGAACCAGTCATTGTTAATAGCTATCGGATTTACTCGGCCAGGAGGTGGCCATGATGTCTTGAACCTCCCGGGCTTTGGTGTAAACCTAGACAATAGCCATAACACAGCTTCATTCTCTCACAGAATTAGGTTCTCTATTGTGTTCATTTTGGCCGTGAACAGTCTTGGTTAATCATGAGTGAACTTGGAGAATATAGCCTTTCCTTCATTCTCCTAGAAACGGCCCCATTTCACACTCACAAGGTGATTTGCCATTAACTTTGTTTAGAGGAGTATCATGTACTACTCCATTCATATCTCAAAGCTATGGACACAAATCATTAAAAGCTAATGCTTATCCTGTATTCCTTACATGTAGCACTGTTTAATCATCATAGGAATTGGGTATAGACCGAAGTCTTACAGTGCTTTGGGCAGACTTAGTTTCACTTAGTTGTCTCCTTGAACCTATTTCTTGGGATCTCCAGTCAGTTAGGTAGAGTTACCGCGAAACCTCATCTTAATTCACAGGCGACCCATTCCTTTTGATGATATAACAATTTGATCTCATGACACACCTTTAATTAAAGGATCCTAGGTTGTCACCATAGTGAACATAATCTCTTGAGATTAGTCGAGATCAATTGTCTAATGATTTTTGTCATCTTTTATTCAAGATACAATTAACTATTATACACAAAACTCAGTGTATGACACTAGTTTGTTTTTTTTTAATAAAAAAAATATATTGTGATAACTATCACTAAGTTCATTTGGCCTCTTGCCAACGACTTTATATGGTAAGCAAAGCTTCCCCCCACATTTCTTGAGATAGCTCAAAACATGCATAATTACATTTAACATCTCTTAAGAGTTTAGAAAATTAATCTACAACTCCTTTAGTTTTAAATGAATTAAAAGCAATTTCAAAAATTATTACAATTTTCTTGAAAAATGTGTTTCATTCTTAGAAATTCACATTTTACATACAACTATTTTCATAATTCTGTCAAGTTAATTAATAAATCTAACTTGTATGTTTTGGATCTTTTCCAAACACTTTTTTAGCAAATATACATATCATTACAAGATATTATTTTTGCCATCAAACCACACAATTTTATATGATTATTCTCAACCATATTGACTTTAGAAACAACAATACACATGTCAGTTTCAGTCACATTGGTCTAAAAATTCTCATTGTTTTTTGCATGGTCAATCTTCTTGTAACTTGCATTTAAGCATTGATGAAATATAAATGTTTTTGATCAATATCAACAAACATTTTAATTTCCTATGGCAAATGATTTATATGTGGCAGACCTCTCCCAAACTTAATTTGGGGTGTCGACTCACAACCATTTCCATCCATATAACATGATCCCTTAAGAATCAAAATATTGTATATGACTATGGTTTCACCATATTTGAAACTTGAATCATTGTTCTTTTCTCATAGTCACACATTTACTTAATAATTAAATTAAGTTATTCCAAGAAAAGAAATCTGAAACAAGAAATCAAAACGTTAAGCATTCTTTATAATTAACGCAAATAATTATCTTTAGCCAAGTCAAAGCATTAACAGATTTTGAACAAATAAATTATTTGATCATGTAAACTGACGAATTTGATCACAACTAAATGCAAAACAAATACACAAAGTAAATGCATTAAAAGCTTTAAAAAAAACCACAAGAACAAACGCTCCACAGTTGCTAATATATGCAAGATCAAACGCTTGAATTTTGATAAAAACCAGTCGTATAAGCATGATTAGATCATACAAGTCACACTTTTGTTTCAAAATAATTTTAAAAATCAAGCGAAAGTGCAACACGACGGTTTCAACACGTCAAAAGACAAATCAAATCAAATTGTTTTTTTTTTCTTTCAGAAAATCTGTAACTAATGATCAACGCTTGATGATAAAGAAGATTCACAGAAAAACAATAGCTAAGATTATTATAAGAAATCCCTGCGCATGATCGATCTGAAAAGATCATAACAATTGCTTTTTCATCACCATGAATTCTCGAATTCCTGTTTTTATGATAACCAAGATCCGATTCCAGCATCTTTAACCTGTTCTTACAAATAAAAAACTTTTAACAAATATCAGTATTGTTAGTGCAAAAGCATAAACAATATTTAAAGATTTAAGAATGTAGGAACCTTATTTTACTACCATAGGACAACTGATATTTGTAAAGACTAATAAGAACATAAACTAAAGTTTCAATACCAAAATATAAAAATAAAGAAGAATTGCAGAGTCGAGATAGATAATCTCTTTCCTTAAATCTTTAAACGCCCCGTAGTGTGACGGTTTTATGGCGCTCAGATTCCCAAGATACAACTGCAGCATTGTTTCTGTTTACCATCACCGAAAAACAGAATCTATCGAACCTATTTCTGTGATGTACTCTCAGACTCAAAAAAAAAAAAATACTAGCATAACTATTCTGAGTGGGAGAAATGTTTCTTGATTGTATGAATGTGTGTATTTTCTAAATGGCTCACAAGCCTTTATATAGAAATATAATGAGAAGCACAAGTTTCATTTTTCAACACAAAAATGAAACCTCCATAGTGCACTAATGGAGTTTTTAATTCTTGTCATTATTATGTGAATTTATTCCACATTTTGACCAAGAAATTAAAGAATAAAATTATTATTGTTTTGACCAATTCAAACAAAATAATATACTTTAAAATGGATTTTTTTTTATATTTTATCAATATAAAAGATCAACATATATTTGGTTTATAAGATTAAGTCAATGAACATGAAGTCCAACTAACAAATCAAAAAACCCAAATCCAATTTCAAATATCCAATGTGTGTATTTGCTACTTTATACAAGTTTTTCAAATCACACACATTAGACCTCTATTTCTCATTCAAATAAAACTTCTTTTTTGACATATGAATACATTATTCATAATGTTCAAAAAATAGTTCCAACAGTTAATTGCTATAAAACTCGTGCTATAACTAAAATGCGATAACTAAAAGTCTCCACCAAACAGATTTTTACTAAACGCTACCTCGCAGTCTCACATGTTATGAATTCGTCTGTTATTGAGAAATTCTTCTTTTTTTTGTTAGAGGTGTACTGACATTATATGCTTCTGATGAACCACTCAGAAATACGTTTTACACTATACTATCCTTTCTACAAAAAATAGAAAAGAAAAGACCTCAAAAATCAGAAATTCTACCATTCCGAAGTATTAAATCACAACAGTTTTCTTATTAAATTAATAAATAAAATGTATTTTAGAACTCATAGGTGGTTACAAATATGACTCGACAATCAATACAAAAAAATGCTGGAAGTATTGTGCTCAACCAGATCTGTGAAGACAAGATACATTTTGATACTCACTTCCACATTGATTAATTGTAAGTTTGTCATCACATGGCTACGTTTCTGTCAAATCATTCTTGATGCCACCGTTTTAACCTGGAACTTGTTTTGGCAGACTTGACTTTTGTTGCCAAAATCGCCAAGCAGTCAGTAGCCATCAATTATCAATTACTTTTTTTTTGCAAAAAAATTATCAATTTCGTTTTCCAGGTTTCCAAATATCATGTGTATCATTTCTTTTGATAAAATATCACTTTTTAAAAGAAAAACAGATACTTTTTAATATTTAAAAGAAACGAATATGTGAACAATCTATCTTTAAATTTGAAAAAACATTGTTCATTACTTCATTTTAAGCAAAAAAGTATGATCTAAGAGAAATCTTCTTCAAAATAAAGCACTATTTTTTTTTTGCAACCAAATATCACTATTTTATATTCGATTTCAAAAACAAGATGATGAAGTAGCAAAATTTAACTTTTGAGTTAAAATAGATCATACTATATATTGTTGTAAAAAGAAACTACCATACGTCATTCATTTTCTAATGGTGCTTTTAACAATAGGTCGGGAGAACCCACGGTGGCGTAATTCAGACAGCAGCCTCCAACAACTAACTTAGCCCTTTCCTCATGTGTCTTGTCCTTTTCTCTTCATTTGTTTTGTTCTGTGTTTTCTTGCGAGACATATATAATAAAATCTTCATTACTGTTTTCGCTTGTTTTTATTCTAGTTAGAATGGTGGCATTACTTCATCATAAACTAAGATGCTTTATCTTGGAATTTTCTCCTAGCAAGATGCTCTTATAGGTAGGTATCAATGAATATATTTGCATAAGAGTATAGATTTACCAACAAAAAAAAGAGTATAGATGCATTAAGATCAGTTAACTGACAAGTTTGGAGATTTACCAGTTGATGCGGTTAGATTTTCATAAATTTGTACGAAGAAAATCCCCCCATGAATAATTATCCGCAAAAAGGGACAATAGGAGAATCCAAAAAAAAAAGAAAAAAGAAAAAAGAAAAAAAAAACAAAATCAGCTTCGGTATACGTTACTTTACGATGTTCATATATATGCTTCTGTGTAAATTATTACTATGATTTTTAAATGTCTTTAGATGTGTTTAGATGATTACTTACATATATGATGATCTAATAATATTGTTCTAAACACGTAACATGAATGTGGAAGCCGTGTGGCAGTAGAATTAGGTATAAATTTTGATATTTAAAAGTTTGTAATTTTTTGCAGATTATAGAATGTAAGATTAACGAAAGATCAAATTATTGTAAGAACAACCGTTCGTTATGGTATTACGAAATAATATGTCCATAAAAATGTCAAACATGTAAAATTTATCGTGATTTGTAATAAAAATAGAAATTATCACGTCATATTTTCGACGAACAAGTAGATGTTTTGAGTTTTACAGTTCTTCCTACTTGGTTATTAAAATTTTTGTATTGGCCATATACATTATAATTATCAGTGAAACGTTGTTCAAAAAAAAAAATTACATAGTGATGTATTCAGTGTAGAAAAACGAGTAATATTAATATTATTTTACGGTATTGAAAATTTAATATGAAGAACTACCTTCGACAGAAAGAATATGTCCAAAGAATCAAGGCGCACGAAGTTTAGTTTATCACATGAAGTTGACTATTTATGTAAAATTGTTTTATTAGATAAAGATATTCTTACAATTTTTGAGAAAATGCTTTCAAAGAACAAGGTTACAGTCTATTAGGCAGTGGGTTGCAAACCATTATAGCCCAGAACATATTTAGTTGTCCAGCCCATGACATAATTAAGAAAGAAAGAAGTTGAACGAGACAAATCCTCTCATACCCCTATGTCTCATAACATAATCTCAAAAGGACCTTTTTGTTCTTTTAATTTTATATGTCAAACGAAAAATCATAAAATTAAAATGGAAACGTTAATATTTTTAATTTGATTTATACAATTTGATAAAAATATTTCAAAAATCCAAAAACGTTGTTTTCCTTATTTTCAAAAAAATCATCAAAATATGATTAAAACCGATTTTAAAATATATTTTTTTGAATTTGAAATGTATAGAATTTAAATATTTGCCCATGGGTTCACTAATCCATAGGAGGGGTTAGGGTTTAGTTTTGATGACCGGGAAGGATTTAATTTAGGAGTTTGGATTTTAATTAAAAAAAGAATTATGAAATAGGGGCATAGGAGACTCTAAGAGCCCATAGGAGATTTGGCCCATAGAAAGTAGGGGCACGCGAGAAGTTGGCTCAGTTGAACCAGCGATGAAGGTACAGTGACATCGATGAAGACATGCAAGCTCCTCAAGAAAAGTAAAGAAATTCTTTACCCGATTGTGATTGAGATATCTGTGAGGTTGTTGTTGTCCGTATACAAAAATCTCTGAGGTTGTAGCTGTGTTCCAGTGGTGAAGAGAGGAGATATGATTCCTCAAGATTGAGTCAATGATAGATAGACAGAGAGTAGATAATCCGCCGGTCGGAAGACATTCTATGAAGGCAATTGTTGCTTTTGGTCTAGAGACAGTAGATGGCACACTGCCATGCCAAGAAGCCAACTTTTCGTTGAGGAGGAGAATAGGGAGTATTGAGAAGCATTATAGGGAAAAAAAATCGTCTTTTAAAAAAATAATAGGATATAACCATCACAACATCATTACTTTTCGGCCAAGGTAAACATAAAAAATCCTAGAAATATATTAACTTAGTTATTAAATTTACTTGTTTTTTGTCATGAAAACTATGAACAAAAATGGAAGAAAAGTTACCACTTCGATTTGGTTGAATCTTTGTTACTCCAATATGAACTAAATGGAAACAAACTTAAATCCAGTTGAAAACGATGCCATATATTCCTTAAGCGTTTCACCAAGAAAGAAATATCAGAAATTCGTAATACATGACTAACCGAATTTCTCAAATTGAGAAAAGAAAGATATTGATGGGCAACAAACTTAACTAGCTCCTCCACACATATATAGATTGAAGAGAGATTGAATGGGCCAACTCAATAGGCCTAATAGTATCCAACGCAAGTAGCATATATTTGGTGCAGACGTCTCAATAAAGATTTGGCATATATGCTGAGGCATAAACTTGATATCCAACTTATATGTAAATCTATAATGGCTCCCAACCAAATTTCATTCATTTATATGTGGCATGATCATCGACTAATTGCATATCGTAGAAAAACAAATTTAAATTGCCAAAAAATTTAGTGATATGAAATAATAAACTGCAACCGTGATTCAATGCAAATCTCAGGTAGCAGATCGCGGTAGGTCAAAACCGACCACTCAACTGAAAATCGGAATCACAATAGCTATTAAAATATCTAGCTATATATTTATTTTGTTTGGTTGATACTTGATATGGTTGATTGGGAAACTACCACGTTAGGTTTGGAGAGAGATGGGACCGGTTATATAATAGAGGGAGCAGATGCGTGGAAGAGGTTTGACGAAAGAAACTTTCCGAGAGATCATCTTCTGAGCTCTGATCAATCTATATATATATATTTAATTTACTACACATTTCTCTTTCATTTTCTGTCTGGAGAAACCATTGTCGATGTTATATACATGTATACAAACATATAAATATATACATTATACATAATACATGCATGAATAGTTAAACATGTATTTCCAGAAAAGGCAAGTTGTATCTTTTAATAATGCAATTTAATGCAAATAGCCTGTATTAATATATTAAAAAAACTTACACTTGTTGCACACAAAAAAAAACTTGCACTTGCCAAAAGTAAATGTTAAAAAGCGAGTCAGTACAAAAGTATAGTCCACTTGGCAATATTATATCCATCCCACTTGGCCTTTTTCTTCTGACAAAGCAGCCTTGAGAGCTCACCCTGATAACATGGCTTCATCATAGTCACTCCTTTGATTTTTGGGGTTTGCCTACTTGTCATTATAAAAAGTATACAATTACAATATTGTTGGTCGTATAATTTATATTCCATCTGTCCACAAAAGTAAAAAAAACTTTTAAAAAAAATTGTTTCATAAAAATAAATTTTCTATATTATTAATGTATTTTTTTATACTTTTGAGAAACATTAATTGAAAATATATAAATTAGTTAAATTTTATTGGTGAAAAATTATTAAAAAATATATAATAAAATAAAAATAAATTAAATTATAAATATTTATTAAATTTTTAATAAGTATGTATATTTTAAAAAATCTTATTTTCGGGAGTATTATTTTTGGGCATTTTCCAATGAAATTGCATCCGGACGGTTTATTTTCCACTGTAATCCATGTGCGACCAGCGAGCCCAAGAAATTTTACCCCTCTTGCATTATTATATAAACATATACAATAATAGTAATAATAATTGGAATTCGAATAGTGAATATTATTTAGATTCTTTTCATGAATCGTTATTCTCTGTCAAATGGGAGATAAATAAAATCTAGTTGAGACAAAGGAAGAGGTCCTCGACTCTCGAACAAAGACGCATTCTTTTCTATTTTGTATAAATACATTTAAAAAACCACACTGGCTATTAAATACTGAGATAACTAAGTACGAGTTTTAACCCTACATTGCATTACATATATTTCTCTCTCTTTCTATCTAAATTTGTTGATGGAAGAGGGGACTGGTTTTCCTCTAGGGCGGCCAAACGGAAGATACGGCGGAGGAGGTGAGCGAGTGCCGTCAAGGTTGAAGTCGGAGCTGAGATTTTCCGGCGGGGGAAGTAATAGCCATCAAGAACATAACTCGGAGGTGGAAGGGCCTTCGGCTATAAACGGTGTCGCATCGACGAGTATGAGTTTTGGAAATGATCATGATAACTGGGACAACTCGCCTTCTCATATCAGTTTCACCATTGATGAACCCGGAAAACGGTCCAAGACCACCGACTTTTTCACCTTAGAAACTCCGGTAAATTTGCGGTTGTTCATTATATGTATTTATGTTATATACAAAGTTGCATATATTAACCTTTTATGCAATACAAGTTTCATAATTCTTGGAGTCTCTTAGGTAAGGGGGTAATGCATATGCACAAAGTTGAGAAATTTTGTACTTTTATCTAAGTTTGGGGAGCGTTTAGGATTGAAATATGTATGATTTACTAGTTGTATGTTAATAAATGATATTATATTGTGGTCAGTGGTTTTGTGTAAGACATATAATATCCAATCGATAAATCAGATTTAAACTCCGTAAAGTTAATTAGCAATAGGAATCCATGTTGACATGTTATAAAAATGTGTGTCACAGGTACTTCGTGTATGCTGAGTGGTTGTGTACGTAATATATGAATGGCTAGGAGAAGGTTTAAGATTGATTTATGTATATTTTCCCACAAGTTAATTAGTCATTTTGCTAACAGTTGTTTATTGTGTAAAGTTTTAACAAGATGTTTGGTTTTGACCATTAAGTGGTTATATTCTTTTCGATATGATATATATGGTTTTGATTCTTTAGTTTAGCATGCCACAAACGTCACTGGAGATGGAGAGTTTGATAAACATCCCAGAGGATTCGGTACCTTGGAAGGTTAGGGCCAAGCGTGGCTGTGCTACTCACCCGCGCAGCATCGCTGAAAGGGTTAGTTGTATTCTATTGTTTTGATATTATTACAAACTACATAACTAAGCATACATGAGAATTATATTTGAAACCCAATGAAAACAAGAGTATGATCAAGTTTTATGTTTAGGAGAGAAGAACGAGAATAAGTGGGAAGCTGAAGAAGCTACAAGAACTTGTGCCCAATATGGAAAAGGTGAGGGATATTACTTATATAATTGTCACGTAATTTAGGTGTAATTAAGAAGATTAGATAGAGAAAAATGATGTTGATTTCTTTTTTTCCTTTTTTGCAGCAAACGAGCTATGCAGACATGTTGGATTTGGCTGTTGAGCATATCAAAGGTCTTCAACACCATATAGAGGTGCGTCCTTATATATGCATATGGAATTTTCTCAAACTAAAGTAAATATGAGCATTGTCTATATTATAAATTTTGAGAAACTGCTACTTTTAAACCAATTAATAACAAATTATGGTATTTGTAAAAACAATTAGCCATTGCACAATTGATCAAACCATGAACCAATCTTTACCCAGGGGCGGACTATTTTTTTCTATACCCCAAAACGTACATGACAACTGTAAATTTTAAAGTTAGTTTAGATTTTGATCTATATCCTGGTGAACATAAAAACAAACAAAATAACATTTGATCATATTATTTACATGTGTGTGCGTCAAAATATTGTCATGATCTCTTAATAGTTTCTTTTGCATGGATCTCTTAATAACGAATAAGTATGTTTTTTTGATAAATAAACGATATTTCACTTGTGAATAAGTATGTTCATTTATTATCTTTTACCTTATTAACGTAAATGATCTCATATATATTTTCTTCAAAAAAGTTTCATCACAAAATAGTTTAACAATGGACTCCTCTAAACTAAGAATTATACATATATAATCGATCTACGTACACATACAAATAGATGGTTATTATATTCTATGATACAAATAGATAGTCTGTGCACGGTAGAGGCTAACCTTAGATTCTGAGTTCCATATAAACCCCACATGTTAGTCTATGAATAGATGAGTTGAAATTCTATCCATATAAAGCCATACAAATGGAAATGAGATTTCAAAATATAGATAGGCTTGTACGATATTTCACTTGTGAAAATATTTGCTTACTTAATATGTTTTTCGTTGATTGTCTGTCATGTGCAGTCGCTGGAAAAGGGGATAGAGAGATGCACTTGCGGGGCATGCAAGAAGCGATGATGAATGATATGATATGTTTCCAAACATGATCCAAGAGAGTATAGAAGAAAAAGACACTAAGTGAATCAATTCAATGACAGAAAGAATCAAAGAACACAACAGCTAAATTTTTTTTGTTATATACATGATTTTGGAGGTCCAAAGAAAGTGATGGTGATAAATTAATGAAGTCTGGCTTTGGTACATTCTCGAACTCTTTACTACAATGACCACTTATAATAACTTAAATTAATTGGATCGATCAATAAGAATGTGTAGGATCTCAAATTTAACAAAATGTGACTTAGAACCCACTAACTGAGATTTGTCATGTGTAGTACTCGATCATATGTTTCGGTCTATGAATTCATTTCTTAAACTAAAACATACTCGTTATAGATTCACAATCAACCAACGACAACTTAAGTAGTGTTTATCTCTCTCAAATCTCAACAGTTTATATATCTAAGCCAAACAGGAGTACAAATGTCTAACACATTTGAACTGGAAGGAACCGGTTGAAGAAATCTTCTAAGCGTAGATAGAATACTCGTAAGATAGGGTTGCTATATAATATAGCCTTGATCAACTCCTCTATGTCACTATCAAATATTATTCATCATCCAAACAAGGCATAGCTTCTAAGCTTAACAATATCCGCGGATATGGTTTAGCGTCTACCACCTAAAATCTCCTCTCAATACCTCAATATTCATCCATTGCCACAATTTAACAAATAAGAAGAGAAATACTTCAAAAATTATCTAACTATGAAATAAAAGAAACTGTCGGTGTCATAATATAATGATATACTAATACTAGTGTAGATAGAGATGGACAAAACGTCGAACCGACCCTAGAAAATGAATCTGAACCAAATTGAATCTGATATGAATATTTTTGTTCTACCGTATTTTAGATTTTTGGTTTTACGGCACCAACCCCAAGCTTTTAAAATATCTAAGTGTAGACATTAAAATTGGCATATATAACAAATAAATCAGGTTTTAGTTCATAGTGGTTCACAATTCACGATGCGTGATTCTAGTTAAAATCTACTTTCATGCGTAACGTAACTGACATTTATTGAGCCACATAAACAGCCTAATAAAGGCAAAACAAACACACTCTCTCTGCTTCTTGATGAAAGCGCTCTTTCTCTCTCTACTTCTTGAACAAAGCAGTACATAGCAGACGACATGTCTGACGACGAGGGAGGTGAAGAGTACCTCTTCAAGATCGTCATCATCGGAGACTCCGCCGTCGGCAAATCCAATCTCCTCACCCGCTACGCTCGCAACGAGTTCAACCCCAACTCAAAAGCCACCATAGGCGTCGAGTTTCAGACACAGAGCATGGTCATCGACGGCAAGGAGGTCAAAGCTCAGATATGGGATACCGCCGGTCAAGAACGCTTCCGCGCCGTCACTTCCGCTTATTACCGTGGCGCTGTCGGGGCACTCGTCGTCTACGACATCACTCGCAGCTCCACGTTCGAGAACGTTGGTCGCTGGCTCGATGAACTCAACAGTATGTTCTCATCTCTCTGTCTCTTAGATCTTATGCATGATGATGCTCTTAGATCTAAGATCTTGACGAATCTTTGATGCAGCTCACTCTGATACAACAGTAGCGAAGATGCTTATTGGTAACAAGTGTGATCTCGAGAGCATTAGAGCAGTGAGTGTTGAGGAAGGTAAAGGTCTTGCGGAGTCTCAAGGTTTGTTTTTCATGGAGACATCAGCGCTTGGCTCGACCAATGTGAAGACGGCTTTTGAGATGGTTATCCGTGAGATCTATAGTAACATCAGTAGGAAGCAGCTTAACTCTGATTCTTACAAAGAGGAACTAACTGTGAATCGGGTTAGTTTGGTCAAGAGCGAGAACGAAGGGACAAAGACGTTTAGTTGCTGTTCGAGTTAATGTCTCTCTGTAACTGGTTTATGTTGTATCCTGAGGGTTATAACTTATAGAAAGATCAAAGACATTCTTTTGGTTCTCAATTGAAGTTAAAAGCAAAAGAGAGAAAGCGTTTTGAGTTTCTTTGTTATAGAGATGCAAAAGAAGTGTAAGAAAATTCTAGTTTGGTCAAAGTATAAGTTATGTTCTCATTTCTACATGTAACTCTTGTAAACTTTGTGAGTGTTAAAATCAATTTTGACATTTTCCTATTGATTTTTAGTTTGGTAGTCCGCAAATTGTCCATGCTTCAAATGTTTATGCCTAAGTGGGAGGAGGATGTTAGTAACTCGTGACAAACTCGAATTTAACACTGTAGCAAATATATAGTATGTTGTGGACTTCACATGCAAATTTACAGAACCAAAAATCGTAGGAAAGATTATGGAGCAATCTCCTATCCGCAAGGGCCAAGGGCATGATTAGGAATTGAATATAAGATGATTAAAGTAACAATCATGTTAATACGCGTTTGGTATTTCACAGTTGTTTCTTCTATGTCTATTTCACATTCTTAAGAATGGAAGAAAATGTGTTACACTTTCATCATATGTCAATGTTATCATAGTATGAACAGTTAATTTAAACATAGATTGTAGAAACCTTAATAATGATGACTAGGTTGAACATGTTTAACAAAGTCAGCCTCGGATCTTATGGGTTCACACCCACATATTTAGCAAAATAAACATGTTTATGTTTGTTTGTTTATTATGATTATTTCAGTTCAAATCACACATAAGATAAACACAAGTACGAAAATGATTTAAACAATGATCATTATTTGTCTCTCTCTCATTGTGACTTCCAATACTTTGCCATTTCAAAGCCATTCTTACTATAGTGATAATCTTCAATCGTCATATCAATCTCAGCTTGTGTATTCATCACAAACGGACCGTACTGAACCACCGGTTCACCTATCGGTTCTCCAGCAATTAATACAAACCGCAACTTCTTGGAAGATGACTTGTTCCACACGCTAACACCGTCATTTCCTTGTCCAAACACCACAACGTTGTGCGCTGAAACAGGAGAGGAGTTTGATGAGCCGAAAACAGCTCCGCCTTCTCCGCTTTCTAGAACGTAAGCAAACGCGTTCCAAGATTCCGGAACCTTCTGGTGGAACTGAGCTCCTGGATGGAGAGTGAAGTCGAGAAACATTGTTGGTGTTCTTGTGTAAACAGGGGATTGGATACCCATTGATTCTCCTGCTATGACTTTGACTTGGACACCGTTTTGGTCTGCTTTTGGTATGTCTGAACTCGACAGTTCTTGGTAATTTGGCTCTATCCTGTCGGAGTTAAAAGTTTAAAAGTCAATTATACGGTTTAGAAACTCTAAAGAATGTCAAATTTGTAACTGTGTATGTGTGTGTTACATTTTCTCGTTGGAGGAAAGATTGATCCAAAGCTGTAAACCTTTGTTAACTTCTTCCTCAGGCATTTCAGAGTGAATGATTCCTCTTCCTGCAGTCATCCACTATAAAATAAAAGTAAAATAAACCATTTAAAAGCTTTCTAGCGGTTTTTAAATTGTTGGATTATCAAACAATAAACAGTTAATTCTGTTTTTCTTGTACCTGAACATCACCGGCATATATTGTACCCTTATGGCCTTTGAAATCTTGATGAGTAATCCCTCCCTACCATGAAAAAAGAAAAAAATATTAGAAGAAGATAATTAAAGAATAATTACTATAAATTGAGAATAAAAATGGGTATTTTATAGAAAATTACAAAAAGAGGATGCTTCTTTTACCTCTAGTACGTATGTAACAGTTTCAAAACCTGATCAGTGATCAACATAAATTTTCACCCAAAAATGTTAGATATATATTACATAAAACCATTTTCTAATATATGAATGTAAATGTGTACATATGTATAGGTGATTCTGACCTCTGTGAGGATGATCTGGGAATCCAGCTGGAGGTGAAACTGCCCCAAGAGTAATCAAAGAGTTATTAATAAATGGCTCACATTATTTAATGTATAAACTAAATAAATAAATAAAATGGCTGCTTCCAAGAACATACCGGAGAATTCATCTAGCATCAAGAAAGGATCCAACAGCTTCTGCTCACTCCTGAGTTTATACAACAACAGAAAGATATAAGACTTTGATCATCATTGATATTTCCTGAAGTAGAAAGATTAGAGAACCTGGAAATGCCACGTCTAACGACGGCTCCATCGCCTTCTCTCTGAAGCTTGGCGAAGACGTTCTTGATTACAGATCTTGACACGAAACTTTGGGAAGAAGAAGACATGGATGTGAAGTTTCTGATGAACCCGAATGCAACCAAACCTCGAAGCGTATTTGCTTTGTTTATCTCAGCTCTCATGTACTAAAGTAAAAGACGTGTTTTTAGTAAAATGAATCTTGTTTGTGTGTTTTGGTTTTGTGATTGTGTGTAGCTATTTATAGAGAGAGGATCATGACGGCTTTGAGAGGTTTGTGGGTCCTATTGGGTTTTAAAAAGCTTGCACCGCCGCATTGTTTGGAACCAGAACGTTGATTGCCTTTTGTCATGCTGACACCATTATGACACAAGATTTGACGCGTATGATTCTGATAAGCGTTTTGTGTATTCAACTTTTTTTTAGAAAACTCTTGTATCTAAATCTAGTTTCAAATTTGGCTTTTGGTTTATTTTTCTTTTGTAGTTTGTGATTATAATCAAATAAAATTAATATTGGATATTATTACTTTGTTCAGTTTTACAAGTTTTCCAAATTTGGGTTTCCATAAAAACGATAAATGAAAATGCATGAGAATTGTTAGCAAAAAAAATGCATGAGAATTTATAAAGTAAAAAATCAGATTCTTTTATAGTAAAAAAAAAAGAGATTCTTTTCAGACTTTGGATATCTTTGTAGTTCAGTCTTGATTACAAATTTACAATAATCTAGATTCCGTTCAGACCTTTTGATATCTTTGTATTCAGTTCAGTCTTGATTACAATAGTACAATGTAAAAGGTTTTAGGAATTATAAGTTAGCTAATAGAGTGAAAAGCAATAGACTTTAAGGCTGATGAACAAGACTATGTAGATAAACTTTTTTAAAATATTCTTGTAAAATATATGTTTACTTTAGACTTTAGCCAATCCGAACTGAAACTTTCAGTAATCCCCAAATTTAGGAGTTTTAAAGACATGGATTAACCCTTGACAAAATAAAAGAGATATGGATTAATAACCTCCAAGACCAGTTCAAAAGTTCATGAACATAGAAGATTAGCTCTAGACTTTCTGCTGCTGGCAACGTGTAACTTAGGGATATGTCACGTGGTACCTTTGTATACATAGACACATACGTAACATTGACGGCATACAAAATGGGTATAGGAACCTAGTTATGTCTATCTGTCATTTTAGAAAAAAAATATTGTGAGGACCTATTCAAAAGAAACATATATAAATCAATTTGAATGACTCATGCTTACGCCATCAGAGTACTTGCGAAGAGGTTGTCACTTTCGATGTAAATCAGCTATAAATGATTTGGCCATCATCAGAATGGCTGTATGTGTGTGTTTTAAAAATAATCAGATTTTTTTAGAGTAACTGCGGTCAGGCCCGGTCATGGACCCAGATGAAACATTCCCCTTTGAGCCCCCAAATTTTTTGAAAACTTTTATACGTAAATAGGTCTCTAAATTTGTAAAAACAAAGTTTTACCCTTTCAAATTTTTGAAATTTTTACTAAATGGTTTAGGATCCCCAAACTCTCAGATCCGACCCTGATTACAGTCTAGTGGATAATTTGCACGGATGAAAAATGCTTTTATGGCTTATGTGTGTTTTAATGTCTGTTTTCCCCCTATTATCTCTCTCAACCTCTTTGTTTTCTCCGTCAGAATCATCTCTCATATATCTCTTTTCAATTTATTTGTTTTCTCTGTCATAACCATCTCTTATCTCTCCCAATCTCTTTGTTTTCTCCATAGGAACCCTTTATCGTCTCTGATCACCACCGTGATCACGTTTACCGCACCGTTTTCCGACTAGGAGATCCTAAAATCTCAGTCACAAACATCAAGGTCCCGTCGTCTCCGTCGCCAACAGCTCTGTCAGCTTCACATACTCCTAATTCTTCTCTATCAGAAACTCTTGCTGCACTGCTTTCTCTCACTACAACAGCAGAATCCAGCCGTGCATGAATGATTAGATTTAATAGCTATGAGATCTAAGGGACTTTCTTAATTTTTTTTAATAGTTTTGATTTTTATAGATTTTTTTTGGACTCTGATCTTGCCCCTTTGTGTAAAAGTTTAATGCTTTCTTCTTCGTCATAGTATATTTTAATATAAATATTTATTATTAAGAGTTTCTACTTATATAATTTTATTAACATTTGTATATTTGCTATAATAAAAATTTAAACTGTTAATCACAAAATTTTTAATGAGGTTTTTCAATGCAAGTTTCAAAATTAAAATACTAAGATCTTAATAATTTTCCACTGAAAATTTTGAATTAACATTATTTATAATTTTCCACTGAAAATTTTGAATTAACATTATTTATATATTTGATATAGTATATGATTTAATTTAAATGATATTAATATATATATATATATATATATTATGAATATCTAATAATGAAACTTCAAATTCATACAATTTATGATCATTTATATCTTGCTTGAACAAAGAAAAGTTAACTATTGATCACAAAATTTTCAGTGTGGAACTTTTATCATTTTTAGCAATTTATAGTCGTTTTACAAAATTCAAAATATAATATATAAGAAAATATATTTTTTATTATATGCTTAATGTGATTTTTTAATTTGTTTTAATAATATAAAAAAATTTTAAAAAAGAGGATAAAAAATTGTTATCAAATATGTATTAATCATAATCATTAATTGTCATATATATGTTAATTATATTAGATAATTTCGTAGTTTTTATTTAAGGAAATAATTAAAAATATTATGTTGTACAGTACTAAACATTTTGATAGTTAGTTTAATAAAAATATAATATATATTTATTTGCAATAACTTATTTTTCTAAAGATTGTAAGAATCATCATAGTGATGATACATAGCGATGAATATGTTGTAATGCTCCAACATTAATATAGGGGATTGAACTCTCTTCGTTTCTAACAAATGACGTTTTAGGAAAATATTTAATTTTTTACATTCTTTCAAAAAAAAATCATTTATTATTAACATAACCATAATTTGACCAATAATAAAATATACCATATAATATTATTAGTTATACAATATAAATTGTTAACAAATTTTACATTAAAAATTAAAAACGTCATCTAATTTGAGACAAAAAAAATATATCTATAAAATTGTCACGGGGGTACCTTTCTTAAGTAAAGGTGGAGTATTCGCTTTCAGTTCATATTTATCAATTCGAGCTAATCAAAACAAATGTGACATATTATATGCCTAAGCAATACGTGTTCTTACATAGATGCACATTACTGCAAGAGAATGGACATCAATCATCGACTTACTGAAATTTGGTGAATTATATTCACTTCCTCGCTTCTCATTGCTAGTTGACTGCCTAAAAATATGAGAAATGTCTTCAGTATATAATAATTAACTTTATATGATATACAATGGTCCAGTTTTTGGTTAAACTGAGTGATCACGAGAACAGAACTATTTACAGCGTGAGAAATCTACATTATCTTAAAAATATATGTTATAATGGGATCATCAAGCATCAACATCTTTCACAAACTAAAAAGACAACTATGAACTGTTTCTTGTTTAATGGAATGTTCTAAAAGTCAATAATCTAGAAGCTCTATGGGTGGTGTTTCCACTATTTTCTGCATTTATGGGATCTTCTTCCCCCACCATCTCTTGGAGAAACCCACAAAACCCAAACAAACATACATTTCAGAGATATGAGACTTAATACCCATTGTTTTGTTTTATTTTTTGTCAACACATTTACAATAATATTTATATAGACATAATATTTCATCGAGTTGACTTTGTGAGGATCCTCTTTTTCAGTGAATACAACACTTAACAACACTATATTCTGCGTTTATGGGATGATTGGGATCTTTCTCCCTCCCACCATCTATTGGAGAAACCCACAATCCGAGCAAACATTAACACATAATCCTTCTATTGATTTGACTTTGAGAGGATCATTTTTTTCCGAGTGAATCTAAGTGCACTACTTTAGGCCAAAAGAACACTAATTAACACAACAGTGAATTTCTCTCACAAAGTTAGTTCAATGCTGGTTTCGTCTATGTTTCTTATTGTTCTTAAGCTTTGGAGCTGGTGGTGGCTTTGGACGATACAGACAGATACGTAGACTTCCTTCTAGGACTCTCTGGTGGAAGCAGTTCTTATACAAATCCCAAAACTCATCTCTGCAAAAGTTCAACATCATTTCTTTTTTTTTTCAGAACTGTAAAATAGTAGTGAAGTTTGATGATGATGAAAGGAACTTATTGAAGAGTGGCGAAACAAACCTGACTGTGGGCTTAACGTGAAAGCTACGCCAATAATGAATTCAACTTAATATAACCAATTGAGACTGAGAGATCTACAACAGAACTGAGTATACAAACACAACCAACAAGAAGAATATGACTTGTAAGAAAAATAAAACAAAGAAACAAGAGCTGGGGTCAGACTGACGTGCAAATATTAGGTTCAGCATTGCATATGCCTATGTAATATCGATATCTTTATCATCATTCTCCACACTCTTGTCATGAAAGAAATAGAAAAAAAAAGAGGAATGAATAACCTGAATACATGCATTAAGCTTTATGCTCCACAACAAACATGATGGGTATATAATGGGATCAGACTGACGTGCAAATATGTTATTCAGCATTGCATATGCCTATGACATATTGATATCTTATCATCATTTCCCAAACTCTTATTATGAAAAAAGAGGAATAAATAACCTGATTAGATGCATTAAGCTTTGTGCTACAAGCACACAACAAAAATGATGGGTACATAATGGGATCAGACTGACGTGCAAAGATGTTGTTCAGCACTGCATGTGCCTATGACATATTGATATATCTTATCATCACTTCCCATACTCTTATTATCATGAAATAAACAAAGGGATGAACTACATGAATGTGCATTAACTACTAATGTTATCTACAACGGGATCAGACTGACGTGCAAATACATTTTAATCTGCAGAGCATTAGCCTTAGAGATTACGTATTGTTGTCATCATATCCCAAAAGTTCACACAAAGCAGTAAACATTCATACACAAGAGATCTCAGTTTAAGTCAAACAACAACAAAAACCAGAACACAAACTCACAACGGTACCTCAGAAGTTCCAAAGATCTCAAAGCAGAGGAGCTAGCAACGAGAACATATGGGTTTCCAGGATCAACCTTCTCTCTCTCTCCAGGGAGACCCAAAACACATCTTTATATGCTCTCCCAAGTTGCTTACATTTTGATACAAGTTTTGAGATAAAGCAACTATACTATACATTTATCTGCAATCACCAACACAATAAGAACTTACATTAACAGTGTTCATAACGTTATATGAGAAGCGTGTATAGAGACAGAGCTATGATACGAACAAAAAGGACAAACCTTTAATGGGATCAAGCTCTAAAGCTGAGAGCTTGACACTAATGGCGGAGTCAAGCTGCATTAAGAAGAAGCTGATGGAGGTTGTTGTTCATCGCCGTTACTCTCGCTATTGTGGTCGTGATGGGTTCCGAATCTTTTTAGGGCGGAGGGTTTAACCGCCGTGGTTGACATGTTTTTTCCGAGTGTGAAGACAATGTTTGAAGAGAAGCGGCGTTATAAAGAGACACAAGTCTAGGTTTAGCGATGTCTTGTTTTTTTCTGAACCGGTTGCTTTATGGTTAATTTTAATACTACCAATTTATTAAACCGTTCAAATCAGATAACCGATAACAAACCAAATTTGGTTAAAATTACTTTAAGGAACCAGTTTTATTTACAAACTTACTCTGTTACACACAATGAATGTGAAGAAGAGTTAAGCTACTGATGGAGATGGAATCATTCCTATGTTCGTAGCATAAGCAAAGATACCACGAGCGTCAATAACCGGTTGGGCATCACCGATCGCATTCAGTTTATACTTCTTTTTGGTCGTGTGATTTGTCAGTAAACCACCACTATCTCTCAGCTCAATGTCACCGTGTCTCCTGTCTTATATTTATCACGGACTTAACCTTTGACTGGAACGGAAACACCTCTCATGTAGCCATCGAGTTACTGAGAAAAAGCGGCTTTAGCTGTGGCTGCTCCTAGCATACATGACGTGTTCACGTGACAATCCGCAACAGCAACAAAAGTTTTCATCGGGTATTACGATTGAGTATTTTGATATGAATAAATTGGCAGTGTGAAGAATGCTTGCTTGATGAGGAAGGTAAAGCTTGGGGGCAATGTATGAAGAGAACACGCTATTGTACTTTTGGCTCGGTGATCGAATTTGTCGTCTAAGTGAGAAAACAGATAATAGATTATAAAATGATAAATGTTTGACCCCCTTGTATTTACGGATGTGCCACTTGGGTAGGTCGCGGTGACTAAACCTACTGTCATAACATATACTTGCTTGCTATGTGGGTAGCGACAACATTATGTTGTTAACATCCAAACGAAGTAGAGAACATATAAAGTGAAATAGAAGACTAAAACCGAAAAGCATAACATATATCTCATAAAAGCATAGACTAGGTTCACAAATTCTTGAAACACACATGTTCTTATTGTTCTTTTTTTATTGGAAACAGAAGCAGAAAATTACTTACCCTTGAAGATCAACTCTCATCAACATAATGCATTCACCCCTGGATAACAAAATAGACAAGAGCCTCAGAGAAAGAACAGAGACGAACCAAAACTTGCATCTAGATCTTAATGGAAGTTAACATGAAAAAGACTAACTAAAGACAGGATGATTGCATCTAGAAGAGAGGGACAAAACTTCAAGCAGCTAATAAATGATGCCAAAAGTCTAGAACCAGAGTCAATATCATCCTCACACAAATTCAACTAACTTGGCTCCTAACCAGAATCTTTGTATCATCTCAAGCTTCCAAGAAAAAGGAGGAAAGAACTACACTTTATTATTATCTCAACAATAAAAAGGAGGAAAGAACCATACTTTAGACTATGATTAACCCCAGTTACAAGACTGGGGTTCTTAGCTTCGACTAAGAGATATAAAAGCCGAAAAGTGTAAAAAACAAAAAAAAAACAAAAAAATATCAAATCATAAGTTAAGAACCCGGCTAAGAGTGACCGGGTTAATCATGCCCTTATATCATCTCAAGCTTCCAAAACCATCCTACAACTCAAAATCCCATACCAAAGAAAGCTAACAATCCTCATCTCATAAGAACATTTTCACCACACAACATGATCAATAGTGTGGTCCAATCATCCATCATACCTGAGTGGAGAAATCAAATCAAATCAAGCAGCAGCAGAAGGAATCATCCCAGCCTTCCTAGCATAAGCAAAGATCCCACCAGCATCAATCACAGGCCCAGCGTCACCAATAGGCTTCAGCTTATACTCTTTCCCAGTGGTATGATTAATCAAAACACTATCCCCTTCCCTCAGCTCCACCGTCGCCACGTCCCCCGTCTTACACTCATCGCAAACCCTAACCTCCGAATCCAGCGGATAAACCTCCCCCGTCGCCACCGAGTTCCTGAAAAATATCCTCGCGTACGACTGCGCCACCACCGCCTTCGCCCCCGCCGCCCCCAGGCACACCGGCGCGTGCTCCCGAGACGACCCGCACCCGAAGTTCTCCCCGCCGATGATGATCGAGTACTTCGTCTTCATCTCCCCGGGCTGCACGAATCGGTCCTTGTAGGAGGCCGGGAGCCCGATCAGCGCGTAGGAGCCGAGCTTCTCGTACTCGTCGGGGTTGGAAGGGACGAGGGTGAGGAACTCCGCGGGGATGATCTGGTCCGTGTCGATGTTGTCGCCGACGACGTAGCAGAGGCCGTGGAAGGTCTTTCTCTCCTGCGGCTCGGCGGCGGAGCGTGCGATGAGGGAGGAGGAGGAGCGAGTGGAGAGGGGTTTGGGAGTGAAGGAGGAGTTGAATCTGAGGAAGGGGGATCGGAAGGAGGGAGAGGTGTTGGGAGAAGCTAGGGTTTGGGAGAATGTAGGGTTTAGGGATTGCAGAGAAGAAGCCGCCATGGTTTGGTGTGGATGAAGACGAGACGAGAGCTCGAAATGTTGAATGAGAAAACGACTCCAAGTGGAGGAGTTGTCTTTATTTATCGATATGCCCCCGCTCGATCTATACAACACAGGATTGAAAAGCTGAACCGGATCAACAACTAAACCGGATTACCGTTCAATATGAATATGGTTCACTCCAGTTGAATCTAATTCAAATTTTTTATTTGTGTATTTTAATTTTAATATATAAATTTAAAATAATTAAAACAATATAGTGTACTCAGAAAATTTTTATTTGTGTATTCTAATTGAAAATAAACTATTTAGTGATTTCTAAGATTTATTTATTAATAATCAATATAGTGTACAAAGAAATTTTCAAAAATTTATAATAGATAAAAAATTTCAAATGAAAAAATCAAATAATTATTTATCATTATAGTCATTTAATTAGAAATACATGTATTAATAAGTAATTACAAAGTGTTTATGTCGGTTTAATTTCAAAAGGTAGAGATAACCATGTCTGAAACGCTAATTCCTACTCTATGTAGTTTGTAATCATTTCGATGGTTAACATTTTTTTTTCAACCTTTTGTTTTGGCAGTTAGTGGGGTCACTTTTTGAGCTATGGAATATAAATGGACACATCTCAGTAAGAGATAGTGAAAATTTGCAAGAGAAGATCATCCGAATCTGATAAGGATAGATTCAAGCCTAGATTTAACACAAAAAGACACGTGGAAACTCACTTGTGCGATGCAGCCTGCTAAAATGGAATAAGGCATATGGGTTTCCATACGAAATACTCCTTGGTCTCATGGCTTGCAATACACAAATTGGTTATCAACGGAGATCCGTGTACTCAATTGGAGACAGTGTAAGAGAAGGTTATTGGAATGTTTATTTATAAATTTTTGTTTATTGTTATCATACATATCGCCAGTGTTATTGTCGTTAATGGCTTAGACATGAATCTAGCTTTGAATATAGTTAGACGAAATCTTCTTGAGAACATACACAAGATATGAATAAATTGTAGCTATGTTGGGCAACGAAATCCATCGGGAAGTGTTCCTCCACAGGCGTTGAGGGCCAAGTTAAGGTGAATGGGAGTGTTGGTGGTGATGCCGAGAATGCTGAGCTTAAGCGCGCTACAGAAGCAAAGCGCAATATCAAGATCGATTAGACCTAAGAGAACAGAGCAACAAGGTCTCATAGCCGGTGCGCCAAGATTCAAGTTGATGAGGTTGAGAATATTTGCGCAAGTTGAAAGTTTGAGCTGGTCTCTTGGACAAGTATTTTCTGCCACAACCAGGGGAATGAAGTTGAGGAAGAGAAGATTGACTACAAGGAATATAGTAAGTATGGTTGAGGTCTTTGCAGCCATATATATCTGATCTCGATTTTGTATTTTGGTCTTTCTATATGATATATGTATATGTTTGTTATTTTCAGCTATGGAGGAATATAGATGTGAAAGAAGGTAGCTTGTTTGATTATTGGAGATTGCTGGCCTAGTGTCTAACTAGGGCTAATTAATATATAGATGGAGAAAGTTTAGTACTATACAATTAGGTACCGCAGGATTGTGTATTTTTAGATACTAGTTTGGCTCTGCCGATTACTTTAATACTTGGAAGGCTACGTATATGAAAGTCCCTAACCTAGAAAATAAAGTATTACCTAATCATGTACATATGTGTATATATAATACTCGTTCCACAGTACCCTAGAATAATGCATGCAGGGCTATTTGAGAAATCAAATCTAATTAGGTTATTGGTCTATTATTTTCGACATGCATGTGTTTTCCTTGTTTGGTTTGGGACAAGCGTCTACTTCAAAATAGCAATGTTTTTTTTTTTTTTTTAATACCTACATTGATGGTAAAGACTCGTACTCAATTAAATTGGTTTTCATAGTAAAGACTAGTATGCTTTTATATAATCTTACCACATATATATAGGTTCATCTTCGGATTTTGACCTAACAATTTGGCACTCTAAGATTGGACATTAATAACATATGTTAGTTAATTATGATCAGTCTCAACCCAAAACGACCACTCCTTCTGTCGGAAAAAGGACTCTGCTTGACCAACGGGAGAAGCCAACTCGGTAAAGCTATAAAAGTTGTGTTGGTTTTCTATGTGGTTCATAGTATTTTTTTTTGTCGTCTACAACTCTTTTGGTTAATGACATTCCGGCCACATTAGTACAAAACATTAGACTTGTGTAACAACTAACAAGTTCCGGTTAAGATTTTAAACTCTAGAGCTTTTTAGTTTGACATTATCACTCATAGATTCCCGATACGAAGCTTACGAAGGGAACCACTGATATTATCACAGTTCAAAGAACTTGGATTCTCGTAGCTTCCCGCTAAATACATGATCCCATCAAACATACGCTTGGTGTGAGCAAGCCGCAAGCTTGGAGTTTCAACCCATTTGTGCATTCGAGAGTCGAGAACTATCGTATAGTGCTATATGTCTCCGAAACTATTGTCTCTATCTATATCTCTCCGAGAACAAAATTTCATTCATATTTCCCTCCGAATATATATAGATCGAAACCTATTTCTCCTTAACCATCGAATTAGACAGTTTAATATCGGTTTACTGTTTTAAGTTGAACCGTAAACCACTTAAAGTTAATAGTTAACCAAATAAGATCCGATTAAGATCCATTTAAACCTAATATAACCTGATTAAAGACCCATCCACGTTAAAAAAAAAAACAGACCTGAGTTCGATCTATCGAAACCTAAAATCCCAAATTGTAGAGCCGTAGAAGGAAATCTCCTTGGATTTTGAAGCTAAGTCGACAAGAGATCAATGGCGTCAGTCTTTGAAGCTGTTCAAAACGTGTAAGATGAGTTCAACGAAGAAGCTGTGGAGAGAGATAAATTTGAAATCAAGCATTTTGGTCTACTTAATTTTACTGTGTTTTGGTTTATTCCGGCTATAGTTTAGATCATAGGTCGGATTTTATCATTAAACCGTCTAATTCAATGGTTGAGGGGAAAATATGTTGAGATATATATATTCGGGGAGAAATAGGAATGAAACTTTTATTTCCGGAGAGATATAGATAGAGACAATATTTTCAAAGACATATAGCACTATACGATAGTTTTCGTAGAGAAATAGGTAGTCAACCTTTATAAAAAGAAATAATAATATGAATTAAAAGTCGTGGGATAGAATGATTTTATTAAACAAAACTATTGTATTGATAAAATTTGTATATATGCTGAATTGACAAAGTGGAAGAAAGAAAATACCATATGGATTGTAAAAATGAGTAAATTAGGGTGTTGAAATTCAACACCATTGTTCATAGTCTAACAAAAAATGGCATTTAGACAAAACAGGTGTGTCTCTGTCTCTCTCACACACAGGTTCACGTTCTGCAACATCCCAACCACGTACGGCTCAAATTCCCTTTCGCTTTTAGACACAAACAGTCTTATAAAAATAATTAGACAAATAATCAAAAAGTCTCCTCTCTTTTTGTTGTTTCTCTCTCATTCGTCAAAACATATTCACATTTTGACTTTTTTTCCCCCGGTGCTCAGATCCGATTTCTCGCCGCGAGTGCACCATTGATTCAATCGGCTTCCCTGGAATATGAAGCGGATGATCCTAGGTACTGTATATATTTTTTCATTACATCGAAATTGGCTTTGTACTCTGATCGAAAATGACATGATCTGAGATATTTCATCATCGGTTTAGTCTCTTGAATCAACATTGATCTTTTGATTTAACACAAGAATTTTAAAACTTCATTTAATCAGAATTTATATTATATGTCTTGCTGTTGTGAAGAACAACAGATCAAAGAGAATGTAGTTTTGAATTGTATTTAAGGTAATGATTCCTAAAGTGAAACAAAACAGAACAAAAGGTCTGAAAGATGACAAAGGTGAAGACCTTTTTTTTGTCTTTGAAGGTTCTGTTTCGGTGGGTCCTTTCATGTGCACCTTTAGATCATATGTTCTTCTCCTCTTTACAATGTTTGATTCTGAGTGAGAGCAAAGGAAACTGCGTTAACTCAACTCAATGATAGTTTTAGATTTGTTTCGGTTTGATTCCTGTGGAATGAGCTGTTTATTGTTTCAAGTGATGCAGTTGCTAGCTACGGTGGATTGGATAGAGACATTTGATTCGGTTTTATTCTATAAAAAAGGTTGAACAATGCTCGAGAATCAATCCAAAGAGCTTAGTGAGAACAGAGAAGATGAGATTACACGTCAGCTTTGTGCAAATGGGCTCTTCATGACAACAACTGAAGTTGAAGCAAAGCTTGATGAAGGAAACATCCAAGAAGCTGAGTCCTCTTTGAGAGAAGGCTTATCACTCAACTCCGAGGTTTTGTTTTGTTTGTAATCTTCCAAACTCTTAGAAGAAAAGATTTGGTCCCTCTCATTTTTTTTTATGGTTACAGGAAGCAAGAGCTCTCCTTGGAAGACTAGAGTACCAAAGAGGCAATCTAGAAGGCGCTCTTCGTCTCTTTGAAGGTATTGATCTTCAAGCAGAGATCCAGAGGTTACAGGCTTCTGCTCCTCCCCCTGAGAAGCCAGTTACTAAGAAAAACCGTCCTCGTGAACCTCAACAGCAACCAGCTCCACAGCATGCTGCTAGCTTAGTGCTTGAAGCTATCTACCTAAAAGCTAAATCACTTCAAAAGCTTGGGAGAACAACCGGTAGGTCCTCTTGGTCTTGATAACATTTTGTAAATCTTTCCTTACTGTTTATTTTTTCTAATCTGCAGAGGCTGCAAGAGAGTGCAAAAGCGTTCTTGATTCCGTCGAAAAAATCTTCCAGCAAGGGATATCTGATGCTCAAGTCGACACAAGACTTCAAGAAACCGTTAGCCACGCCGTGGAGTTACTTCCAGCTCTATTTAAAGACTCTGGTGATTACCAAGAAGCTATATCTGCTTATAGACGTGCGCTTTTAAGCCAATGGAACCTCGATAACGACTCTTGTGCAAGGATACAAAAAGACTTCGCAGTCTTTCTTCTACATTCTGGAGTAGAAGCGAGTCCACCGAGCTTAGCTTCTCAGGTGGAAGGCTCGTACACACCTAGAAACAACTTGGAAGAAGCCATTCTCCTTCTGATGATTCTCATCAAGAAGTTCAACTCCGGGAAAGCGAAATGGGATCCGTCTGTGATCGAACACATTACCTTTGCGTTATCTCTATGTAGTCAGACCTCGGTGGTCGCCAAGCAGCTTGAAGAAGTGATGCCTGGTGTGTTCACCCGCGTTGAGCGTTGGAACAGTTTAGCTCTTTGTTATAGCGCAGCTGGTCAAACCAGTGCGGCGGTTAACCTTCTTAGAAAGTCTCTGCATAAGCACGAGCAGCCTGATGACCTCGTGGCGCTTTTGCTAGCTGCTAAGCTTTGCAGCGAGGAGCCTTCTTTAGCTGCGGAAGGCGCGGGCTACGCGGAGAGGGGTGTAAAGAATGCTCAAGGGATGGATGAGCATTTGAAGGGAGTTGGTTTGAGGATGTTGGGACTTTGTTTAGGGAAGCAAGCCAAAGTCCCCACGTCGGATTTCGAAAGATCTAGGCTTCAGTCTGAGTCATTAAAGGCATTAGATGGAGCTATAGCTTTTGAGCATAACAATCCTGACTTGATATTTGAGTTAGGTGTTCAGTACGCTGAGCAAAGGAACTTAAAAGCTGCGTCACGTTATGCTAAAGAGTTTATTGATGCAACTGGAGGGTCGGTGTTGAAAGGGTGGAGGTTTCTGGCGCTTGTCTTGTCTGCTCAGCAACGGTTTTCGGAAGCTGAGGTTGTGACTGATGCTGCTTTGGATGAAACTGCAAAGTGGGATCAAGGACCTTTGTTGAGACTTAAGGCAAAGCTGAAGATCTCTCAGTCTAATCCGACAGAAGCTGTTGAGACTTACCGTTACCTTCTAGCGTTGGTTCAAGCTCAGAGGAAATCTTTTGGACCTCTCAGAACTATTTCACAGGTTACAAAATCTCTGTTATGTCCTATTCTGTTGATGATATCATCATAAACTTTATTCTTAATCCTTTTACACAACAGATGGAGGAAGACAAAGTGAATGAGTTTGAAGTGTGGCATGGCTTAGCTTATCTTTACTCAAGTCTTTCGCATTGGAACGATGTAGAAGTCTGTCTGAAGAAAGCCGGCGAGCTGAAGCAATACTCTGCTTCAATGCTGCACACAGAAGGCAAGAACAAGAATAAGAACTAAGTAAACCTCTTTAAAGTCCATTTCTTAGTTTTCTCATGTTTGGTTTGAATCTTTGGTATGATCAGGTCGAATGTGGGAAGGACGAAAGGAGTTTAAACCAGCATTAGCAGCTTTCTTGGACGGTTTATTACTAGACGAATCATCGGTTCCTTGCAAAGTAGCGGTTGGAGCATTGTTGTGTGAAAGAGGGAAAGAATATCAGCCAACACTTCCTGTGGCGAGAAGCTTGTTGTCTGATGCATTGAGGATTGATCCGACAAACCGAAAAGCTTGGTATTACTTAGGAATGGTTCATAAGCATGATGGACGTATAGCTGATGCCACTGATTGCTTCCAAGCTGCTTCCATGCTTGAAGAATCTGATCCTATTGAAAGCTTCTCAACCATTCTTTAAACCATTTTTTTACAAAGATTTGTTATTGTTTCATTATTTAATATGTAAAATTTTAATATTGTAATGTCTTCAAACTAATACGGCTTTTAATCCACAAACTGAACAAAGTCAAAAGAAATGCATACAATATAACACAATACTAGGCTAAGACCCGCGCCTTGCGCGGGATGAACATTATATATAAAAATTATTTTATATATTATATGTTTATAACATATTATGAAATAATAAATATCTATTGAATAATTAAAAATTTATTATCTACTACTTATATAATTAAATTGGTGCGAACATATAAATAAATTTTATAAATCGAAAAAATATTTTTTCTATTTGATATGATATATAATTAAATTTAAATGATAGTAACATATATATAGTATATTTTAATATTAATATTTATTAGATGATGCTTTTTGCTCATATTTTTTTTATCATTTGTATATGTTATAGTAAAAAGTCTAAATTAGTGATAACAAAATTTTCACTGTAGATTAATTAATGGTTTAAGTAATTTATAATATTTTAAAAAATTAAGTTCTCAATATTTTTTCAAATTTTTTATCAAAAAAATGTTCAAAGTAAATTTCAAAATTAAGATTTTTATGTATTTTTATATGGGATATAATTTAATTTAAAATGGTACATATATTTATATATCTTTTATTTTTGATACTTATTAAATGAGACTTTCAACTTATATTATTTTTTAATTATTTGTATCATGTCATAACAAAAGTTTTAAATGATAGATCATAAAATTTGAATGTGAAACTTTTAACAGTTTTAGTAATTTATACTCGTTTTAAAAAATTAAATTATAATATATCAATAATTTTTTTTTATTTTTATTATATGGTTACTATGATTGTTTAATTATTTTAATAGCTTAAAATTAAACAAATATAATTATAATACACACTTATTTTTATCAAATCTTTATTATTCAAAATTATTAAGTGTCATATATACTTTAGCCACATTAGGCAATTTCGTAATCTTTTTTAAGGAAATAATGAAGCACATTAATAATGTATTTATTGTGGTTTAATAAAAAGCTTATTATATATTTAGATGGACCAACTTATTTCTCTAAGGATTCTAAGAATCATTCTTGTGATGACATGTGGCTACAAAAAAATGTTGTAATACTTTTCAAATAATATATAGGGGATTTGAGTCTTGTCTCTTGTCCATTAGTTCTTTGGTAATGATAACACAAATGTCTTTGTCTCATCCCTACTGAACACAATATGGTTTTAAACTAAAGATCCACACAAACTGACCGAAGTCAAAAGAAATGCATACACAAAACACAAGAGGGATTTTTGTCTACTATTTCTTGGGAATGTTAACACTCGAGTGAGTCTTCGTTTCTTGTAAACTTGACGCAATATGGTTCTTAACTCAAAATCCGCAAACTGAACAAAGTGAAAGGAATGCAATATAACATACACAAGAGTGAGTCTTGTCTTTTATCCACTAGTTCTTAGGAATGTTAACACAAGAGTGAGTCTTGTCTCTTGTCAACATAAAACAATATGGTTTTGAACTCAAGATCCACAAACTGACCAAAGTCAAGAAATGCATATTACAACATAACACAGGAGTGAATCTTGTTGTCAACATAACAGTATGATTTTAAACTCAGAATCCACGAACTGAACGAACTCAAAAGAAGTGCTTATAACATAACACAAGAGTGAGTCTTGTCTGTTGTCAACAAAAAACAATTTGGTTTTAAACTCAAGATCCACAAACTGAAGGAAGTCAAAAGAAATGCAACATAACAAAAGAGTTGACTCTAGTCTCTTATCCACTAGTTCTTAGGAATATTAACTCCAACGATCTTTGCCGGAGTAATACGAAGAAGATTCCCAGGCTTACCAGGCAAAGCACCTTTAATCATCACAACATTCAACTCCTTATCAACCTTAACAATCTTAAGCTTCCTAATCTTCGTCCTCGTCCCTCCCATCCTCCCAGGCATCTTCTTCCCTTTGTAAACCCTCCCAGGCGTCGTCCCAGCACCAATCGACCCCAAAGCACGATGACTCTTGGAACCATGAGTCATCTGCCCTCTCTTGAAGTTATGCCTCTTAATCCCTCCCTGGAACCCTTTCCCAATCGTCGTCCCCGCCACGTCAACAAGATCACCTTCCTTGAAAATCTCATCGAACACCAGCTTCTGGTTCGGCTCGAACCCTTCCACGCTCGTCAGCCTGAACTCCTGGAGATGCCGCAGCGGGATCACGCCGGCCTTCTCGAGATGGCCCGTCTCGGGCTTCGTCAGCTTCTTGTCGCGGACGCGGCGGTACCCGACCTGGACGGCGTCGTACCCGTCGGTGGCCAAGGTTTTGACTTGGGTCACGATGTTGCCTTCGCGGAAGCCGACGACGGTGACGGGGACCACGGTGCCGTCTGGCTCGAAGAAAGACATCATGCCGAGCTTTGAGGCCATCACGCCGATTCCGGCTTCCATGGACATGGAGATTGTGAGGGGTTTTCGTTTGGGTTTGGTGAGAAAGGAAGAGGCTTTCGATGGGGTGAGGAGTGAGGAGGATAAGGTTGGTTTGTTGAGTGAAGATGGGAAGGAAAGAGACGCCATTGTCATCGCCATTGGAATGTCGGAGCTATACAGAGAAGAGACTTGAGAGAGGATAAACACTCTTCTTATCTTCTTTTCTTTCACTCCAACCTCAAAATTTATCTTTATACCCCTAAATATAGTAGTAATTACATTACACAGCTCTTTTATTTCCCTTTTGCAACATCGGACCCTTGAATTTCATAGTTTTGTTAATCAAGCTCTTGTTTTAAATACACGATTAGTTTACCATTATAATGTTTTTACTCCTTAAACGTAATCGTTTCACTAATAATCAAAGTTTTCATTTTATTCAACCGACACCTTAATTAATAAATTCATTTGTTTTTTTTTTCACCAAATCATAAAGTTCGATCTGAAAGTGTGAGATGTAGAGATGATGGATAAAAAATTTAAGGATTTAATAGAGAACTAGATTTTGACCCGCGCTTTCCAAACGCGGGTTTTTTGGATTATTTATAATACAAAGTCTTATTATATCAAAAATATAATTTTTAACAGTTATATAATCTATGAATTAGTTTATTTGATATTTTATATGTACACTTTTACGTAAATTTCTTTTACGCATGAGAATTATATCCGGATCAAAAAAACAAACCGAACCGACCCAGAAATATAGGTTTAGTTCAGGTCCAGAGAAGATAACCTATTTGGGGTTTTTTTGGACCCGTATATCTTTGTTTGAGTCTGGGTCCTACCCTAGACCCGATCATAAATATGTTGTGTTTATTAGGTATATTTGGATATTTCAAATATGTTTCCAGCATTATGGATATTTTTTAGATTTTTGGTTTATTATTATAGTTTTTGATTTCAGGTAAAATTTCAAAGTAAAATTTTTTTTGGGTATTTGGATAAAATTTTGGGTATTTTCAGTTCAGTGACAGATTTTGAATAAGATTTTGAATTTTTAGGTATTTGAATTTTTTTGGCTATTTGTTTGGAGTTTCAAGTATTTTTCGTGTTTCAGATTTTTTAGATATTTCAAATTTTCTTAGGATCCTAAATACATGAACAGATGTGGATCCATTACGTCCATATCGGGTCCAACAACCTTTTGATATAGATTTTTAATGTTATTGTACACAAACATGGTTGATGAAATATTTTTAGAAAACTCATTTTTAAATATGAAAATATCTATCAAACTATAGACGGTTGAAAGTTTAGTATATAATATGAGATTTTAGTAGAAAATTTATATATGATATGATTACGTTATTATAAAGGAAAGATGAAGTTAGAATGTACACATATATGTCGTGTAACTTCTCTTGCTTTAAATCATATATTATAAGATAAAAGTGATAATATAAAACATTAGTTTCAATGCTTTTATGATTAAAAGTCAAAATGGTAAATAAAGTAATAGTAATGATTAAGATGTATGAGTGATATTTGAATAAATAAAAGAATTGGATAAATTATTGTTAGAGAAATACATGGTAACATATTGTTAGTTTAAGTTTAAGATAATACCAAAAAATAATGAGTTAAATAAAAAGGTCCAAACAACTTTATAAGTAGATTTTTGAAGACTCCTTCCCTTTTAATAGTATTGATAATAAATAAATTTATGATATTTATGTCAAAATAAAAGTTTTATTAGAACTATATGATAGTTCAAAAATAAATATATATTAATGATGTTTAATGGTTGTCTAATTTTATATTTGAAATAATTTGGTCAATGAAATAAAAGCTTTTTCGTGTTTGATTAAAAATTATAAACATTAAAATGATGTATTTGTGAATTATTATTTTTTTCAATTTTCAACTTGGGTAAAGTTATAAATAATTTTTATTTTGCAGTATTTTTTACTTATATTTTAAAATTAATATTATATTATCAAAATTTCCTTCATTTATTCCAATTTAAATGAAAAAACTTGAATTCTCAAAGATGATTGTCGCATAAATATGACACAAGGATATAATGATCAAATTATTGAATAAAACACTTGAAAAAAAGTAATGACAATGGTGGATTTAGAGTAATTATTGTTTTCCATACAATCACTTCCATGTTTTTCTAGTAATCAATAGAAATAGATAGCAATGACAATGGTGGAGTTTAGAGACGAGATATAAGAAGGGGAACAGAGGCAGGTCCTTCTTCACCCATCACAAGCTGAAACAGATCCAACACACGCATCATGCATTCCTCAGCAGCCATCATTCCACTCGAATAAGCGCCATGAACTGACCCAGCGAAACTCGAGCTTGTAGCTTCACCAGCAAAGAACAAGTTATCCACTGGAACCCTAAGCCTCTCGCTGAGATCATGAGGTTTTCCCACAACATCATAGCTATAAGATCCCAATGAGTTCACATCAGATCCCCACCTCGAGACAAGATACTGCACCGGAGCCATGGCATTGGGAAAGATTCTTTGGAGTTGCATGAGGGCGAAACTCGCAGCTGCTTCATCTGACATCTTCTCAATGTCTTTGGCGAGTTGACCAGCTGACATGTAAACCAGAACCGGATGACCTGTGGCCTTGTGCAGGTTCAAGAAGTAGCTGCAACCGTAGGAGGTTTCAGCAGCCACTCCTAGTAACTCTACTTGCGGCCAGAAGACTTTCTCGAAATGAAGTATGATCTTGTTCATGATACCTACTCCGAGTTGGTTGATTGCTTCTTGTTTCCAATCTGGTAGCTTCGGTTCGAATGTTATTGTTCCGGATTTTAAGACACCTAGAGGAACAGCGATCACTGCAGCATCCGCAACAAATGTTTTACCGTCTTCTGTAGTTACTTTCACTCCATTATACTGCCTTACGATCTTAGTAACCCTGAGAAGCAAACGAAACATAAGTATATGCCACAACTCTTTAAGAAATATGCAAAGAAACCAATTGGTGATAGAATAGTGGTAAAAGTTGAATTGGAAAAAGACTTAAAGTCGTCCTCGGTTCGATTCTTGTTGGAAACAAAATTGTTACTATTTGACTAGACGAAGATGAGACCATGCTTTAAGTCTCATTAAAAAAACTTGGGGTCAATCATTGGTCTCCATACCCAAACTGATTAACTATTCATACCAAACAGGTTATATTCATTGATAAGTTGTGAAGAGTTTAACCATAGATAACCTCTTATTCTTTTAATCATCCCATCAAATAAGTGGAAGATTCATTGCACTGTAAAACGTTACTCTATTATAATGTAATGTGTTTCCAATGCCAATAAAAATAACTTATCTAATAGTATATAACATCCAGTCAAATAAAATGTGTTCCAACCCATAATATCACAAGTATCACTTTGTCCCGGACTATTGCAAGAAAACTATACCCAGAATTTTTTCTATTTGGCATTAACTTTGTAGGAATAACCAATATATATGCAAAGGTTTGAGGTTTACCTATGGTTTAATCGAATATCAAGCCCTTTGGCCAAGGTATTGATGACAGGGCGATACCCTCTAACCATAAGACCGTGCCCACCAGGAAGAAGTTCCTCCTGCACATGTTTGGGGATGTTTCAAGATTCAGTGTGTACTTAAACTCCAAGAGGAAGATAATTGCAACTAACCTGGTCCCAACACTGCACAGAGATGGTATCAGCATCGGCAGAAAACCATCCTTCCATGCGGCACAAGTACCATTGAAGCACATTGTGTGCAAGCCCCTCTAACCTCAACTCAGGTTTCTTTGAAAACACAATTGAGAAAGCCTGAGATATTGACATGTCTGCATCCTGTTCATCCCTCACTTTCTTGACCTGCATTTTCAAAATAAAAATATAGCTAAGACTGACACAAGAATCAGAATATGAGAAAAGAAAGACCACATACCTCTTCCAAAATCTGCTTAAATGTTACCCCAACCTCTCTTACTAACTCTTTAGGAACTTGATTGCCATCCATATCAAACAGAGCATAGCTGCATAAACGAAAAGAAATTAACCACACATTGAGTTTTAAAAAAGAAATATAAGTGAATAGAGATTAAAAAAATGCAAACAGACCTCTCAAGATCATGATCATACAAGACCGAGTTGTCACCGCTGGTACGATACAAGGGCAGTCCTAGTCTCCCGATTACTGGTGCAAGAGGATTCTCTTTGCAAACTCCATGCAGCCTGTGTATGCTGCGGAGTTAGTAAAGGTAAACAAGAACTCAACGAAAAAACCAAAGACCTGTGAGAATTACCATGATGCACCAAGATCAACAGGAAAACCAAATGAGTAATCCGTGTGAACTCGTCCGCCAATCCTATCACGTGACTCCAGCACCGTAACCTAAAAAGACAAAGAAACCATACAACCATTAAGAAAACGATGATGATCAAAATCAGTTTATAGGGTATATCTTACAACTACGTGAAACTGGAATGGGTTTTGTAAAAAAAAAAACAAACCTGAAAGGAAGCATCTTGAAGAGTGCGAGCAGCTGAGATTCCAGCAAAACCACTTCCGACAACTATCACAGACGGTGACCTTGTCTTCATGCTCTCACCACCTGAAAAAAACAAAAAAAGAAAACTTAATTTTTTATTTAAAAACCTCAACGGTTACAACCAACAATGAAAGAGAGTGATCGGTTAAAAGAATAGAATACCTCTACGCATTTGACGATGATCAGAGTTTTTCCTCGACTCCATGATTTTTTTTTCAATTTTTGATCAAAAGATTAAGCTCAAGATTATTAGAATTACGATTACTATTATTATTATTACTACGCTGGGGAGAAAAATGAAGGATGAAGATGAGAAGACAAGTCGTGAAGTGGCTCGAAACTGAAGATGAACAAATTAGCCTCCCAAACAAATTCATGCGGCTTCTCTTTTATGATCAACGATGATCGTATGCGCAATTCAAGCGAAACAATGGACACTAGAGAGACAGAGACTTGAACGAAAAAAAACACAGATTTCTAGAGAGAGACAAGAGTCCTAGGTTTTCTCGCCTTCCAGTCCTGAACTCGGGTAAAGTAGGTTAGGTTCTTTATATAATAAAAACTTTTGGTTTTATTTAATTGTTAGCAATAAAAAATTAATACTTATGAGTTATGAATATGTATATTGTTAATTAAACATTTTAATGAAGTTTTTGCTACTTAATTTACTGATTACTTTGAGACAAAACCTTACTGTTATCTATAAAAAAAAGGTAATATGCATATATACATTAGATTTGTTGGAGCCTAAATAGTATATATATTATATTTATTGCAAATTATTAGAAAGAAATAATTTAATATTTTTAAGTTTGAACCATTTAACTGCTATTATAATTAGTCATCATAATTAAGATTGTAGTAAATAATGATATATATATCATTGTTAAATAATGATATATATCATTGTTTTTTATACTACTTAATTATGCTATTACAAATTATAAAAATATTACATCTGAAAATTTACATGTCTTATGATGATTCATGTCTGAATGGATCACACTAAAGCCGCCGTCTTATAAGATTTATTTCTGACGGTATTTCTAACGCTTTGATAATAATCTCTTGTCAAGTTTTTCTCCAATATTCTCAATAATAATATATTATTGTCACTATAGAGGATATGCTATAATCTTCTATAGTTTGAGACATATATGAACTTTCAGGTGTCCAATCGTATTTTGGTTCTTTAGAGGTATGAAATTGACCTCATTTGGATATTATTAAAGTTTGGTGTGGATTTTTTTGGAATCGGTTTGGATATTTGCACATCGCAAACCTAGTTAAACATGTTTTAACTTCGGGTTCGGTTCTACATTGAGTTTCAGTTACCCCTATATTTGTTTGTGTTTCAAAAGTACATACTTTAGTTCACAAACTTGACAAGTTTAAACAATAGTATTTTAGTTAATTTTGGGTATTAAATAATTCACAAAATGTACATTAAATTAACTACTGAGATAATTATTTATATAATAGATAACTAAAGAAACGTCACATAGATATCTTTACATATTTTAGTCAGATATTGAAGTAATTTAGTTTTATCATTCTGGTATTATAGTATTTTTGAATTCACCATTTCAAGATTTATGTTGTTAAGGCATATATTTTAGATATCTGAATTTTATATTATATATTGAATATGATTTTTGGGTGAAAGATGTTGTATATTCTATATTTTGTTTACTTTCTCTTACACATAAAAGAGATCGTTGAAATGAATAAATATGACAAAAAAAAAATAAACACATGCACAATAACATAGAGCATATACATCAATGGGTACACAAATAAAGGGAGAGACGAAAAACATAATGATATGTGTATGTTGGTATTTTGAGCGTAATGAACATAATGAGCACGAACACATAGAGGTTGAGATGAACGAATTGATTTTTTTTTTTTTTGTCATCGAACGAATTGATTCATGCAATCTTAATTCGAAGTGTTTGTTAATAATTTTGTGGACAGTATCTAATCTATTAATTTAGGATCTTATTTTTAATCTACCATACAAAAATCTATGTTAGATCATTCATTAAAAATTTGACTAAACATCTTAAATTTACTTATATATGATATTTTCTTAACAAAAAAAAAATCCATATACACAATAACATTCCTGTTAAAAAAACAAATATATTTCACATTAGGCAATTATCATTTTATTGTTTATGAAACGAAAATTAAAAAATGAAACAAAAATTTTAAAATTATCATTAATTATATTTCACATTAGGCAATTAATTATGAAGTGAAAATTTTAAAATTATCATATTAACTTCTTATATACAACAAAATAAATAATATTTTATTGGTTGAAACATTTTTTTTTGTAGTACAAAAACACCAAACAGAAAATAATATATTAAATAAATAATATTTTTATAATAATAAGTCATTTGATTTAGTCACATACAAACATTTTGTAAATAAAAATTTCTAGACAAATATTTTTAATAAAATATGTATTAATTCATATAAAACTAGTGTTTAAAATTAAAACTATTAATATAATGTTGCATTTAAAAAATACTATATTATTTTATGATATGTACAATTTCATCAAAAATTTTTTTGTAATAAATATAAAATTTTCAAAATAGTATTATATACATAAAAAATTATATTAAATATATATTTTTATATTTTAAATGTTATTTTAAAAACAAAAATATATACGCACAAAGGTGCGGGTTCAAATCTAGTTAAAAAGTAAAGAGATCGCAGTTAGACATAGATCTAATAAGTCTATAAATATATCAGGTATCTGACTAAATTTGAAGAGATCTAAAATATATGCTGGTCAATATCAACATGCGTATAATTCTTAAAAATCTGCCAAATAAAACTTAAATAAAAATGGACACTTTAATTTCTAGACGTTTACGCATGACTCTATATGATATTGGTAGCTATGAGTTTGGTTACAACTGAAGATGAAACATTTACAATAATATGCTCGATGTAATTTTTTGTCCTCCGCAAAAAACTGACAAACATGATAATACAAAACAATTTCCCATATTCACTAGTATGTGATTTTTGTATTCTCTCAAACGTTATTCAGACTGTGAGAAAATATCTTAAGTTAATGTGTCGTACTAATCCACGAGATGGAACCATTTTAAATGGTTTAAACCCGGGTTTAAACTAATGAAAGTCATATACAAAACTGATGGGAAAAGTTGAGTTCTCCAATACAAATTTTGCACTATAGTTAGCGAAATACTCAATCATTTCATTTGTACATTATAACCTCATATTTGTTAAATAGACCATTTTCTTTATTCATAAACGTCAACAAATTTACAGTAAGTTTAACTTATACCGTCGTTATCTGGATGTGTTCAAATTTATTATATATTATTTCGAAAACAAAATTAAAAATAGTAGTTTGTTCTTACTATTAGAATAGATGCAATTGGATGGGACACAAAAAAAAAACGAGTTAAGCAATCACTAAAACATAATCAAACTATATACATGATATGCTAAAACAACATTCAAAACCTGAATGTTGATAGTAAAGAGGAATATAAGCAGTTGATGATAGTCCACAAGTTTTTCTCTTATTGTCGTTGGGATATCATATTTTTATTTGTGTGACGGATCTATTAATCGGATTAGCAACTAAGAAATATTCATCTTGGATAAACTCGTAGAAGTAGTAGAGGGCTTCAGGAGAAAAGAGAAAAAAACGAGAAGGGAAAAAAGATGATAATCAAAAAGAAAATTTATTTCTGGTTTTAATATAAGTATGTTTATGCATAGTTTTTTTTGGTTTGAGAACTGGCTTTATGTTTATGCATAGTTGAGTGTGTGAATCTAACCTTTGAGATTTCATTTTATTTCTTTGTTTTTAATTTCGATTTAGCTGTTGTAACGTCGATTGTTTTTCTCACTTAGGTCGACTATTTAAAAACTGAGATATGTTAAACAATGAACTTTGCACAGAGAATTGTCTAAGATATTTTACTCAATTATTGCTAAAATGGATTGTTGTCCAGTGGAGCACATGACTAACAACTGAAATTGTCGATGTGTGACAAATGACAGATGACTTTCACTGAAATCTGCTCCTTCACATGTAGCTTGCTTGCCTTTTCATCTCTATATTTATATGTATTTAAACAATCGGCAACACAATAATATAACATCCTAAAAGATCAATAATGTATCAAACTCCGGCCACATCTCTATTTATATGTACTTCTTAGAGCTAGATAATGTTTTTGTTTCTCTTAGGAGAACATATATAGAACAAAATTAATGGAAAACAGCATGGGTTTTCTGGCCTTTTTATCAAGAAAACAATTCATTTTTCGAAAATATTTTCAACTACTGAGACTAATGCATAATTTTATTAGTGAAATATGAACCACATACCAAACATGTATTTTACATTTTATGGTTCTGGACGATTATGAAAAGCTCATGTCATTTGACATTAAGGTTAACATACATAAACTCGCATATACAGAAAATAACGTTTAAACTATGTTCAAAAGATTATATAAATAACGAAGAATGCCCCAACAACCAAACAAACCACAAAAGAAAGAAAAAATGGCACAGGCGCTTAGTGGCCCTAACGAGGTCCGTCGGTGGTCTTCGGCGCAGAAGTACGTTGACTTTCCTGTCCCGCCGGAGAACCAAATGTCATCATCTCCATCGGCTACGTTTAATATCAAACCACAACATGTCAAATAAACTACGTCGTTTGTGGCATTTCACTAGGCTCTTATATGTACTTAACTACGTAACATATGAGGAGCCTTACCTGAGACGTGCCCTGCATACGTGGGAATAGGCCAACATATCTACCAAAACGATCGGGGAAAACTTGGTTTTGTACCGGGTTTTGACAAACTAAACCAGGATTGTTCTGAATAGCAGACCCGTCCATAACCGGAAATCGTGGCAACAGTACCGGGCTTTGCAGCTGACGGATGAACGGTGGAGGAGGCTGTACCCCAGGGAACATAATAGGAGTCGCTGCAGCACCAGCCATTCCACTCCCCATCCACATAACTTGAAGCTGTAACTGAAGTGACTTCAAATAATCTATGGCTTCTTCCAAAATTGAAGCTTTATCAGTCTACAAGAAAAACAAACCCGAGTGACACCAATTTCTTTTTAACTTAATCAATTAGTCCCCATATCAGATTCAAGTTTATAACTTACTTTTATGCAGTTAGGTATTAGTTCTTGCAAAGCCTTCATTCTCTCATTGATCCTATCTCTCCTCCTCTAATTTAATTAACAAAAGAAACAGAGTTTAGTATATTATCTTTGGCTGAATACATTATACACCCTCCGATAAAATAGATGTTTTAGTTTATAATAAATAATAATGAAATTTATTGAAATGCTATTAGTTTAAATTTGGTAATAGCAAAAAATACATTTACGATGAAAAAAAATTAATTAGACGAATTGAGAAAAATACCCTTTCGGAAAGATTATGAACTTCAGCTGCTCGACTTCTTCGGGTTGATCCTGATCGTTGGTTCGACTTGTTATTACCGATAGCCTGTAAAACGTTTCAAGAACAATGAGAAATGGACTAAGAAAACGTTTCAAGAACTTATCATCATGAGTTAAAAAATAAAGCATACATCTGACTGAGACACAGATTCATCAGTGTCCATTATATGTTTTCTCTTACGGTCTGCTGTGATGCTTCTTCCACAAGCTATTTCTTTGTTGTTCTTGCCAAGGCTGCAGCCAGAGGAGCCACCTGATGATGAATTTTCGTTCGAGTAGAGCCTCTCATCGATTGTTTTACTTGGATCATGAGTCAATGAGACATCGAGATCGGTTTGAGATTGGTTGCTCCCGCAGTGGCTCGGTCCAACGGTCATCACCGAGTACTGTTCTTTTCCTAGTTCCCTGACTCCTGATGATGAATCCGTTAGCCTAAACTTAGGAGGAGGCATGACTTGATCAGGAGGGACAGGACCGGCCTCGTGCTTAACCATCTCTGAAGCCGGTCTCTGGAGGGGATCTATAGTTGAGAAGAAAGGTGAGGTGAAGTCTTCGGATTCAAATGGATCTTCATCTAGAGGGTATTGGATCCAAGAGACGGTTTCTTGGTCTTCAAGAAAAGTGTTGGATCTTAGGGTTTCTTGATCCGGTTTCTGAGCTTGAACTTGAGCTTGAGTTTGATCTCTATGAGTTTGGCTCTGCTGAACCACTTGCCCATCTCGCCATAACAACTCTACTAGTTCATCTTGTGGCCTACACATATACACACTCAGGGACTATTGTATAGTCCTTTTTAATTAATGAATAAATTAGCTTAAACATTATATTACCTTATAAATCTTCTATTATTGAACAGATTGTAATTCTCCTCAAAACTCCAACCTTGGTGTTCCATGTCAGATCTCTGGAGACATGGAAATAATTTATTTATCAACCTCCAATATTATAAAGTATTATAAGTGAACAGAGCTAATCATATCGTATGATTAATTAAGAAGAGAAACAAAGGAGCATAAAGTACAATTTTATAATCCCAACTCCAATAATTTTGTTACACTAATCATATAAAAAGAGTTATAAATAATTAAATTAAAAGCAGGAACATGAGTTCGTTTTATTAATTTTATTCCAAATATAGTAACATCTCTTAAAACCAAAAGACCGTATAAGAATACTGACCAGATTTGGAAAGCTTCTGGACGAATCAGAAGCTGAAGAAGTAGAAGATCTAAACCTGACTTGTGGAAGTTAAAGTTCCACGCCCAAAAGGTACAAAACCTTCTCTTTCCTCTCACTTGCTCTCTAGTCTCTACATAAACCCATAGGCCAGAAGTTTCTTAAGAAGCTCATGAAAGAAACAGAGGAGAGAGAGATGGGTAAGGTTCTTTACTTCTTTTGGTACAGACAGAAAGTGACAGAAGCATAAAGAGGAGAGATATTACAGCAAGGGAGATAATGATTCTGTAAGCACAACAGTACAGCAACCTTTCAGACCAAACGCCACGTGGCAAGTTCTGGGACATTATGTTGGAATCAATGGGACCAACCGGTGGAGATCTTCTTCTTTAGGGATGAGATCTATTGCTAAATTTCTAGAGGTGGTTTCTGATCTGTACCTTATCTAAAGCAAACTCTGCAAACAATGATTTGAGGGTGTTTTTGTCAAATCACAAGTCGTATACATGGCTTCTTTCTTTTTTTTTTTTTAAGTCATCTATTAGATTAAAATTCGATTTGCATCAGTTCTTACACAAAGCCGGCAAAGGTATGACATCTTTCCAGAGCCAAGAGCCGGCGTGGTACAAGAAACCACCCGGAGCCAAAGAATAAACTAAACTTGACTACACAGTCTAAAGAAAACAGGGAAGTAAAGAAGCCAACAAATAAACTGGATAACAAGCATAAATTTGAAGAAAGACGAAGCTGAAAGAACCGGAAGCAGGATTGATCGAAAAAGCGAAATAAGCCTGAATTATTGGGGTTGAACGAAGATCTCCTTAAACCGTTCCTCTAGGAACCACGAGCAATCATACACTTACCACCTCTTCTACACAAGAAGCAAGGAGAACACAACTCATCAACCCGAGCAGCCAACGAAGGACACGAACACGTTTGGCGATTAACTACTCTAAGACTATCGCAATTGAGCAAAAGCTCCGAAGCCCCTTACTAAGAATACCACACATGGCTTCTTTCTTCTGAAAATGATTTATTCTTCACTATCCGCCAAATTAAATTACGTTTCTTTTGTTATTTTGGATGTAAATTAAGTTCGACTTATTATCTAAGTTCAATGGTTTCATTGAATTTGAGGTAGACACCTCTCAACAATTTCTTTTTATCATATTACTAGTTCTCGGCGTTGATCATTATTGAACTTTTTTTTTCTGAACAAAGATCATTATTGAATTTAAAGGAACTAGTGGATACCAAGATGTATATACATTTTATCATTGAAAGGAACTTTGTAATTTCGAAAATTTTCTCTTTATAATTTCGGAAAAGATGGTGCTTCTTCATTGACTAATATATCGTTTTGCAATTCATTGCGTTGTCTTAATAATAATAATTTGTGGACCGTCTTGCCTACTAGTGCTGGACCACACCTCACCGCTTCTAGGATTCTATTTCTAACATCATCACATTAAATTATACTCCATGTTTTTTTTTGTAAATGTATACTATCATTTTCTCTTAATTGCACCGTTAAGATATAAAATCTTAATCAACCTCTAGCAACATAATTCCAAAAACTTTATTTTGATATGAATTTCAAGAGTTCTTATATGCAAAGTACCGTTACACCCAAACAAACGGTATAAAAACGGAACAGACAACAAATATTGAACAATATAAGTGGTCTCATCCGTCCATGGGTGTCATAAAGCGTGTAACAGTGATGGAGCATGCATGGGAGAAGGATGCACGTGTAAGTGGATTGGGCTGGGTTTTCATAGACTCCTAGGGCGTTTGTGATATCGTTTGGAAAGATGTCGAGTAACCAAACACTCACGCAAAAAAAATATATGAAAAGAAGACATTTCCTTACAATCGGTTTCAATTATTTGTATCGAGTAACTGGAGTGGGGTACGTCTGCACATGCTTCATTTCAAATGCGTCGCCAAAAGTTAAATAATACACTCACACGTATGTAATTTTTTTAGTATACAATATTTTAAAAAGAGCTTATACAATATTTTGCAAATGGTAGGAGATAACACCACATGCTTTGTTTTTCTATTTTTGGCAACTGGTGATCACTGTGCAGCCTCTCTCTATAAATGATGTATATATCTACTCAAATGTTTTTTGAAATCAATTGGCATTAGTTAAGATCAGATGATGGTTAACCAATTAGCGATAATTAGGGATACATATGCTAGCTTATCAAAATCAGATATGAAACATGTTTTATAACCTAATGAATCAATGATTAAAACCAAATCCAGAAGCTCACTAAGAGCTCGAAGATCGGCCAATCAAAGCCGGAAAGGTGATTGGATAGAAAGAGAGCCACCTTCGAGAATCCTAGAATCGTGATGATTGATAGATGATACATCACAGATGATGATGATCGAGTGAGAGAGAGAAAGGAAGGAAGATATCAGAGAAGAAGATAATTGTTTTCTGATTGATTTCTCAAATGGTCCAATGACCTACATATGTAGGCCCGTTCGTTTGCGCACCCAGTTGATCCATCTGGGTGAAGATGCAAATTGATGTTCGTTTAGTGCATTATAATGCTACATCCAGATGGATCACCCAGCTGAATTTTTAAAAACTCATCTCAAATTCTCACCCAAATGAAGGTGAGTCTTGATGGTGCATCTGGATGCAGATGCATCTAGTTCAGTCAAAAATGATAAATGACAAAAATGCCTTTTAAAATCTAAATATTATTTTCAAACCGTAAATTCAATTTTTTTGCATATATTTTTTTCCACTATAACCAAAAAATACATTTTCTCGCAAAAACGGAAAAACACACTTTTCCGCCAAAACCGCAAGATGCATTTTTCCGCAAAAAACATAAAACACACATTTTTCATTAAAACACATTTTTTCGGCTAAACCAGTAAAACCACATTTTTCGACCAAAACCCAAAAAACGCATATTCCTACCAAAACCGGAAACAACGCATTTTCTCGCCAAAACAAAAAAAAACGCATTTTTTCGCCAAAACCGAAAAACACATTTTTCTTGCCAAAACCGAAAAATGGAATTTTCCTGCCAAAACTGAAAAACAGAATTTTCCCACCAAAACCAGAAAACATAATTTTCCCACCAAAACCGGAAAAACGCATTTTCCCGCCAAAACCGAAAAACACAAATTTCCCGCCAAAACCAAAAAACACAATTTTCTCGCTAAAACAAAAAAAAACACAATTTTTCCGCCAAAACCGGAAAACATAATTTTCCCGCCAAAACTGGAAAGCAGAATATTTCTGCCAAAACCAGAAAACTGAATTTTTCCACCAAAACCGGAAAACACATTTTCCTGCCAAAACCGGAAAAATGTATTTTCCCGCCAAAACCGGAAAAATGTATTTTCCCGCCAAAACCGGAAAAATGTATTTTTCCGCCAAAACCGGAAAATGTATTTCCCCCCAAAACCGGAAAAAAACTTATTTTCCCGCCAAAACCGGGAAAACGTATTTTCCCGCCAAAACCGAAAAACGTATTTTTCCGCCAAAACCGGAAAAGCACATTTTCCCGCCAAAACCGGAAAAATGTATTTTCCCGCCAAAACCGGAAAAATGTATTTTCCCGTCAAAACCGGAAAAATATATTTTCCCGCCAAAACCGCAAAAATAACTTTTCCCGCCAAAATCGTGAAAAAAAAACTTTTCCCGTCAAAAACACTTTTTGCGCCAAAACTTCAAAACACACTTTTTCTGTCCAAACCGTAAAAACGTATTTTTCTGCCAAACCCATAAAACATATTTTCCGCAAAACCATAAAAATGCACTTTTTCGCGAAAAACACATATATCCTCAAAAACCGCAAAAATATTTTCGGCCAAAACCGTAAAAATGATATTTTTCCGCTGAAACGTAAGAAATTATATTTTAGTCATTTTATTAACAAGTTCACCTGGATGCAGATGGAAGTTAAAAAATGAAAAGCAAACGAACATAGTTGCATTCAGATGATTCATCTGGATGCATGAACGAAATGAAGAAACGAACAACACCCAGATGGAGCATCTGGATGATACATCTAGATGGACCATCTGGATGCATTTTCTAGATGTACAAACGAACATGGCCGTAGTTTGCATAATTAAACCAAACTTAGATAACCAAAATACTAAACCACTAAAACGAGATAACCAGACTACTAATCCAGTAATCCTATAACACAATATTCTTTTGTCATCAATATTTAAGACATGCTGATTAGCTGGGTTTCATAAGTGACTATTTGGTTCTAGTCAGATTAGCTGATTTAGCCTTCTAAAGTTTTGGTCAGTCATCCTAATCATACTCTCTTGCATATAGGAAACTCCTCAGGGTGTTACAACAAGGGTTTCAACGTAAATAGTAAGAAAACGACATCGGCGTTAGTAGTAATGGGCATGTACGCAAAGCCCAAATAAACCCAATCTTAATCACAGGGAAATGCCAATTTCTTCAAGTGAGGGAGGACAGAAAACAAAACGAAACCCGTAAATAGTAGGCAGTGTGAAACCTTGAGGCAGTGGAGGATGTCTGCGTAGCTGCAGAGATTCGACGGTTATTATTTCCGTAGCACTGATCTAATTCAGATTGCACATACCAATTGCTAACGTTTCTTACGTTATTTGCCATCTTTCTAGTTTTGATTGTTGTTTATTTTGTTCTTTTTACTAGTATGAACATACCCTTTGTAGAAGGAACTTTTATACTGATAGATTCCATTCAATGTTTCTCCCTTCTTTTCATATCGCAGAAATTCAAAAAAGTTAAGGAGTTGAAAATTTTGGATATTATATTCCTTTGACTATGTTCCTCATTTGGATATTTTTCATTTTTAATGTTGGTTATCATCCCTAGATTGGATTCGTACTAATATTTGTTTGTAGGCAACTTGTATTACAACTGATTCTTTATTGAAGTTCAATGATAATATTCAACAGTCAAAAACAGAACTTTGAACGTCATATTAGATCAAGTGGTTCACTTTCCCATTTCGAACAAAAGCTAAGTTATTGACTGCACTTTTTATTAAGATTCTTCTTTGTGTCATGCTTTTTGTTCATATACTTAGACTTTGAACGAAAGAAACAATCTCTTAAACACAACACTATAATACCAACCAATACTTAGTGTTCGTATTTTAATACATTTGGAACGCAATTGAAGTTGATGATAGGAGAACGGTTATTATTCAATAGAGTTGGTCTACCCTCGACGTTGTGTTTGGCTCCCCGAGTATCAAAACTAGTTGAGTCCACACAGGAGGATATTTAAAAGTTATATTCTGGTTCGTATGAGATCCTTATTTTATTACATCTTTTCAACATATTAGAAATCTATAATACGGTCAAACCACGTGAGTTCACCTAGACAACACGCATGTATTGAAACTTATATAGTTTATTGATAATTTGATATAATTACTGTGTATATAATTTTATATATGCGTAGCAACTACGGATAACGACATGTTTGATTTTCGACAATATTAGTACATCATACATGTGTTTTCTTTGTCCCGGTAATATTACATCATCAACGATCTAATAACTTTCCATGTTTCCTGGACTTTTCTGCATACTAATTAATAGGACACCGATATCTAAGTTGTAAACTATCACTTTTTCATTTTTGATCTACATATAATAAATTGTCTAAAACCTTATATATTTTTAAGAGATATCTTTTAATACAACAAAAGGTTTTATTTCTACAAATACCACACTTTCAAAAAATCACAAATTGCCTATAGAAATAGGTTAATATTTTAAAATGTTTTTAGCAAAAGTGATCGGGTTTTAAAGCATTTTCCCATATATATGTGATAATAAAATTAAATTAGTACCGGCTTTCGTTAAAATATTGTGTGTATAATAATAGTCAAAGTCATTCGTAACCAGTGCCGTGCGAAGGTTTTCGGAGGCCCGAGGCGAGTTCAAAAATATATTTTACATGATATATTTTTAATAACATATATATATATATATATATATAACACTCAAAAGTTTTGAAGTATTACATAAACGTTTTCTAAATTTTCTTCACCAAAATTTTATAAAATAAAATTTTAAATCAAAAACAAAAAGTATGAATTTGTAATATAAATACAAAGATATAAATTTTTGATTGAAATGTTGGTAGCTGTCAAAAATATAAATCTTAGCATTTAAATTAACTATAATAAACTATATATTGAAAATATTATATTTTCTTTATCAAATTCTCATAAATATATAAAATAAATCTAACTCATAGCATATAAAAAAAGAGCAATGTGATCAAATATTTACAGTTTTTTAGAACTAGAATCTTTATAGTTTTATTTAAACTATAGCAAAAATGATTACAAACCTAGTTACTTTAAACAGAAGTCCAATTTAAATTCAAATAAAAATAAAAATCTAACTAATAGAATATGTGTTAACTACCATGTAAAAGTATTTTTTTTATAATTTGAGGCCCTAAAATTTCTACAAAATTTGGGGGCCCTAGGCGAATGCCTTTTTTAAAAGGCTCTAAGCACGGCTCTGTTCGTAACTGACCCAACACCAATTGAATGGCATAAAAATAATCATTAGTTTGATAAACGTTCACCTATATAAATACGTACATATATAGAACTTTTTATTCAGAGAGACTTAGTAGCTGATATATCGATGTAGTGAAGATGAGTTGTGAAGGTAAGGACCAAGAAGAAGAAGATGAAGCAATACTTCCGGGATTTAGATTTCATCCAACTGACGAAGAGCTTTTAGGGTTTTATCTTCGAAGAAAAGTAGAGAACAAACCCATCAAACTTGAGCTTATCAAACAGATTGATATCTACAAGTTCGATCCTTGGGATCTTCCTAGTAAGTCTTTAAAATTCACATTTCAGCAAAAAAAAATAGTCTTTATATATATTGGATCACCCTTCTTTTCCTGTTATAGTAGCTTTCTCAAATCATAGGATAGTAATATGCGCATGACCGGTCCTGGGCAAAACACTATAATCATTCCACATGGCCCATTTTAAAGAGATCATATATAAGTTGAATGGTCTCTAAACTGTAGAATTTTTTTTAAAAAAATCTAACCCTCAATAAGGGATGTTAAAGACAGTTACAATAAAAAAAACAAAATATATTCAATATGATCAAGAGAAGAATCAAAACTATGATTAATGTGCCTAATATCTAGAATTAGTGTGTTTTTCTTTGCAAAGGTTGATGTGTTTTAATTTCCTTTTTCTATAATATTACATGAACATATTTTCATGAAAATAGACAAATTAATATTAACAACATTTACTGTGGATTTTATTAAGGAGTGAGCAGCGTTGGGGAAAATGAGTGGTACTTCTTCTGCATGAGAGGCAGGAAATACAAGAATAGCGTTAGACCAAACCGCGTCACCGGTTCAGGTTTCTGGAAAGCCACCGGTATTGATAAACCGGTTTACTCCAATTTTAACTGCATCGGTCTAAAGAAATCTTTGGTTTACTATCTTGGCTCCGCCGGTAAAGGCTCCAAAACCGATTGGATGATGCATGAATTCCGCCTCCCCACCACCACAAAAACCGACTCAACAGCTCAACAAGCAGTAAGTTTAATTTGAATATATTATTATTATTATATTTTTTTAATATAAGCCTGGGATATTTCTAGATTAAAAAAATTGAATATATTATCCCTCTATTTAACAAAATGACTTTCTGTATGGAGATTTTCACACATTTTAAAAATAAATTTACAATGCCAAAAATAACCTTTTTGTGATTTCATAATTTCAAGAAATTAAATTATTTCAATAGTAATTATCTTAATTAATATAGATAAAAAGGATAAACAAACTAAAAATTACATTAAAACATAAAATATACTATTTTCATAAAACGAATAAAAATATTATAATTTATATATTAAGAAGTACATAGTTTCGATTATTAATCTAAATTTTTTTATGAACAATCAAACCGGTTTAACCATCTATCTATTTTTAGTTGAGAAAATTTTCTTACACTCGTGGTGTTAAATGCTTCTAAAAGTCAGTCACGAAGGCACATTTCCATATGAGCTATTTATTGATCACATATCTTTTCCTGAAAATGGGACCAACTTTTTGTCAAAGACTCAAAAGATAAAACTATTCAAAAATACGTGAAAACGTCCACAGCAGAATCATGAGAAGAAAGATCGATCAGACTATTCCAAAATACGTGAAAAACGTCCACAATAGAGTAAAATATCATCATTAAAATTTGATTATTCGCAGGAGGTCTGGACACTATGCAGAATCTTCAAACGAGTCACACATCACAGAAACCCAACCATCATACAACAAAACCGTAAACCGGTTATCACCTTAACCGATTCATGTTCTAAGACGAGCAGCTTAGACTCCGATCACACCAGTCACAGGGTCGTAGACTCCTTGCCCCACAAGCTACACGAGCCACAGACGCAGAATCCTTATTGGAACCAACTTACTACGGTTACTTTCAATCAGCCAACGTATACTTGTCATGATAACAGCTTCCTGAGTTTCTTGAACATCAACGGTGGAGATTTTATTGGAGACTCAGCAAGTTGGGATGAACTTAGGTCTGTTATAGATGGAAACATTAAACACTAATAATAATTTTCTCTTTTTTTTTTGGGAGTTTTGTATAAAGTATAAAGCAAACTCATTGCTTTTGTTGTGTAAGCTAATAATATACACATGACATTACTCACCTTATTTAATGATGCCTTAGAACTATACATTTAGGATCATATAAGTTTGCATTAATTGGAATGGAACACAAGGCGAGGGATATGCGTGAGTCAATGGCCAACACTTGTTTGGCAATTTCTTTTATTTATATCAAGACTTGTTTTCAAGTCACGTTCTTCTAAGTTATAGCTAGTTCTCCAATCTTTCTGAATTTTTATTTTTAAAAAGTTCTGAAGAATTAGTAGTACTGTATTTCCGTTTAATATTCGGTATATTGCTTTTAGAGTGGGCAAAAAATCCAAACCATGATTTATCACGTTGCAGATGGATGAAGTTGCGGATCCCAAGTATCTTGCTGACAACCATAACTGTGTCTATACTATAGTAATGTTTCGATGTTTTGCTGTGAGGTCTTAAGTCTTGATGTTAGTAGTATTACGTAATTTGGCAGAGCAATTTCATGTTTTGTAACATTATTACTAATCTATCTCTCTGTTAAAGAAGATACTTGTCATGAATCATCTGTTGAGAAGTAGGTTGCCAGAAAGTTTTTTGTTGGCAAATTAATTTGTTAATTATTAATCACAATTTTGATGACTACTTAACCATCTCCTACTCTTCACAATCATTCTTTTGGTGTCTCTACCATATAATAATCTCTTACTTACACCTATAAACTCCTCACACAATCTTAGTTGTAATCTAACATTTTGATAACAATGGCTGGAGGTACAGCTCTAACTCCAACCTCTGTAGGATCTAAGTCACTACTTCCATTGAGGAACCATGAAGCAGCAGAGAGAGTCAACAACAACAACAACAACAACAGCTTGAAGGCATTACCCAAAGCGGTCCAACCGGTTTCATCAATTGATGGAGGGATGGTTAAGAGGCCAAGAGGTAGACCAGCTGGCTCCAAGAACAAACCCAAACCACCAATCATTGTGACTCACGACAGTCCAAACTCCCTCAGAGCTCATGCCGTTGAGATCAGCTCGGGTAATGACATATGTGAGGCTTTATCAGATTACGCAAGAAGGAAACAGAGAGGTCTCTGCATACTCAGTGCCAATGGTTGCGTCACCAATGTTACATTAAGGCAGCCAGCTTCATCAGGAGCTATTGTGACATTACATGGACGTTTCGAGATCCTCTCATTGCTTGGTTCAATCTTGCCTCCACCAGCACCGCTTGGGATCACTGGTTTGACCATTTACTTAGCTGGGCATCAAGGACATGTTGTTGGTGGTGGAGTGGTTGGTGGGCTCATAGCATCTGGTCCTGTTGTTATCATGGCTGCATCTTTTATGAACGCTGTGTTTGATCGTCTTCCTCTGGATGATGATGAATCTGCTTCTATGCAGAACCAGCAGTACTACCAGAATGGAAGAGCCCGTCCTTCAGATGACATTCATGGTTTGCCTCAAAACCTGCTCACTAATGGAAACTCTGGTTCTGATATGTACTCTTGGGGGCCTGCGCAGCGTGCCATGTCCAAACCTTAATATTGCTAATGAAGGGAGAACCATAAGTTAACTGAAACTAATCTTCCTCTGTAGTTTGTACCTGCAACATTAAGAAAAAACTAAAACAAAGATAAGTAATTGTTAATGAACTAAATCAGAATCCTCTAGTTTAATACAAAATAAATATTACTGTGTGTTTTATCATTGATCCCAAGTGAATGTTCTCTACTAATAAGACACAGCAGAACAAATGACTACTAAAAAGAGATTACACAGGAGTGCAAGTGATTGCCACTTTGTAATTGACATCAAGATTCAAGATGATGCACAAGACCAATCACACACCTGTCATCATTTCTCTCTCATACCCACAGAAGTGGAGAGAGGGTTTAGTTTACTTTTACGAACTTAACAATTTATTTTGTTGCAAAACAAAGACCAATCAACATAAGTGAAGAACAGCATACGAGGTTTCAACAATCTGTCTCTCAGCAAAAGTGATATGATTATTTCACAAATTGATCAGCTAGGTAAAATCTGAGTACAACAACCACCAAGACCAGCAAGGACTAGGCTTTTTATCTCTATTTGCTTCAAATCTGCAGAGCATCAGCAATAGATCCAGCGAGGCTCAAGACTTCGAAAGGGGCCTTGTTTCCTATGGACTTAACCGTCTGTGGACAAGAATCCGTGATCCAGAAGTATGCAAAGGCTTCTTCCAATCCTAATTTGAGACGAAACAAAAACAGTATAGGCTTAGGTTCAGGATAGAAGAAGAGAGATGAACAATTAACAAAGTCGGTTACTTTTTCTCCTAGTTTCCACAAGTAATTAATTACCGTTGTTCTTGTGAGTAAAACGCTCCCAGGAGCTCTTTGGGAAGACACCATGAGTTACATAAGCACTCACCTTCGCGGCTCCATGAGCTGCCAATACTTTCTGTGTGATAAACAAAACAAAAAGTGAATTTCAGATTGGAATCTCAACAAATCTCACAACACATCAGCTGCATATTTTAAGAACAGACAAATATTTTGGAACAAACTGGTATGAACTTGGCATACTAATTCAGCGTAAAAGATTTAATTGAGTTTGACATTAAGCCTCTCTTGAGTGTTAAGAAAAATGCAGGGAGATTGTAGTTCACGGAGGATAACAATACCTGACATTCAATGAGTGTACCCCCAGACTGCACAAGATCATCCACAATAACAACGTGACAACCAGCAGGGTTCCCTTCCTTCAGCCTCACTATTCTCTTATCACCTTCACGAACCTTTGTGCACACCACCTGCATTATGATCCAACATTGAGAGCGTTATCGTGGGGAGGTGTAAGAGTAGAGATTAAAACATCAGCTTAAAATCACTACAAACCGTGGGATACTGATCCAACAGCTTGTGGAAACGCTTCCAGGCTCCATCATCTGGAAATGCAACTATGACCTGCAACACACGAGAGGAATCAAACATGAGTGGACGCTACCATTAACAGTTTTGTTTGCCTGTAAATGAGATAAAAGACTAACTTTCTCAGTCTCAGGAAGCTGTTGAAGACGTTTCGTCAACAAGGGGATGCCAGTCTCAAACAAAGGAAGAACCTGATCAGCAAAGTAGAACCTTTCCTGTAGGGCGTGAATGTCATAGATGACTACACTAGTCGGACCGCCACGCGAAATGGGGATGTTAGAGACAATCCTAGCCATGGTGAAAGCAGTTGCAACATCTCCTTCCTCTTCCATCCTCTCAAAGGAGCCAGTGGGGAAGAAAGGCAACACCAAGGTGAAGGACGCAACGAACAAGCGAGGGAGCAAGTAAATCACAGAGATCTGCTCAAAGATAACTGCAGGAGAGCTGAACGAAGCAAGGAAAGCAACGTGCTGTCCTCTGATCTCATGTGCGTTGTTGATAAACAGATTGGGAAACCCATCAGCAAAGCTCCTGTAAACCAAACATAAACCAATGAACAAACCAAATACTATTCACACAATCATAACTCAGATTCTGGAGGAGAGTGAATCCAAGTTTCATTATAAAGTCATGATTTTTACTAAACTAAAGTCACAGAAAGACATGAACTTTACCTCCAGTTGATGGATTGGAGAGTGATGTGATCAGATTCAGAGGCGATGTTGCGAGCAAGTTCTTCACACTCTAAGCAGTAAAAGAGATGAACTTTCTTCTTCTGTAGTTCAGACACGATGGCTTCTTTACAAATCGCCTGGTTCTTCTCCATGTTGTTGTTGTTGTTGGTGGCTGCGTTCTCAGACATTGACGCCGTTGAAGTGTCTAGATGTCGGAATCAGATACACACAACAAGGGTTTAAACTTTAAAGGTTTTATTTATTCCAAAAGCCCTTTGCTTTTTATTGTCCGGCTGACAAATTTGATTCCTTTACACTTTTTTTGTCTTTAGAGAATTTATTTTAATTTCTTTACTTAAATCTATACTATTATTTGAGATTTTATAGAATAAACTAGGTGTTTTGCCCGCACATGCGGGCATAATCATTTTATTAATAGTTATTATTAATATATGTATTATGATTTAAACATGAGGATAATTTATTCTGAATCATTTTAGTTTTCTTCGATTTTTATTTCAGTTTACGTCTTCCTAACACAAAAAAACTATAAAAGTATGAGACTATAAGAGCATAATTACATATCAAATATTCTATACACAATAAAGTAAATTAAGAATGTGAATATTTGGTCTCTTTTAATCTACTTTGTATTTTTGAATCAGAAACATGTATTAAATTACCAAAAAAACACTAAAACACACAAAATACAAGCAAGAACAAAATAAATAAAAAGTACATTAAAATTAAAGTTTGATGATAATTTAGAAGAATTATTTTTTTTTAAACGAATTGAGAAAATGACAATATTTCATTGGTTTACTTGATCAATATATATACATTGACTTATCTTAATATTTCATAAGTTTACTTTTAATAAAAGAAAAATAGATAATGATAGTTTTATTATTAAAGTTAAATTATGGTTAATTATGTAATGATAAATCTAATTATTAATCAAAAATATATATATTTTAGCCGTTTCATAACATGATTACATATGCAACTCTCTAAACTTAATATTAAAGCATATTTTTCTTATAGATTAAAAATAATTAAACATACACGGGAAATAACTACAGAAGTAATTCAGAATACTTAATTCATAATTCCAAACTCTATTTAACAAAACCGACTTGCTCCTAGTCTTTCAAACTCAAAGAAAGAAAGAAAAAATATAGAATTCCAACTAAAAAAAATATCAAAAGTACATAAATATATATGTCAAAAACTATAATCTAGACAATTTAGAATGAATGAGAAAAATGAAACTATAGAATTTTAAAACATCTTACATCATATGAAAATAAGAATTAGTCCTAACTTGTGTAAAATAATTATAATTGTAATTCCAGTTTGAAATTTTGAAATAGTTTTATATTATTTAAATTAATAAATTAATAATTTAATATTTTATGCTAAAAACTAATAAGAATCTCGTGAAAGTTAAAATAATTATAATCATATTCCAATTAGAAATTTTGAAATATTTATATTATTCAAATTAATGAATTAATTAGAAAGTTTGAAATATTTATATTATCTAAATTAAGAAACTGATTATTAAATCTAAAAACTAATAAGAATATAACAAATAAGCAAAATTAGCTAAAATCATGGAGAATGTGACAAATCAGCAAAATCACTTCATAAATAATAATATAGATTAATTATAGAATAAATTATTAATTTTAATTATATTATTATTAATTTTAATATTTAAGATCATTGATTAATGTTATAGTCTCCACAATTTTAGAATGAATAATTATTATTTAATACTCTATTTTAATATTTATCCTGATATCTGAGATAATTAATTAATAAATAAATATTAAATAGGTGGTAATAATATCATGATAGATTTATCTTATATTTACTTTATGATTTTAATTAATGGTTCATACTATACGTATTGGACAATCGTATATAGTAATGGATATAACATTTTGAGGCCTCGTAATTTTCTTACTAAGGAGATTGCTTCAACGAGAATTAAAGAGAAAATCCGTAGAAAAAGATATCGGATGTTGCGCTTTTGGTGGCGGGTCTGGCTAGGAAAGGTTGAAGAAGAGTTTGATACTTCACTAAAGCTATGGAGACATTAGACATAGAGAGAGAGAGACGTGTAGCAGTTTTGTAACGGTAACTAACTGAGACAGACTTATAACGAGTTCGTTAAACACTGATCATGTCTTTCACATGGACACAAGGATGTACACGCAAGAGTATAATACATATATATACATTACTGACAAAGAGAAGTTTCCCAAATAAAGTAATGTACTAAAAGAAGGGATGTTTTTTTTTTTTTGCGTGTGAAGTAATCCCTAAAAACCTGCTACTCTGTTGCGGAGGAAGATACAAGCCTTGATACTGTACATATGTTTCTTCCATATAGCAACCGATATGTACACTTTTACCTTTGATAGTGGGTTAGAGTTCCCAGCTTACTGGCTTGGGGTTTAAGAAGACTCTTCTGCAATGTTCTTCCTCGGATTCTCGTTAATATCCATTCTGTAAGACCAATCTGAATCAGGCGCAGTTGTGTTCCAAATGCTTGAAAAAAGTCTGTCCTGTATGATCCATATACGCTAGGTGAAATCAGTGGACTTAACTGGTATGCATTTGTAAGGCAACGAAGATTTTAGATTAAAGTAGACTACCTGATCCTTAGAGTCTTGACCCTCATCATTGTGGTGGGAGACTTCTGGAAACAATTGCTTCTCGTCCTCCATAGTGCTTGGATTCTGCATGTATGAAGCAAGAGCAGACTTTCCTTGGATCTCTGCATATGCCAATGAAGCTACTTTCCCACTGTTGAATTTCTCCCATATTTTACCATTGAAGGTCTGCAGAAAGATGCATAGACAAATATCTATTAGTAATAACATCTAAAGCAAGTGCATCTTGATAGTTACCATATCCACCACAATACATGGTCATGTTCACTAAAAACCACACAGTAACACTATGATAAGCTGATGTGTTGAAGGGGCATGGTTGAAAAGAGTGAAACTCGTTGAATAATATGGGAGTTAAACCGAGGTTGATGGAAGAAGATTTTGCATTGGCTATGGTTTTGCTAACAGTTTAGCTACTTAATCCCAGCTCAGATAGCTATGAATACATATCTTAACCTTAGGTATCAGTACTTTAGAGAGTCGTTTCTAAACCTATCACATTTCTAGTCTAAACTTACATATTAGGCAAAAAACAGTTACCGAAAACAATAGTGAAGAGAAAAAGGTAAAAAAAAAACCTGTTGGAAGGGAACAATGTGCAATGGAGAGACCATGTTGACAAAAGCATAACCCATGTTGCACTTATTCTGCATCCAGAAGAAATTAGATCGTCAGTAAGTTCTCAGATCATACAAGAGAGCATCATGCGTTCACTCTTTTTATAGTATAGTTACCTTAAAGTCTATAGGCAAGCACAGAAAGTCATAGTCTCCCTTGTGCTTCTCGTCTATTTCAGCCACCAGCATCTTGTAAGTATACCTTACAGAACAAAGTGTTTGAGAATTAAAACATTACCTAGTGATCTTTACATTGAGACTGAGATCAATAAAACACTTACTTGTTTGGGATGTTTTTGATGATTAATGTAGTCCGAGTATCATCTCCAGTAGCAATCCTATCCAAGTCAATATGATATTGACCACCATCTATGTGTTGGATCCTACCTTGCTCAGCAAAGGGTTCATGTCCTCTACTCCCACCGAAAGGCAATGATGACATGCCAAAGCCAGAGAAGTCCTGTTTGTTATGGTTTCCCTGAAGACTAACACCAAGGTTCGCTTTTCCATGAGGATTGATATAGCTTTTGTTGATTCCCATATCACCAAATCCAAGGGGTATCAGAGAGGATGTCTCTGGTGAACCCGTGTAGCTATTAAAATGAGTGCTTGAGGGAGCAGAGCCCACATGATGCTGGTACTTCCCAAGCAATGAAACTTGCCTCTCAGCAAATGGGAAACCATGCCTAACAGTAAAATGACGTTCAGTTGGTGATGATGATGACGACGACGCACCAGGATAATTCAGATGCTGCGGAGGGCTTCCCCAGCGATAGCGGTTATCAGATGAAGTCCCGAACCCTGGGGAGTGTGGAGCTATAAAACTCATGGAGTTTGAAATACCCCCTCCTATATGCTCTGGCAACGAATGAGGTTGCCCATAGGGATAGCTGTGCATCAATCCCTTACTAAGACTAGTTTGGTTCGGGTGAATCAATAGCCCTTGGTCGTTACTGACTGGCGAAAATCCATGAAAGCTGGAGGTCTGACCAGGGAGAACTGAAGCTAATCCAGGCATGTTATCTCGGTTAAACGGCCTGATGATTCCTAGACCGTGTGGCCTCGGAAACGCATGCGTGGGAGAGCCCTTCAAGGGGCTGCCAATGGGCCAGTTACCTGGTGGAGAATTGGCAACCTGTGAAGCTAAGAAACTTGTAACTTCGTGTCTGTCCATATCTTGACTTGCTGACGGGACCGAGCTGCATCCAAATAGTTTCAGTTCACTGTTTATGATAACTCACTTCTTTGAAAAATATATAAAGTGCCAGGGAACTCACACTCGACGGGCTCCTCCAGGACGGCTAAGTTCGAGCTTTATACATTTTCCACCTATCTCACTTCTGTTCAGTGCTTTTAGAGCTGCCTCTGCATCTCTAACATCATAGTACTCAATGAACCTGTGGAATCTCCTGTTTGGAGTTTCTCTAATCTGCATTTAGAAGCCAAGAATTAACAATTAGATAGTTTGATACATCAAATACAACCAAAGTGAAATCAAATATGAAGGCACAAGTTAATCTAACCTCTCTTATTTCACCATAGGCACCGAAGAGCTTAAGGAGCTCATCATTTGATACAGTTGAGTCCACATTAAAAATCACAAGAGTCCCTTGATTCATATCCTTCTCTGACGGATTTTCCTATCATGTGGAAGTGAAAATAATGATTACAAAAGTGCTAAAGAATGCTAAAACTTAAATATATCTCTCAGAGCTCATCATACTTTAGGAATGGAGAAGTGAATATCCAGTGTCCTTTTTCTTAAGAGAGTGTTCTGCAGTGCACGCATTGCAGCATGAGCAGCTCGGATATCATAGTAGGATATCATTACAAAGCCCCTGCTTTTGCATGCTGTGTACAAACTCCTGATCTCCCCAAACGGCTGGTGGTGACAAAAATAGAAAAGTATTAATCGGAGAAGGCTGAGGAGGACAATGTGGAAGAAAAACTACTGTAACAGAGAGTGTTGCATTACCTCAAAGAGAGCGGTTAACTCTGAATCATCGATGCTGCTGTTGATATTCCTCACAAACAATGTCCTTGACGGATGTTCACCGTTTGGATGCTCTACTGAAACTCTGCCAGATGCAGTGGGGCGTTTACGAGTAACAAATGAACTTGCAGCATCGCGTTGGGATTCAGCATCCAGCTCCATACCCCCTCCAGTGCAAAAGACATCAAGATCTTCAAGTTCATCAGGCAGGCCGCTGAAATTAAGCTCATCAATGAGGCCAGGAAGGAGCTCGTTTTCATCCTCAGGAAGCAAGATTTCTAAAGAATGAGGTTCAACATCTTCCAAAGAATCCTTCTCTGAGTTTCCCATGACGAGTTTGGTCAGATTGGGTGAGTTATCATCAAGTGAGAGCCAGCTATCTGAATCGGTCATATTCACTGCATAGTTAGTCAAAACAAGAGAAGTATATTAGCAACTGTGTTCAAGTTAAGTCAAGAGTTAAAACGGATCATGAAAAGAAGCTAGAACATACGCTTTTCATGAAAAAGTGTTGGCAATGAGCTAGAGAACATGCTTAGATCAGTTGCAGAACGATATTCACTGCCTCCATTAAAAGCTTCAGATGATCTACTCAGAAAAGATGGCATGTCTAGATTGATTTGACATAGCCAAATGATTAGAGATTGTAAGAGAAAGCAAAAAAAAAAAAAAAAGGTTGGAAGTATATTTTCTAACCAGCAGATAGTGATTCCTTGGATTCTAACTCCATCTTTTTGGCGTCACCAACTTCAAACAAAACAAGAAATAAAACTGTATATTGATGTCTGAGTTCTCATCATAAAGCAGAAAGCTACTTCCTGAGATCATTAGCTCTCAACTACACAGACATAAACACATTCAAACAGACAAGATCGAATGATACAAACAGGAAGACAATCGAAGGAAACGACGAAACAGTAGGTCAACTACGACTTAAAAGGTTTTAACTTTGGAAAACTTCTGCTGCCTGTGGCAACAAAACATGATCAGAGACAGACAGACATCATCTTTGTAATAAACTCAAAACTCAAAGCTAAAAACTTTGTAATATTTCCAGGAAAAAAAAACAGAACAATCACAATCACAATCACAATCAACTACATGAACGATAAAGCAATCAAGCAAGACAAATTTTCATATGAATAATAACAGAAACCAACCACCGATTGTCAACTTAGTACCTGCGATGGAGGAAACCATGAACAGAAAAAGAAGAAGAAAGCTTTTGATCAAACTAAAGAGGAAGAGAATCGAAGGAGAGAGAGAGAGGTATGTTTCTGTTTCGTAGAAGAAGAGTAATTTCTTGCTTACACTCTTCCTCCTCCGTTGCCGGGAAATTACACAAACCAGAGCGTCAGAGAAGAATGAAAAAAAAAACCGAATTTTTATTTTTTTTTATTTGCTAAGGGTGAAACAGAGAGACAAACAAAAGGGGTGTTTGTGTATTAATAACAATTAAGAGTGCTAATTAGTAAATTACTTAATTAATTAGAGAGTCTTATAAATTTTTTTTGAATATTGTTTTTTTATTTGTTTCTCGGCGTTAGGCCAAGTGTGCAACCGTTGACACGAACATAAACCAGCTTGATGACAATTTGATCATTTCCTTTTTTTACTCTAAGACGAATTCTATAAGTTGTGACTATGTTGACTAGGGATGGGCACGATCCTGCTTGACTTGGTTTGTCCTGAGTGATTATTTTTACGATTCGATACTTGATTTGCTTGAAACAATTACTTGTTTTATCAAGTAATTTAAAAAAAAAATTTGATATTTACAAATAATTTGTCTTGACTTGTTACTTAGTAAACCAAATAAATGTCTCTTAATTACATTAAAAAAATACATATTCTAAATTTTAACTAACATTCAAAAGTCCCATTTATTTTCAAAGAAATCGACGAAATGAAAACAAGCGTTTAAAATATTAAAAGACCATACGAAACTCATTGCTCCTCCAATTTGTTCTTCCATTTTATTTCAATGTTCCAAAAAAGATTTGTGTCTACTTCTTGATCATGTTTTGCTCCTGCAAAACAAAAAAAAAATGTTTTGTTCCTGCAAAATAAAGTTCTTAAATGCAAACCAAACGTACGTGATAACATGATGAATCATATATTGCAAGTTACAAGTGTTATTTAGTAAGTAACGAGTATTTTATAGAACAAGTAACGAGTAATGAATCAAGTGCCAAATACTTGATATTTGAATTGTCATTGCAAGTAGTAAAATTTTTTGACTTGTTACTTGTCTTGCTAACGACAAGTACTCGGTTTTCAAGGCGAATACGGAGTATAAAACAAGTAACAAGTAATGATTCTCAGCCCTAATGTTGACATCTCATGTGTTAATATTTACTAGGTGTTTTCCTACACCATGTGCAGTAATAAACTTTTTAAAAGTTAAATTATATTTAAAATGAAATTTATTAAGATTATATATTTTATTATTTTTAACTAATATTTAATATAAAGTTGATTATTTAAGCATAAAATAATAAAAAATAATAATTTTGTTTATTTTAAATTATATTTAATAATATATATGTAATATATTTAAAATTCGAATCTTAGATAAAATTTTTATCTATTTATTTTGGTTAAATGTATTAAATCAACTTGTATAAAATTATTAAAAAAATCATATAAAATTGTATAGTTATTAAAAATTATAATTAAATACTATTTATAAAATTTGTAGATATCTAAAAGAAACTAATGAAATTACGATTAACAATTTATTAATATTTTAAAAAAGATGTAGAAAATTTTGAAAATATTATTGTATAATTATAAAAATACAATTAAATAATTTATTTCGAAATTTATAATACATATTTCAATATATTTATTTTAGTGATGATTTATGAACATACTAAATGTAATGTATTAGTTATTGACATATTCTATAAAGTTTACCAAAAATATATTTTAGTAATAAATGTGATTGTCCATGTCATATTAAATATAAGCCATGTCATCAATCTTGTTAGCCATGTCATCATTGTTTTTGTAAAAATGATTGTAGAGAGGACATGTAGCAAAATCACTTTGCAAATATAGTCTAGGGGATTACACGAGTATATGTGTCCTGTTAAAATGTTATTTCTTAAGAAATTAATATTTTAGATTTCAGTGACGATCGTAAAAATTAATATTTTACACGAGTACATATGTTTTGGTTTAGTTGATTTTTTACTGGATTGTTTCATTTTTAGTCTTATTTAACAACAAAAATTATTTATTTTTTTGAAATGCAAATTATTAAGAATCACAAACATAGAATGCAAAATCCACTCATAAAGTCTTTTTTTACAACATAGTTAAAATGTAAAAAGACAGATACTAACAATAATAGCAAATAAACTAAATAAGATATAAAATAAACTAAATCTCAAAGTTGAAGAAACGGCCACTGAGTCCGCATGCCTAAACCCCAGGCCTCCGAAGAAGAAATGAGTGTCCCATTCTCTTGTACGAAGATCTTTAATTTTGTAGCATTCTGGATTTGTTGTTATTCCCTTCAAGTTTTGGATTGATTGGATACTGTTGTTACTGTTGTTGTCGTAGACAACTTCCAAGTTGCAGAAGTAGCCGCTATTCTCGAAGCCTTCATCAGGGAAGTGGCCAGAACCCATATGGGTCTTCCTGTGTCGGTAGAAACTTTGTGAATTGACGATTTCGCCACCCCATTCTATGGTCTCCGCATGATCAGCTAAGCTCGTAAATATTTCCACCGGCCAATATCCGACTAGTTCATTGTTTGTAGTGAAGAATTTTTCCATGATGAGATTTTATTACCCAAATAAAACAAAAAAATATGGAAGATGTAATTAAAGTGGAGTAATATTAATATAGAAAATGAAATTGAGACTTTCCTTTGTGATTTTGGTCAACTAAATTGAGACTTTACTACATAAAGAATCCTATTAAGGTTGTAAGAAGCTTTTGTGGCCAATGATAAATGATTTACTTACTTAATCATTGATAATGATAATGTTATCTAAATTCTGATGTTAATAATGTTTATTAGAATCGTCCGCATATGTCAAAAGAAAAGCACATGCAGACTTTTAAACCCGAAAACCCACTTTAGATCATCTGAGAAACTTGGAAATTTATAGAAAAATTAAATGTTATGGGATAAAGAAATGTATGATTTGTACAATATGGAGTTCACGGTAGAATCATTGTTTTTTCTCACCCGGTCAATTTATTAAACAAAACGAAACATAAAATATGAAAAAAATAAGCAAAATACAAGTAAAATTAAGCAAAACACAAATGTAAAGAAGTAAAAATTAAGAAAAACATAAAAAAAATATTGTTTAATTTTCTTTGATGTTTGCATTTTATTGATGACAAAAACAAATAATTGTTTCTAGAAAACGTGAGTTCCTATCTTATAGAGCATGATGTTTCATAAAATTTTCTTAGCAACAAAATCAAGATGATTGTCAAGGAGCAATACGATATTATTACTAATTTGTATAAAACCAGGTTCTTTAAGATTATAGCCTCCAGTTCTATTGTATTTGTCACTCTGAAAACAGTTTATGATATTGCTACTAGAATCCAAAACCTAATTCAAGTTAGCTCAATAATATATTAATATTATTTTAAAATTCATCTAATATTAATTAATTATATAAATAGGTGTGTGTGCATGGTATGTGTTTTATATCATGTTAAAAATATATTGTTTTTCAACCATGAATTTTAAAAACTTATTTAAAATCTACTGTTATTGAATTTGACATTTAATAAAATACTTTGAAATCTATTGTTATTGAAAACATTTTAAGTTATAAGTTTTTTTAAAAAAATGAGTGATTTTAGTGTGTTTAGATAGAATTTCTTAGTTAAAAATTTTAAAATTTAAAATCGTTTTAGGTGAGATTCTAAAGTGTTTTAACAAAAATTATATTAAACTCTCAAATTCATATAAAATCATCTAAAAACTCATTAAAAAACAGATCACTTCAAACACTACATTGAATACACCATCTAAACGTTTAAAAAGTAGTTCTGTCATGACGTATTTTCAAAGCATAATTTTAGTTTTTGGTTTTTAAGTTTTTAAGTTTTTAAGTTTTTTAACATTATTGTTGTTTAAGTTATACCAAATACATGACTGTTTTCTCAGCAGTTAGGAAAATTAATTTATGGAGGCCCAGTTCATGAAGTAATGTAGCCCAAATGAACGAGAACACATAAATTATCATTTTGAAAAAGAGTTTATAATTCCTTGATATTAAAACTATAATTTGTAATATTCTATATAATGCTTTCTTTTGTTGTTGTTGAAAGCATAAGTTTAACTTATTTTCTTTAAGATATGGTAAATACATGATTACTGTTTTGACTAAAGCATTGTACCAAGCTCCATTTCGAGATAACATGAACAAGATGTGTGTTCTTAATATATTCACACCTTCGTCTTGTCGTCTCGGAAATGTTATGATCCCATAATTTGCCATGCTAATTTTGGCTTCAGAAGTTGGCCAGATGCTTTTATTTTGAACCTTATTCATAATAGGATATTCTGATGGTGTTTCATGTATTTTACTACAGTAAAAAACACTAGCTTTCTTAAGAAAATAGTAGATCAACATATGAATTTAAAGATAATTGTTATTGGATCAAACCATAAATGAATAACTATATTTTTCTAAAAATACCTGGATTTTTTGGATTCGTAACAGATGTTTTTAAAGCTAGTTGCTTATTCCGGTCTACGCACTTGTCTCCATTGGATTAGCTACTTCTCTTTCTCTTCTTAACGTTTAAAGACGGCCGGCACCGGTTACGAGATCGCAGTCGGCTCATATCACACATCCACGAGTTTTATATCGTAAAATGTAAAGTATCAGGTCTTCATGAGTATAGTGCAGAAAAACAATTCAGAGGACTCCATCACTATGAACCAATCCGTATGAGTATGCAATGACTGATATTTTGATGGTTACTAAATTGAGGCTAGGGGATGACAGAGTGATAAGGGAAAAGTGTTAACGAAAGTATCCGCACGCCCATCTGTACTGCTGTACACATTCTCAACGGGCTTGGAATGCTACTTTGCCAATTGCCACTCATTCCATACACTTATTAAACTATGGCAAGAAGACGTAGCAGACAATGAAGGTTCTTCTCCTTCATCTTCTGAAGATTAGTTTGTGAGCATAGACTCAATCCAAACGAGGAATGGACAGAGTGAGGGCCAGGGTTCATATTTTCCTGAGCTGTTTCCGCCAAAAGCCACGCCTTGTAGTTGTGGAGTGGTTCCGCCCAGCTGGAGGAGAAGGAAACAAGCGAGACCCATATCTGAAATTATCTTTTCAAACGGGTTTTGATTCCTCTCTCATTGTATCTCCGTTGAGATCTGGAGAAGATGAACAAGAAGTGAGAATGGAAATATTTACTGAATCGCCCAGAAGATTAAGATTAATTTCTACGTTTCGTGGATTTACCATATACGTTTTGTTTTATGAACATTTATTAGTTTATGTTTTATTAATTCAAAAATTAGCATGATAAAATTTTATTTATATTTTTAAAAAAAAGTTAAACATCAAATTATTTATGTATGACGAATTGTTTTTTATAAAAATATTTTTTTTTATTAGTATTTAATTATAAATAAATTTATATCTAAATATTTGATTTTTATAATAGAAACATATTATTTCAAGATAACAATACAATATATAAGATAACAACACAATATAATAAGAATTATCTTATTATAATATATATAGGAATTATCTTTTTATAATAAAATATATTTTTAAGATTTTTTTTTTTTAACGCTGATTTATTACGATCTTACAATTATGATATAGGAAACATTACATAGACGATTCGACAACCGACAATACTACCTGCTAGGGGTGGGCAAAAAACCCAAACCGAACCAAACCGAACCAACCAAACCGAAGTTAAACCGAACCAAACCAAACCGTGCTCTTTATGTAATCCAATTGGTTCATGTTTTACTCAACCCGAACGGTTTGGTTTGGTTTGGGTTTAAACCGAACCAAACCGAACCAAACCGATAATCCAATATATATATAGTAAAAATATATATGATATATATATATGTATTAACATATTGCAAATTTTAGTTAAAGTTTCGTTTTTTATTTTTTCATAACTTCCATATCTTTAAAAAAATTATAAATACGATTCAAATAATACTATTATATATAAAATCATGTAGCATAAGTTTTTATATTCTCATTCTATCGTTTATGAGTTGATTATTTTTTAATAAAAGTTTAAAACTGATGCCTTCATATTTTATAACCAACCCGAACTACACCGAACCAAACTTGACAATAATAATGTAAACCAAACTAAATCTAAACCAAACCGAACTGAACCGAACCAAATTAAACCCAAACCGAACCCAAACCAAAGCTACTTTGGTTTTAATTGGTTTGAGTTTTATAAAACCCAAATTACCCAAACCAAACCGAACCCAAACCGAACCCGAAACTAAACCGAAATGCCCACCCCTACTACCTGCCTTATGAAGACCTACGCCTAACTGCATCACCTGAACCGTCCTATGAAGATCCACGCCTGACCAGATTTACTTGCACCATGTTGAAGATCCCTTGCAAGTCTTTTCTCTGTAGTCTGCATAATTGTTTAATAAACCGCTCTCTCCGGGACTTGAAACCTGGATTTCCTGTAATCTGCAATAAATTGCATAGTCTGGGATTCGAACCCCAGACCTCGGTGTAGAAGCCTTTAAACCTTAACCAATAGGCTACGGTGCTTCCACTATTTTTAAGATTTTAGACAATTTTTATTATTATTAGTTTTAATCACTTATATTATTAAAAAAATCAAATTTGTTTTTTATTTTTACTAATTTATATATTTAGTTCATTAAGGATACATTCGATATTAATCACTCTACCTTGAACACAAGAGTTTTGTTGTTAAAAATTACTTCACAAATAATAATATAGATAGATGTTAATAGATTGAAAATATTGACTGTGTATAGACATGTCAATCAGGACCGAAGCTACGAACCCTAAAAGTTAGCGAACTTGGGCTTAGTTTTATAAGCCCAAAAAATATTGGGTCTTTCAGGCTAAGCCCGCTTTGGGTATTTTGGACTTAAGCCCGTTTGGACTAGGACCAATCCGAAAATCCAAAATTTTATACTTTATTTAAATATTATTGTTATTACAATCCGATTATTAGTATATTGACGTATTATTTTAATATTTTTATCCAAACTCTAATAAAGCAAATATAAAAGTTGTTAATAATTTGATTATTTGATCATTATAAGTGTCACATTTTAAATTTTGTAAATGTACTTTCTTCTTTTATGTACAACATATTTTTTTCAATATACAAAGTAGAAACGTTTAATGATGTTTATCATAAATTTTGTTTTCTTACATATTTAGTTTTAATTTGTATTTGTTTATTTAAATCATATTAAATTTGATTTGTTTATAATATATTTTTAAAGCATAAGAAAAAGTAAAACATTTTTGATTAAAAAAAAAGTTCAAACTAATTTTATATTTTAAAACAAAAAAAATGAAACTGTTTTTTAATGAAAATTCACATGTATTAAAACGATAGAATTGATAATGACAAATTATTTTTTGGAAAAAATCTGAAAAACCCGAAAAGTCCTATAGCTCTATAATGACCGGACCAGACTCGAAATTCTAGACTCAAAATATTTTTGGACTGGATCGAACTGAACCAAACTCAAATATTTACGGATTTGCGAGTTTGGACAGGGCCGGACCAGCCCGAATAACCTTTAACTGTGTATACTGTTTTGCATGAATTCACAACAAATAGTGATGAATTTTGCGATAAATGCAAATATATAATTATATGTTGTGATTTTATTACCCAAATAAAATCGACGAAATATGGAAGATTGTATGAGTCAAATAAAATCAACCAGATATGGAAGATTTAATTATTGACAGGTAATGTTAAACAGAACATTAAATAGAGATTTTTTTGGTCAATTAATTGAGACTTTCCATGATTTCCTAGGTAAAGAATCCTATAAATAAAACTCTTCACGGAGAATTATAATGCAATATAACTTCTTCTCAATATAATACTAACAAAATCTCTATAACATGGGTATCGGAAAAACCTCGATAGCAATTTTTTTTGTAGTGATATTAACAATTTCGATTTCTAACCACAACGTTTCGGCTGTGACAGGTATGTGCTACTTTTTTTTCTTACTTTTGGTACGTGTAAATTTCAGTATCTTTGATAATTTCAAGAGGAAAATCTCAGTTTAAGAACTTTGTATATATATATATATATTTATTTATTTATTTTTGAAAAAAAAAAACATTGTATATATATTGTGCAGTGATCGAGAAAGCAACCCCTCCCCCGTGCCTTTTTCTATGTAATGGTTTTCCACTTAACAATTTTGCATGTTGGCGTGATTGTGGATTGAAGGGGTACTATGATGGACGCTGTGGTGGAAATCCGTCCAGGTGTTGTTGCCGTAATTAATCGATTATCTTTATAAAGTAATTTGGCAAATTGAGTTAAGTGATGAACTTTATAATTGTTGCTTTTCAGTTTATTGAGAATGAATAAAACATAAATCATGATACTACAGTTTATATATATAATCTCGGAGATCTATGTGTTTATATAGTCTAATGAGGTGAATATTTTTTTTTTTTTGAAACATGTCTAATGAGGTGAATAATATTTTGAAATACGCTATAGACGAATTAGCTTGACTACAAAAAGACAAAAGAAGAATTACTAACTGAGTCAATAATCTTCTTTTACATATAACAAGAACAGGTTCACCCCACCAAACTTAATATACGCCGCGCATTCATTCAACTGAACATAAAAATTTCTTCTTTTACACAATATAAAATCATTAACCGATCACACTGGACAACAAAATTTTGGTCATATATATAATTCGAATGGTCAGTTTGCAAAGCTACATAAGATTTTTATTATAAAATGTCCACGATAAACAAAGTCTACACAAAAGGCTTAATCGAACATATTAAAATACGAAATAAACTAAATGATAATGAAAAATAAACTGAAAATAAGATAAATAAGAGAAAAACTTAAACTTAGTGGAGCAACTCCTGAATGCGTATGGCTAGATCCTGATCCTCCGTAAAAGAACGAGGTGCCCCAATCATCGGTACGAAAAACACTGATTTTATAGTTCGTGATTTCAGCGTGCGGATGTATCACCTGGCTAGACTGGAAGGTGTTGTTGCAGTCTACAGTCTCTATGTTTCGGAAATAACTCGCTTTCCCGAAACCTTCCTCGGGAGAATGTCCCGAGCCCATCTCGGTCTTCGTGTGTCGACCAAACCTCCGAGAATTTACAATCTCACCTCCCCAGTCCACCGCAACCGCATGATCTGCTAAGGAAGTGAAAATCTCCCGTGGCCAATATCCTATTATTGTGTTGTTACTCCCAACACTTAACCACCAGTTTCCGCTTTTCCGGTCCTACAATTTTTTATGTACATCAATTGAAAAACAATAATATATTAGACAAACAATATGAAAAATAATTAGGTCTGTTAAAAAAAAGTAATTACAGACGACCAACCTTCCAAACGAGAATTGTCATCTCGTATTGGCTTCCTCCAAAGCTAGATATCGGCGTAATTGAGCCTCCCAAGACAATATTGTTACTAATCTGAATAAATCCAGGTTCTTCAAGGTTGTAGCCACCGGTTATATTGTATCCGTCACTCTAAAAAAAAAATTATGGTATTGCTATCAATTCGTTTGGATTGATAGGAGTATGATAAATTTTTGATACGCTATATTTGAAGAGGTTACTTCTGTTGAATGACTTTCATAATCATAAACGGTGTAACGAATAATAACCAAGAAACTTTATTTTATCTTCTTCTTTTTTGTCGTCAAACTTTATTTTATTTATTTGGTAACTTAAATCAAGAGTTTATAGTTTAATCAGATTTATTTGAAGAAAGCAAATTACTACAAGTAAGCTTTTCGAATACACTAATCGTTTGTCTACTTCAGAAAAAGGAATAGTTTGTATTTACTTTACTGTCGTTTAACTAATATGATTTTCCAATGGTATAGTTTGTTTTATTATATATGGTAAAAAAGTCTGGCATAGATTAGTATGTATATATATAAGTACTAATAATACTGTATTTATAGTTCTTACAAACATTTCATCCGCTAAGCTAATCTAGTCACCTTCAGATATACCACATAATAATGTTTTCTTTAAGAGATTAATATGGATAATATTTATAATATATACAGTATACTAAAACATTATGGATCCATGTTCTTTGCACGGGTTTTTGGTAATGAGCTATTCTAATTCATTTTAGATTTTTGTCTAATCCCTTGATTAAAATTATAGATACGTTAAAAAATAGTACTCTTCAGAACGTATTTTTTTTAAAAATAATTTTTATTATTATTATTATAAAGTTATGTCCAATACATGTATGTTTGAGCAGTTATGAAAAAAAATAGAGGCCCAATTCATGAAGTAATGTAGTTCAACCCAAACTGAAGAGAACAAATATATATATATATATATATATATATATTTAGAAATATTTATAATTACTTGATTAAAAGTATATTTCGTTTTTTAATTGTAATATACTTTAGATGTTTTTGACGCATAATTTTAAATTAATTTTAAAAATATCTGGTAAATATATGATTCCTCTTTGTTTAAGTAGCTGTAAGAACTAAGAAGTAACTTATGAACAACAACAAAAAACTGTCGAACAAAATCAGATTTAAGCGAGTTTTGAAATTCCTTCTGAAACAATATTGTAATAGTGGTCGAGTCATACAAAGTATTATTAATATTATTATTATTTTTTGGTAAAAGGTTGCACTAACGAATATTTAAAAGACTAGATTTTCAGAAGGAACACATTGACTGGATTTAACACAGATTCGGCTAGTCTTTTAATTACGTTAACTTAAACTATTACGTGTACTTATTTACAACAAAAAAAAAACTATTACGTGTAGTATTACCACAATGGGTTAATTAACTTGATATTAAGAATTACTATGATAAATTTATAGTTATAATAATATATAAAAGGGTATAAAAGACAAAGTTGATAAAAAAAACAGACGTACCGTCCAGTAGATGAAAAATCTTGTTTTGCTGTCGTTGTATAGCCCCGGACATACCTAAATGGTTAAATAGTTACAACAAGATTATTGAAGTAACACACACACACACACATATATATATATATATATAACTAAGTGATCAGAGTAAAGTAAATGTTAAGTCAATTACATAAATTAAAGCCCTTTAAACAAAATTACATAAATTAATATACCTGCCACCCAACTTCTATGGTATTTAGATCATGTGTGTCATCCACGGAGGAAAGCCATATTTGGGATATGCTCAATTCAGCTGCACTATCTTCGACCAATGGGTTCCATAAGTTCATGGTTGCTCTGGTACCGTATAGCTTCGGCGGGGCATACACAGATGCTTCCGCATACTATCATCAAATTAAATATATACCTTAATACCGTTAATCTCTAACATATACTACTAATCCATTTAATAGGCAAAATGCTATTTGTAGATTAAACATTAGTTCTCTAATCAGTCTATACAAAAGAAAAGACACAGAGCCGGCCCAACAATAATATGAAATATTAGATGAACAAATTGAGCCTTTTATCATATATATATATATATATGCTTTATAAGAAAGAAAGATGAACATTGAGACTTTTTACCATGGTTTTTATTATAACTTTTATAATTTTCGTATACAAAATTAAAAATAAAATTGAAGTTCTTTTTTATGAAATTTTGGCTTAATTGAGCTTATTTTGTAAGAACTTGGCCTTAAGAATCCTTTAGCTGTCAACTTTTACCACAAATAAAACTTGGCCACAAATAAAAAACGTAGGACCACTCTTACGTGTATTTCTATAAACATTTGGGTCTTTTTTACATGTAAGTTTTTACAAAAAGGGAAATGGGCCATGGTATTCATTCATGTGCCTGATTCAAAGAATATCGATCATTTCCAAAAAACTTTTAAATCTATTAAAAATGTGTAATTCATAATCTTCCTTCCGTTGTAAATAGTAAAATTTAAGACAACCCCACAAAACCGTAGTCTTACTATGCTTACAAGTTACCAAAGATATAAGGGAATCGTGTCATCTAAATATTTATTGCAAATATGTAAGAGATAATGTAGGTTTTTGGGGTTCTCTGATGATTCGAAATACCTCGTGTTGGGGAGTAAACGTAGAATTGGTGCTAGTTTTTGGGGTTCTCTGATGATTCGAAATAGCCCCTTTTTGTCGTATCGGCACTGTTCCGATCTCACACTTTGCGGTGCTAATTTGCGCTTCAGAAGTTGGCAAGATGCTTTTCTTTTGCACCTTCTTCATAATAGGATAATCTGATGGTGTTTCCTGTATTTTGTTTACAATAAAAAAATATTGGATCAACAAATGAATTAAAGATAATTGCTATCGAATCAAAACATAAATGAAAACTATATTTTTTTTTCTCAAATACCTGGATTTTGTGGTTTCGTAACAGATAGTTTTTAAAAGCCAGTTGCTTATTCCGGTCGACGCATTCTACGGTGTCTCCATCGGAAGCCTTAAAAGAAAATAACATATTAGTATAATCTAAAGATATATATATATATATATATATCAGCCAAATATATGTGTAACTTTTAAACCCTAAATTAAACGTTACCAGGATATAATTATGTGACTGGGCAGTTGTCGCTATGAGTAAAACAAGAGCTAAATGAATGACCCGTATCATGGCCCTATTCTGTGGACGATCGCAGCGACAAGAAATAGGACGTTACGATGAAGGTGATGAGATCAAAAAGTGTCGCTGTTACGGTTAGTGGAGTCGCCGAAATGAGTTGGAACTGTCGCTGAATTGATAAGCGATCAATTATCATCTGAAAGCTGCCGCTGCGTTTCTTATTAGCACCACCATCATGCAGACTCCACAGTTTTGTGTATAAAGAGAGTTTAGAGAGAGAGAGGTTCGCTTATTGTTGTTTCCTTAACAAAGGTAAATTATATATGAAGAACACGAAGTGATGAAGATATTTAAAGAGGAGGATGATGCGTATAAGAAGAAGTACACCCACTATCTCTTTCTCTCTTTGTCTCGCTACCCTTCATTCATTTCCAGTTTCGAACGTTGTATCTCTGCTTGTTTTAGGTGCTTTTAGGGCAAATTATTAGTGCGTATATATGTTTTAGTAGACTCAATTATTAATGTTTTCATAGATAACAAACTACTTTTGTTTATGAAAGAAAATAAAACAAGCTAAATATACTGTGGAAAGCAACGTTTAAACTTCTTACTTTTGATTATAAGTCCTTGTTATTATTATTACTTTCTTGTTTTCCAGTTTCACCATTCTATATATGTTTGTTTTTTTTGTGTGTTTAGGGCAAGTTATTAGTGAGTATATGTTTTAGTAGATTCAATTATTAGTGTTTTCATAGGATAACAAGTTAACAACGTACGTAATGGTTGCTTACAAAAGAAACGATAACAAACTTACTTTTTAATTATAATTCTTTGCAATTTTTTTTTTTGTTTTAGTTAGACCAAAGTAGAAACCGATGCGAAGAAGATATATAACAGTACGTGACAAGAATCGTTTCCCAAAACTGTGAGAATTCTTTATCTTTCGTGTCTTCTTTCGACTTCCTATATATATACACGGTCTAAATTCATTGTCACATAATATAAGGTTATAGCGTCAGTAATTCAAAACAAAACATTTAAGTGGAACCATGAAAAAGAAGTTAAAAACTTAATTATGTTAATTTCAAAATATAATTAGAAGAAAAGGAAGAAAAAACCATTAAGCGTGGATTATTATAGGATTGGGCTACACATCTATAATTTTGTTTAATTTAATTAATTAATGAATTAATCAAAAATCACACTTGGTTTATCAATTATGGGAAAAGGGTGGTCCAGAAAGTTGAGAGAAGGAAAAAAGTGATCCAGGAAAAATTATGGTACTGAATTTTGAAAATGTGGCGACAAAGAAAGCTGAAAGAAAGAAAGCTAGTCAAACCAAAAAATGAAAGAGACAAAGTAATATTCTCTATTAAAAACACCTGATGTACGTACAAATTTCAAAGAAGCAAAGCAATAGTATATCAGTCTGCACAAATATACGTATAACAAGTGAAGAAGTTTAAAATATGATTTTTTTTAAAAAAAACATAAAAAAAGCATTACTAGTCGTAAAATTTTGCTAATGGCTATGTCCGGGAGTGGCATGACTTGTAATTTAGAAGAGAGAACAAAATCTAAACGCAGGGAGTTTGGTGTCTGAATGTGTCCTACAATTCTACTCCTATGCTGAAATTTGATGCCACGTCACTTCTGGCATGTGTGTACTTGGAAGATAGTTATTGACAAAATGTGAAAACCAGCTAATAATTAGCCTGTCTGCGTCCTCTGTGGTAAATCCAAAAGTCAGACCAGATCGTATTGGTACAATATTTTAGGATGATGCTTTTAATTAGCTAATAATTAATCCACGTGACGACTGAGCGAATCTATAATCTAGATTAGACTATCTAAGAACATCTTCAACTCCACTCTATTTTTCACTTCAAAATAGATTTTAGAGTAAAAAATGTTCTAATGATACTCTATTTTTCACTCTATAATAGAGTAAAAAATAAGTTTACTCCAAATATATAGTAATTTGTGTTTTTTTATGTTCATTACTCTATTTTCTACTCTAAAATAGAGTATCATTGGAGCAAACTCAAACTCTATTATAGAGTTACTCTATTTTAGAGTAAAAAATAGAGTAAACCATTGGAGATGGTCTAAGAATAGTTTCAACACCTTCTCTATTTTCAACACCGTCATTTTCTCCTTTTAACACTCCACATTATCTCATCTCTATTCCACCTAATTTATTCAACACTCACTTCATTCTAAACTTCTATAATGGTTTGTTTTAGAAAACCCAACACCTTACTCCACCACTCTTAATTCATATTTTTGTTTTTTACAACAAAATAATTACATATTAATAACTAATTTAAAAACTATAATAACATAATTTTTAGTAATATTTATTTTGAATTATTATACTTAACTTATTTTTTTAAATAATTATTATTAGGATCCATTTAACAAAAAAGAATAAAACACTAAATTAGTTAATTATAAAGAAAAAATGTTTTTTTCTGTATCCAAACGAAATGAGAGTAGTGTCTATTTATAGATAAAAAAAATTTAAATTTTGATATAATTTTTCTATTTTTCTTAAAAAAAATTATATAATAAATGCATTTAAATTATTGGGTGAGTATAAAAATAAAAAAAAAATATGCACAACCAATCAGAAAGCAACATGTGGTAACGCTGAAAAAAAAAGTTTCAATAGTTGAAACTTTACAACATGTGTTGATGCCACCTAGATTAACTCAATTTATCAACATCCTCATTGCAAAGATTTCAACCGTTGAAACTGATTTTTAATGCCCCCATCGTGGGTGGTCTTAGGCGACTAAACAAAAAGATATACTCAATGTACGCAAATCACATTGATGATTGATGAATCAGTTGCAAAAGGTTAGAGAACTGCAGTGTTGCCACGTTTATATTATTTACGTGGATGTTTCTCCGAGTGTTGTTTTTACCCATACCAAAAAGTATTAAAACATATTTCATGATATATAGTTTCATAGTTCTTTTCTTTGACCCAAAAAAAAAGAAGTTTCACAATTCATTGTGTTTAAAATAATACTACTTAAAGAAAATTAAATTATTAACATAATAGAATCAGTTGACAAATAGTATGTAAAAGATGTATTGACATTGTATAAAATGTTATCAAATTGAAATAGAAAGTGCTTAATGCCGGTTGTTGATCGTTTCAATTTGTTTTTTTTCACGTTTTGGTTATTCACCAGGACTAGTTGGTGGGTCTTTTTAATGAATGTTGAGATATGCGTAATAATGAGAAAATATCTAAGCCTATATGTGATAAAAATTATTTATCTTTATTTTTTTATATAAATGTGGATTGATCAAGTAATCCCCACTTCTTTCGAGTCTTCAAGATACTCCTCAGTCCTAACACATGCAGAAAGATAAAAATGTTATATTTACTGTCAAACAAGAAGATGTCAATGCTATTGGACAACTGATAGTTTGGAACCAAGTGCACCATATACTCGGAGATGGAAATTTAAAAAAGCCATCAAATTGTTTAGTGTGCTATTCGGACTTGATATGAGTCATCTTCCACAAATGGGATTAATCCAGTGTTTTGAAATCCGACCCGTATCCACGGTTGAACTGGTAAATCTGGTACCCAACAAATTTCCGGTTTTGATTTTGTGAAAAACTTAATATTTAGAAACCCGCAAAAACCCGTAAAACCCCTCTAAAACCCATAACCCAATACCGGCTGAACCAATAAATAACTTTTACTTTTTTTTAGGTTTTAGTTATGCCTTTAGATTATGTTTTATAATTTAAGTTTTCAATTAAAATGTTAGGTGCTGACAAAAAAAAAGGGTTAGATTTTTTTTTTCAGTTTTATAATTGTGATTTTTTAAATTTTGATGAAAATTTTACTATACCACCTAAAGAAAATGAAGTGACCGATGGTAGAGAAAAAAAAAGTTGATGTGATTTATGAGTTAGAAAATATTAAATTTTAGTTTATTTTCATAGCTAATATATTATTATATAATAAAATTAATTCATTTTATTAACCCGTGGTCGATCCAACGATCCGGTAAATCGGCCGGTTCAGTATCCGGGTCAGATTTAAAAACATTGGATTAATCTGAGAGAGAACAATAAAACCATAATGAATAGAGGAAAATCATCGATTTACAGTTCACAGTAGATTCATGTTCATTATTTCCTGAAATGGCAACCCATTGGATTCCATATTCAACGGCTGTAAACGTCAGATGTTTGTACATCTGACTCAATACAATATCTATTGGTTACTATGATTTCTATGGGTTGCCTAAGATGGAGGTAGTTGGAGACAGAGGGGGTCCTACGTATCTTACCAACTATAAGAAAAAAATAAAATTGGCCAGTTTTTTCATAAAAAAAAAAACTGATATGATTTATGAAGCATCAAGCATCGAACCGTGGTTGGACTTTGAATGTTTTTTATCTAAAAGATAAACCGCTAGACAAAGACAAATTTTATTCTTGTGCTGTCAAAATATAATTTTTATAGAAAGAGAGTGGAAGCATGGACTAGGCCTTCGCGTTCGGTGGTCCGTTCGGTTTCGGTCCGGATGATTTGAATTTTTAGATTTTTGGTATTATGCTCATAAGTACCATTCAGTTTTTACTAATTATCGGATCGGGTTCAGTTCGGTTATCAATGTTTAAAATCGTACAAAAATATATTTTTAAAAACTTCAAAAATTGACCAATTTTTTTTCAAAATATATAAATTATTTAAAAATCTAATTAAAAAATATTTAAACTATCTAAATTAACTAAAAATATTCAAAATAAAAAATAAAACAAACTACAAAAATATTTTGAATACTATAAAATATCTAAATCACCTTAATATATATAAAAATATTAACATATTTAAATAATTTCGGATATCTTCGGATCCTAATTTGGATTTTGCTTCGGTTCGGGTTATAACCAAATTCTAAAGTAGTAAGCTCATAAGTCTCATTCGGATATTTTTTTAAAACGGTTCGGATTCGGTTTCGGTTTTTTCGGTTCAGATTAAGGTCGGTATTTCGGATTGAGTTAGAAACGCTTAGGCCTAGCATGGACTTCCTTAGATTGGTCAAAGGGCTGGCTCTGGTTGGAGACAATTGGGCATGGACCGCTTAATATGTTAGCAATGAGGTAGTGGCTGGAGAAACCATTAAAATGCATAGTTCGAGTAAGTGAATGAATTGTATAATAGCAAACGATTTCCAAGAACAATAGTAAGCTTTTGAAGAAAGGTTTTTTTGCTCAAAAAAAAAGAAAAATAGGTTTAAAACCAAAGTTTAGTAATTTTTAATATTATGTTTTAACACTCTTTTAGTAAGATAAACCAAAATTAAAATAAATTGGATAAGGAGGAGAAGAATGAATGGGCAATAAAGATCAAATTATAGATCATAAACCAATAATGATTTGATTACTTTACTAATACTCCCTCCGTTTTTTTATATAAGTCGTTTTAGAATTGTGCACATAGATTAAGAAAATCATTAATTTTTTATATTTTCTAAACAAAAATATTATTTATTTACCTAACCACAAATCAACCAATAATATAATAAAAGGTATATTAACATTGGTTATATAACATTAAGTGTTAATAAATTTTATATAGAAAACCGAAAAACGTCGTATAGTTTGGAACATAAAATTGTTTTTAAAACGATTTATATTAAAAAATCGGAAAAATAGTAGTTGACTTATTTGTATTTTCCTTATTTATTTCTTCTTTACTAAACAGCAAAGCATATATAAAGAAACAGATCCATCTAGATTCCATTCTAATCTCTCTCTCTCTCTCTCTCTCTCTCTCTCTCTCTCTCTCTCTCTCTCTCTCTCTCTTACTCATTTCAATTTTCACTCTTTCTTTCTCCTCTCAATCCCTTCTGTGTCGGTGATCAGATCTCCCGACGAAAACGTGCCCTTAAAGCGATGCTGTTCGCACTCTGCTTTCACCAATTGGTCGAGAGAGAGAGAGAGACTTGCCTGTGATTCTGTCTCTGTCTGTCAGTGAAGGGTTGCCGGAGCAGAAGCCTCGTGACTTGGAGCCAATGCGGCTGATCTGACTCTCTTTATCTCCTCTGAATCGAATCATGCGAGCAATGATGCAGACAGATCATCAGCGTATAAAGGTGAAGACTTTTAAATCATTGTGAAAAAAATCTTCTCTTTATTCGATCCAATTATAATATCAAAACAATGGCTTACGGTGAGATATTATTGATATGTGATTGTTGCGGTTAATCCTTTGTTTGCCGTTTTGGGCAATTCTGATATCTGTTTGTGAGTTTATATTTTTGTTGTGATGAACGTTACAAGTGTGTCTAACTACAACGCATGATGTTGTAACTCTATGCAAGATAGGGAGTTTTATTTGTTTGTTTCAGTATTTTGAATTTGCTTTGATGCTTCATTAGCCATCCCTTTTAGCATCAGCTTCTGTTTCCTCTGATTAACTGAAGCTCTAATCTCTTTGTTAGCAACGGTTGTGTTCTTCTTCTTCTTTTTTTATGTTAAAGTTTCAAACTTTATGTTGCAATGTCTCAACTTTCTGCATTAGATTATATTCTGGTCTCTGTAAAAAGAATCTGCCTTTTTGTGAGTTTTAAGCTCCAAGACCAAATCTCTTTATTAGCAACGGCAGTGTCTGGTTTATTACATTCAGTCAGTTGTATTGTATGAGTTGATCTTTTGGTTTGATGAAAGTTACAAGTGTCTAACTACAACTACGCAATGATGCTGTAACTCAATGCAAGATAGCGAGTTTTATTTTGTTTGTTCAGGGGTTTTTACATTTGCCTAGATGCTTCATTAGCCGTCCCTTTTAGCATCAGCTTTTTATCTCCTCTGATTAATCTCAACCTTCTGCATCATATTTTATTCTTGTGTGTAGCTTTGCGTGAGTTTTGAGCTCCAAAGCATCAATTTCTTTATTAGCAATGGCAGTTCTGACTTTATGTCTGATTATTACCTTCTGTCAGTTGTCTGAATCTTTTAACAGGTCTCTGAAAGTTTATGTGTTGGTTCATTGTGCTTTGTAGCTCATATGGCATTGTTTGGTGGATCAATTCAATTCAACTATGAGGGTTTGCATCCCTTAGGGTAATGTTAGGAACTTTTAAGGTGGTTTATAATGTGTTTCTCTTGACAAGGATTAAAGAGTAGGTTGATTGAGAAAAAAAATGAAGTTTGTTATAACCTCGTTGAGCAATAGCTTTCATACATACTTGTAGTAGTTCAGAAGGTTCGTCAAGTATTGTAGCAATTTATGTGTCCTTATTTTCTAAAACCTATCTGTAACAGAATAATCTGGAGATGGAGTTCTTCTCAGACTACGGCGACGCCACCAGATTCAAAATCCAAGAAAGAATCGGAAAAGGCAGCTACGGAGTTGTTTGCTCGGCCATTGACACTCTAACGGGTGAGAAAGTTGCCATAAAGAAAATACACGATATCTTCGAGCATATTTCTGATGCTGCGAGGATTCTCCGCGAGATAAAGCTGCTCAGACTCCTAAGGCATCCTGATATAGTTGAGATCAAGCACATCATGCTTCCTCCTTCGAGAAGAGAGTTCAAAGATATATACGTTGTGTTTGAGCTCATGGAGTCTGATCTTCATCAAGTCATTAAAGCCAATGATGATTTGACAAGAGAGCATTACCAGTTTTTCCTTTATCAGTTACTGCGTGCACTCAAGTACATTCACACAGGTAATCCATTTCTCTTGTTCTGTGACTTTAGTCTTCTCATCTTTGAATCTCTCTCTGTGTCTGTGTAAAACTCATGGACCTCGGTTGTTATGCAGCTAATGTTTACCATCGAGATCTGAAGCCAAAGAACATATTGGCAAATGCAAACTGTAAACTTAAGATTTGTGATTTTGGACTGGCAAGAGTTGCATTCAATGATACTCCCACAACAATCATCTGGACAGTGAGTTGCAAAATTTAGCACTTTGAAGAGTCCTTTTTATTCTCTCAACAGGACCTGATACTCTCTTCAATCTTGTTTTCTATGAAATTTACAGGACTATGTTGCGACAAGATGGTATAGAGCTCCAGAGCTTTGTGGATCTTTCTACTCTAAGGTGTTTTATTGATTCTCTATAAAGCATCTTTTGATTACTGTGAGCTAACTTTAGGTAGATGTGGCTTTTTGTAGTATACACCAGCAATTGATATCTGGAGTATAGGCTGCATTTTTGCGGAAGTGTTGATGGGAAAACCACTTTTCCCTGGAAAGAATGTGGTTCACCAGCTGGATCTTATGACTGATCTGCTAGGAACACCTTCCCTGGACACCATCTCCAGGGTACTGATCGGCAAACTCTTAAAAGGAAGTACCAATGAAGAGTACCTTACTTTTATGATATTTATACAGGTGAGGAATGAGAAGGCAAGGAGGTACTTAACAAGCATGAGGAAAAAGCCACCCATTCCTTTTACTCAGAAGTTTCCAAACGCAGATCCTTTGTCTCTGAAGTTGCTTGAGAGGCTTCTTGCTTTTGATCCCAAAGACCGTCCAACAGCTCAAGAGGTTGCTTTTAACTTCTACTACAAGTTTCAGCTTTCTAGTTCTTTTGAGATGACACACTAAACTGCTTTTTTCTTCTTCTTCTAATGCTTGCATATCATTAGGCACTTGCTGATCCATATTTCAAGGGATTGGCGAAAGTGGAGAGGGAGCCTTCATGTCAACCCATCACTAAGATGGAATTTGAGTTCGAGAGAAGAAAAGTGACTAAAGAGGATATCAGAGAGCTAATATCTAGGGAGATACTTGAATATCATCCTCAGCTGCTAAAAGATCACATGAACGGCGCTGATAAAACTAACTTTCTCTATCCAAGGTCTTAAAATATCTAACTGCATCTCTGAACCAGCATTGTCTTACATCCAGTCTCTGACATTGGTTTATACTGTTATGCAGTGCTGTTGATCAGTTCAGGAGACAGTTTGCTCATCTTGAAGAAAACAGTGGGAAAACTGGCCCTGTGGCACCTCTAGAAAGGAAACATGCCTCTCTTCCCAGGTAAGACCTACCATGTTGGTAACTGGAACGCATAATATCGTTCTGACTCTGTGTTTGTATGCTTTCAGATCTACAGTTATACACTCAACCGCAGTTGCAAGAGGAGGGCAACCGAAACTTATGAATAACACAAACACATTGAACCCTGAAACTACTCAAAACATCCCTCTTAATCAATACACAACATCACAAGCACCTCAAAGAAACCTCTCAGGTACCAAACCAAGCACATTCATGGGCCCGGTGGCGCCTTATGACAATGGCAGAACCAGCAGATCATTAATCCGCAGCACTGCTCTTCCCTTTCCACAACAGTCTGCTGCAGCAACGGTCCCTGTGGGAAAGCAACAAGAGAGGAGAACAACAACCATGGAGTCTGAGAAGCAGGCAAGACAGATATCTCAGTACAATAGATACTCTCCAGAAGTCGCCATCAACATAGATAACAACCCGTTTATCTTGTCTCGAACCGGATTGCACAAGGCTGAAAACATGAGTGACCGGATCACAATCGATACAAATCTTTTACAGGCGAGCGCTGGAATAGGAGTTGCAGCGGCGGCTGCTCCTGGTGGTTCTGCTCACCGGAAAGTTGGAGCTGTTCGGTACGGCATGTCAAACATGTACTAAAGCGGGCTTTGTTCACACAGAACATAGTATGTTCCAACTTCTGCCATTAAAGAAAATTGCCTTCCACACAAGAAAATTGTTTTGATTTTTTTTATTATAAATGTTGATCCATTCAATTTGTGACAGATAAATAAATGGCTTTTATATTAATCGTGGCATATAGAAACGACAGGCAAGGTTCTGATGTTCTCACGTTTAGAGAACTGCTGGCTACAGAAGATGTAGCAGAGTTTACTGTGCAAGCGCATGATGATGATGATGATGGTTTAATCTTTGATGGCACAACCAACACATGTGGTAGTAAGATCCCACACTACACAGAAATCACTTTGTCACTTCATCTTTAAGAAAACAATTCGTGTATATATTTCTTTATAAACAGTATAGTTCTCTTATTTGTTCTTAAACATGTTCCCTTCCAAAGTAATAACAAATTCAAGTAATAAGATACGTAGTATTGGTTTAAGATTTGTTAGGGAATCTCCGATAGTTACTTCATTTTTCCTTCAAAATGAGGAAAATGAGGTAATTTTGCTCTAAAGGTTTCGTTATTTTTTCCCTTTAAAATATATTTTAAATATTTATATTATTGCTACTTATTATTAATTCTAAAATTCTTACCGTTATTTTATAAAATATACAAATTTTACCCAAATAGAGTTCTATTTGAACTAAATCTTCAATATAAACATAAGTTTAGTTTCTAAAAAGGATATAATGATTGATATATAATTACATTACTAAAGTACTAATAATTTTTTCAAAAGTATAAAACATAAATATTAAATCTTTTTAGATATTAAACAAAATTATATAAAAATTTAAGAACTAATTTATAAATGGAAAAGCTTAATATCAAAATGAGCTAATTTGAGAGAACGTTATTCATAAACTCATTTTTTTCTTCAAAACTGATGCACTATTAGAAAATGTTTTCCCTCAAAACAAAAGACCATTGAAAATGGTCTTATGCACCCTTACCATTTAATTTTAAGCAGGTGTGCTTAAGATCTCTAGGCATAATTGGAGTAACCCTTCCTTATCTCTTATTATTTTTTATATGAATGCTTTGCAGCAAAAATATATGTAAGAAAATTCCGGTTATATACAACCAAGTTTTGGTAATCTAGTGATAAGAAGAGAACTTAAGACAAGTCGTAAACCCCGTTAGTTTCAAAATTTGAATCATATTAGAAACTAAGTTATTACTAATTGGTGAGAATATCAAATCATGTTTTAGGTCTTATCAGAAAATTTGAAATCAAAAGACTCCTCAGTATCGACTTTTTTTTTTAACTACCTCTCAGTATCAACTTTTTGTAAGAATTAGTTGGGTCTCAATACAAATACCATCGATTAATCAGAAAATTTACACGTATGCTTCAAATTATATATCCCACTCCCACTGCACAACCAAATGTGGATAAGAAGGGAGACAAATAACGTTCGCGGTGGGACCACAATGTTGTAAGCGTTGTCCTAGAGATCACCCATCATGATGGGTCCACAGGCTTGGCCCATATCTCCAGCCTTGGAGAAAAACTTCCCTCGAATATAATTGTATTTTGTATTGCTAAAACAAACCATTCCCTATCCCTTCTTCGTTCCTCACCTCTAAAAGACATCTTGTCTTGTCTTAACCAAAACCCGTCACAGTTTCGGTGTTAGTTTGTAAAAACAAATATGGCACTAGCAATAAGCAAGAATACTTAGTTTTTTTCTTTTGATCATTAAAAAGAATTTGAACTCTTGAAAAAGCTAGAGAAAATAATAGAGAAAAGATACTAAAGGACATGGGAATGGGATTGATTATTCCAAGATGAATGTGAAAGCTGTCTGAGAAGAAAAAAGCTGAAATTGAATTTCTCAACAGTGTGTTATTTTTGTAACATATTTAATGTAAATTGAAATACATAAATAAATAGATACTAGAATTGGGTAAGTGTCAGTTTGGTAGATGGTGAAGTGAGAAAGGCACCCGATTCTTGTAAATCTCAATCCCGAGAAACCAAACCCCTCTTCGTCCCCTCCTTGGAAACATTTTCCTATTTTTCTTTTGTTTTCTTTAATATTCTTAAAAATATATAAACACTCTCAATAAAGTCTTAAATTTTTTTTAATCGAGTTACGTATTTTCTTAAACAATGAATCATAGTCTACTACTATCTAAAATCCATAATCAACATTATATTTTTTGTATTGACCAAATACAACCTTTCTAAAAAAAATTACTAATCGATGTATTTATATGAACAATTCGTGCTAATTTGTCTGCATTTTGGTTATTTTTTATTAAAACATGTGAAATCATAAATTAACGAATTGTCTCAAAAAAAAATTTAGATTTGAATTTGGCATACGTTATTTTAACTTGATCGTCTCTTTTTCTTGTTATTGACGGATTCTAATGAAACGATTACTGAATATTTCAGAGTTCAAAGAAAAATATTAAACACATTGGTAGTGGACCCACGGGAGTGACATGTGGCCACCATGCCCGATAGATATGCATGTGGATCTTATGAGCATCTAATAGATTAGATAGATCCCCATTGTACGAACCACTTCACTATCTCTTACTAGAGTAGGAGTATCCATTAGATCTCGATCTCATCCATCGAGATATGTATACAGACATACAATTACAGTATGTATTAATGTACCATTGGGTGTGTATAGAGAGGGGCACATGGGGATGGGTCTTTGAAGAGATTATCATGTGAGAGCACATGTGCTCTCTCTCACATTTTCCTTCTCTTTGGGCTTTCGTGTAGGTCCCCTCTTCTTCACTCCCTTGTTCCTATGCACATGCAGCACTGGGCCATTCTCCTTATCTCCACGCGCGTTGTGTTTTCTTTACACTAATGTCTCGTCCGTACTGGTTACATCAACTCACTAGGGTTAGGATTTGTCGTCCTCTTACTTATGTTTTTGAAGTTAAAATAATGGCTTTGAATGTAACACAGAACAGATGCAGAATAAATGCAGGACATTTTAAATGCAGATTGAACTGCAACTTTTTTGCCATTTAACACATTTTTTGCAGATCAAAAATAAATGATTAAAAAATTAAAGATCTGCATGCAGATCTAAATTGCACATAAATGTTTTGATCTGCAATTAAAGAAGAAAAAGAAGCTGTACACTTACAGATCAATAATATAAATTTATTTATATTGGTTATTAATTATTAATAGATAGTCTACTTTACTAATTCATGTTATTCACTTTGAAACAAAATTTAATAATTTCGTTTTATAAATAATTTATTTTAAAATGATTTTATTTTATAGAATTTAAATAATTTTATAAAAATTTACATAAAAGTATATATTCAACATATTCATATTTTTATATATTATGTTTGCAATAACTAGATATATATTTATATATATTATTTTTGTATTATCTATTTTCTTTGCTTTACTAAAAATCATTTATAATATTTACATTGATAGAAAACATATATATTATAGTATATTTTATTTTTATTCTTGTTATGAGTAATATAATTAAAATAATTAATATTTTTTTATAAATTTTTATTTTCTACTATTTTGTAAAACTTATTTTAATGAATATATCTATGATGTTTGGTAATTTAAATTTCATTATTTATAAATAAGAATTTGTATATTTGGTTTATATATTTAATTTTAATTATTATTTTCTAACATTTAATAAAATATGATAATTTAGTAAGTTTATTTGATAAATAAAGATACAACTGTTTTGAATAGTGTTTGAAAACCAGACTGGAGTGGCCGGTCAAACCGTAACTCATCCATATTCATGTTTTGGGTTGCTCTAAAATTCGGATTTGAATTAAACCTTCAAATCTTGTAAAAACCGGTAAAACTCGTAATTTGGACTATAAAAATAATTAAATGGAAAAGGAATACTCTTTGTCATTTTAATGAATTTTATATAATTTTTAAGGTTTCAATATATTTATTAGAATTATACTTTTTTTTGTTTATGATTTTTTTTTGTTATAATTGTGTTAACTTTTATATAATGTTTAAAATTTCTTTGCATTTATTAAATTAATAAAAAATAATTGATGAGAATTTGTATTTTTGTTTTAGATATTTAATTTACAAAATTATTTTTAATATTTGGTTAAATACACTAATTCGATAAATTAGCTTAACCAGTTAGATCTGCATTTGTTCTGCATGATCTGCTTGATCTGCATTTGTTCTGCTTGATCTGCGTTTTGAGTTTGATCTGTATTTTCTTGATCTGCATGCCATTCGAAGCCAATATTTCCTCTTCTAACTTTAGAACTAATAGTCGTTATCTTTTGTTAGAATTTGCAAATGGTAAAATAGAAGATCAACCCTTTGCATGTATAAGTATATAATATTCTTTCTTTACAAATATTCGTTTATTTGGACTTGATACATTCATATGCAAAAAAAAAACGCTTTACTATTACTTAACCGACCTGTAGTAACAACACATACAATATTCAGTAATTGCTGAGTCATTACTAGATAATACCTCGCTCTTCATAAAAACAAAACCCAGTTTAGATGTGAGCATGATCTACTTAAGTGAGTGCGTGGCCACTATTGCCTAAACAAGTCGACATGGCACGTGAAAAACCAAGTCTCTTTTTCAAGATCCAATTCTATGTTACACAAGCAAGAAATAAAAAGAAATACACAACCCGTAACACGAGGATAATATAATATAGAAAAACGTACAACTGGACCCAGCTTTGATGGCAATATTAACAATTTCTCATTACTAAGTATAGGTTTTTTTTAATAAATAAAAAAAACAAAAAAAAAACTAAATATAGGGTTTTAGACATCGTATCTTTAGTCTAACCATACTGAAATTCGTTCCTAACCAACCATTGCACTAAACTATGCAAGAAATGTAACTAGGAGGGTCAGAGACCAGACAAACCCAACACTAAACCGAGAGTATTGTCTTTATTCTCTAATTAAACTCAGCTTGTTTATTTACTTAAAAACAAATCAGTTCATTATAAACCAAAGTACACTGTATTGAACTGGAGACTGGCCTATAAAAATACAGTTGCCATTTTGTCCACTAAATCTATATATATATACACATTCACACATGCACTTTCCTTACTTCTTCATTATTCTCTCAAGCATTTCACTCCTCTCTCTCTCTCTCTCACACACAATGGAGAAAACTCTAGCAACTTCCGACAACACTAGATCTATTTCAGTGTTGCCCTCAGCCGCCGTAAAATCACGCGCCGCTGGTTTCGAGCGCAGAACCAAGCGGAGATTGTCGCAGACTAAGGCAAGCGTGTGTGTGTCCGGTGAAGAAGAAGATGACGAAGAAGAGGTGAAGGAGAAGATTGAGGCATTACAGAGGATTATTCCTGGAGGAACGGCGCTTGGTGTGGACGCGCTCTTCGAAGAGACAGCTGGTTACATAATGTCTCTACAATGTCAGATCAAAACCATTAAAGTCCTCACTTCATTTATCCAACGCTTAGATAAACAAGATATGAAGTTCGGAGGTTGAAAGATGATGATGGATGACACCAAGATTGTCCTTCGTTTCTTTAGATTTTTATTTTAAAATTCAGTCAGTTTTTATTTTATTTTTAACTCTTCCTTACTCTTCCTTTTAAATATGGCTTTTTACCTTTGATAAATGGGGGAAAGAGATCTCAGCATTTTTTTCTTCGGAATCTTTTTCTTTAGCAAGACTTAAAATCTTTTAATTTTAAAGTTGTGTTTTTTTTATGAGAAGTGTTGAATGCAATATATTACATGGTACTATGGTACTAGTATATATATTAACGAAAATAACTAATAATAGGGAGTGTAGTTATATAACTTTAATATTTAGTTGGCGGCCATATGGAAATTAAATTGGATCACGAGGTAGCACTTGCATTTTGAGATTTGGCATTAATGATATTGAGCAAGCTCATGTTACGTGCTAATGTTTTTCTTTTTTTTGTAACTTATTACGTGGTAATGTTTCAAAGAATCCCAACGTCGGTCGATATTTTTAAGCTTACAATGAACTTACTGGATTTAAGATCCGAGGTCAAAACTGTCCAAGAACTTAGTTCATATTAGTATTTCTTGTACATACAATTAATGTTCAAGAAATGGTAACTAAAGGCTTCGTAAAAGAGGACTAGCGGCATATTATTAGGAGCTTAAGCGAGACTCATGTGTCAATAATTATTGATTTATTTTATATATATATTTCACATTTATATGAGATATTTTAGTTTTTAATTAAATTAGAAAATTATTCTGAGAAAATATCAAAATTACATATACAAAAATAAAATAAATTAAAATTTTACAGATTTATACTAATATTATTATTTATTTTCACATATTTATATAAATTTAAAATTGATTTAAATTGATTTAAAATGGTTAATATTAATTTAAAATAATATACCAATTTGAATCGTATAAATTAGATTTAAAAAAAATTATTTCCGCTAAGACTTATTTGATGCCGCGTAGACCAACTTCTTAGAACAATGCTTACAATACAAGACAATCTATTTAGTCATGTAATTATTATTTTTTTAACTTTGGTTTCCCTTTCGTGTTAAACCTTAAAACAAACATTATTTTAGAATAATATAACTATAGTTTAAACTCTTATAAATAATGGATATTTATAGTAAATTGTAAATTATATAAAACCACAAAATAAATTGTACATCAAGGCATTTCTAATGGTGTACATCTTTTTTTTAAATGAGTTTGTGTTTCACTCCAATGACTTTCCTCATTCTTTTCCTCAAATTGAATATTCTAACTATATTATATTAATTAATACTTACTGTTAATTAATTTTAATAATGCTTGTTATTTTAAAAACTTACAAATTTTGCCCCATTTTTAACTATATCATTATTATATATATAAATTTTATTATCTAAAAATATAAAACGATATATATATAAACTTATAATTGTATTATGAAAGTTTTAATAATTTTCCTAAGACTAAACACACATTATAAATCTTTTTAAACACAAAACAAAATTATATAAAAGTTTAGAGATTAATTTGGAAATATAAAAGCCTAACACTAAAATGATGTTATGAATAAGAAGAAGCAGGAATTGACAGGAGATAATATGTAACTGAAAGAGAAGGTTTTGAGTTTGTGATGTTTTTGGTTGTTTGTTGTAGAGGTGGTTGATGAATCTTTGGCTTTTAGACTATGAACGGTTTTGATATCGGTTTGCCATCACAACCACCTGCTCTTCTTTGCGATTTTGCAGGATTTCTGTTAACTTGAATTACAAAGAGCGACTTATTGGTAATAGATTGCTTGATAGTACAGGAACCTTTGCTCGTAAACTCAAGAAAATGAAGAACATGAGCAAACTTATTGCTATTAGAAAATGAAGAACATGAACAGAGAGCTCTGTGCTCTGGATGTAGTGCTTATGCACTTACTCCTTAGGAATAGTTACCAAAAGGCCATATTCTTGGTCTGCTTTAGGTCAAATTATTCTGGCGCCTGAACTCTAAGGATCAGCAGCGCTGAGAAGCTCAAGGAGCCCCCAGCAATTCCACCACAAATTTGGTTGCTTGGGCCACAGTAGAAACATCTGGGAAGTTCTTACTGGAGACTTCAGGTCTCACACCGCTATTACGTCTGAAAAGCTCGAGAACCTCCTCGTCTTCCATTTCATAATTACTGACATCATGATCTTCAAAGGTTACTGCCCGTGTCATCTTCCTGACCAAACCGTACCTCTGATCCTTTCATCTTCCTTGTCACTCCTCGTCTCCTTAACTGAACCGATGACTTGAGATGAAATTGTTAGGCAGGTTGTGTTTGTTTTTCTCTCAATTTCCGTATTTTGTAAGCCATGAACATCTGCTACACTTTGGAGTGCTGAAATCGAGAACTGAACCATATAAGCTCTGTTTCATTCAAATGACTGCTGCCAGGACATGTACCTCTCCTCATTTAGTTGCTCTATTGCATTAAAAGCTATATGTCCTTTTACGTGCTTTCGTTGCTTTGTAACATGAAATCATGGTGTGAGAAATGCATGAATATGCTATTAAGGTGAGGTGTTTAATGCAGAGAGTCTAAAGAGAAAAGCTATTAACACTACTAGATTTTTTAACCGCGCTACGCGCGGATAAGATATTATATGTATTTCTCAATTCTAAAAAAATAATGCATAATATTGTATCACATTATTTAAAGAATATAAAATAAGACTACATAACATAAATATATTTTTAAAATTTTTTTTGTGGAAATCATTATGTTGTTTGATTGTTGTACTTGATTCAAATATTTAGATAGTTATTTGTGATGGATGAATAACTATATTTTTATTATCAGTAAATAATATATATATATTATATAATATAAGAATAATAAAATTATTTACTTTTAAAACAAACTTGTCTCATGTTGGGGACTCGATTATAGACATATCATATTCGAATAAGACACTTTTACAGTTATCAATTTTCTTAACAGTCAAGAAACAAATCTGAATATCAAAACATTATCTCATACAATCTCTTTGTGAAATAACTGCTCTGAAGAAACTGAATTTAGGCATCAAAAAAGGCTGGAAATGAATGTGGAGATGTGTTATCTAAGTCAGCTTTACAAAATACTATTCATAGTTCATATATCATTTATGTCCATCCTTTCTTAAACATCTTGAAATAACTGATGCTAATTAATAATAAACTTTTGGCTGGAAAAAAAATCAAATTTGTCTAATTATCGCTTAATTTGTCTAACTGATATATATTTTTCTCTTAATTATAAAAAATAATGTATAATATTATATTACATGATTTAAAAAATATAAAATAAGACTACCTAACATAAATATATTTTTTAAATTTTCTTTGTGGAAATCATTATGTTGTTTGATTGTTGTACTTGATTCACATATTTGCATAGATATTTGTGATAGATGAAAAACTATATTTTTATTATCAGTAAATAATATATATTTATTATATAATATAAGAAAAATGAAATTATTTATTTTTAAAGAAAGTTGTCTTATGTTGGGGATTCGGTTATAGACATATAATATTCGATTGAGACATTTCTACAGTTATCAATCTTCTTAAAAGTCAAGAAACAAATCTGAATATCAAAACAATATCTCATACGATCTCTTTGTGGAATAATTGCTCTGAAGAAATTGAATTTATGCATAAAAAAGAACTAAAAATGATGTGCAGATGTGTTATCTAAGTCAGCTTTACAAAGTACTACTATTTATAGTTCATGTATCATTTAAGTCCATCATTTCTTAAACATATTGAAATAACTGATGCTAATTAACAATAAACTTTTGGGTAAAAAAAAATCAAATTTGTCTAATTATCGCTTAAATATTTTATTAATATTGTCTAAGAAGCTTTTAATTGATATCATAGTTTTATTTTATTAGTTTTTTTTTGTTAATTTTAGAGTTTTTTGTATTTAAGATTTTTTCCATATTAAGCTTATATTTCTTTCGCATAATATATATATGTCATAAAAATTACCATCAAATCAAATTTACTTATTTATTATTTTGTTTTTAATGAAAATACACTTTTTAAATAATTTAATTTAAAATAAAATTATATATTAATTTGTTGTATTCTAACAATTTGATTGATTTAATTAATTTGCTTTGGTGGATAAATTAAAAAGTTTTCATATGAATTAGGGAAAGTAAGCTTATGTTGTTATATTATATTTATTTGTGTATATGTAATCTATATATAATGCTAGTGTAATAAAGGAAGAACATTATTTTTTTGTAACTTCAAAAAGATACATTATTACAGTTTGAAATTATTCAAAATTGAATAAAATGATAATTAAATAAATCTAATGGTTTTTTAACTTGTTTAGTTGGATTCTCATGAAAAGAAATCGATAGGTTAAACAAATGTTTCAAAATTTGTTGTGTTATTCTTTTGTCTATAAATTATTAAATTTATTGAATTGATATATTTAATTATTGCACCCTAAAAGAATATTTTATTAAGACATTAGATAACTATGTTTTGAGTTGTTTTGTCAAAATTGTACAAAAATCTATGCTTTTTCATATTTGTCACGAAAATTTATATGTTAAACTTACTTTTACAAAATTCTTAGCTTTGTCACGAAAACAAAAAACTATGATTTTTCATATTTGTCAATGTTCTAACACTTTCAAAGAATATATTAGCTTAGTCACTTATTTTTTTTTTTACAAAACTAAGTATCGGAGTCTTGAAAGTTGAATTCATATTATTGTAAATGTACATAAGAGTTTGTGATTACATATTTAGTGATTCTTGTATATGTGTTCAAGAAAGTTTCAATGGCTTAGTGGTATATGCCTTATATTTATATCATACTAACTCGGGTTCGATCATTTCCTTTGCATTGTTTTTTTATTTTTTACGAAAAAATAAATGAGATGACGTGGCAACTTCGGGCTCTCTGATTGGACGATTTTTTATGCATACGTGGACACTCTAAAAGGAGCTTATATCCCCTTTTAGTATAGTATAGATTGTTTCCCCCCCTCCCCCACATGAGCTCTTTCAGATCAAGTATATCTTAAGTAAAAAGATACCTGCAGATTCTCATAAGATTCATGCATAAGAACTTGAGAAGATATATTATTAGTCAACTGCTACTGGATCACAAAATGATAAGCCCTCTTTTGTTAGATATAGCATTTGATGATCCCAGACATACTGTAACCATGAATCATCCAGGAATCTGACTAGTCTTTGTTAGATTATTATCCCAAATACGATCTTCAACATGACTTTAGATTCCATATCGATTGCTTTCTAGTTTCTTCATATAAACTTTTGTAGTAAGATTTCTCAAACAGAGCAACAAGTAGAAATCAACAACTCAATCACCATAATTGCAGAATCTTTCAAGATTTATTGTTACTTATCCTCAAGCAACAAAAGTTCGAAACTTGAAGCACGCATGCAAACGATACACTTGAATAAATATGATCAGAAAAGAATGTCATAGGTTACATTACATGTTTTCTTTTGGTGGCTGTATTTCTTGAAGTTGACGGAGCAACCCCAGGAAGGCTGTTCCTCTTTGGAGGTAGTTTTCCTTCACCAAAGTTGCTTCGTGAAGTTGGAGGAGCAGACCCAGTAAGGCTGTTGATCCTCTTCGGAGGTAGATTCCCTTCACCATAAGAGTTGCTTCTTGAAGTTGACGGAGCAGTCCCAAGAAAGCTGTTGATCCTCTTTGGAGGTAGATTTCCTTCACCACTTCTTGAAGTTGAAGGCGCAGTCGAGGATAGGCCGGTCCTCTTTGGAGCAGAAATACTAGACAAGCCATAGTTTGGTCAATGAAGTTAGAGAACTGATCAACGGTTTAGAGGATCAATAGATAAAGTCATAGGGGTATTGGTAAGAGATCATATTGTGTTACCTGAAAGGCTTCTGGGTTGTGTTCCTTTTAACTGCATTGAGATTTTTCACTTGTTCGCCACAAGAGTTGCTTCTTGAAGTTGAAGGCAGGTTTGCCGATAAGCCGGTTCTCTTTGAAGGAGAACTACTAGACAATGCAGAGTTTGGTTAACAAAGTAAGAGACCTAATCATTGATTTAGGCGAAAACGAGTGCGGATCTATAGATAAGAGACTGTTGTTACCTGAAACTCTTCTGAATCGTGTTCCTCTTAATTGCAGTGAGATTCTTCACTTCTTGACTGTAATCAAGAAAAGGATTAAATTAATACAAGCCTTGTGATTGTACATTGTAAAGGTGAAGGATCTGTTTAACCTCTTTAAAACATCTAGTTTGGCCTTCTTCATGATGTTGCTCTTGACATTCGAAAGATTGTAACTTGTTCCACTATTACCTGCAAATAAACCGTCCCAACAAAACCATTTTGAGTACAAAACCCAAGAATGGTGAAACCAATTCATGAATGTTTTTGACCAGATGATACAAAAAGATGTTACCCCAGAAAGGTTTTTTCATTGGAGGAGTTTTTGCGCAGAGCTTAGTTTGACGACTTTGTTTCCCTGACAATAGATTTCGGTTAAGAAGATGCTTCTTGTGAAGAATCAAATGGGGCATAACATAAAAATCGAAAAGCAAAAGACCGTACTCGCATCTTCATTCTTGTAACGTTGCTTCAGTCGATCAACAGCTTCCTTCTCATCTTCTTCCACAACTTTCAATTTTGCCTGCATGCAAACCACCAGCCTATTATCTTTACGTATCTCAATCCTTCTATAAGACTCGAAGAAACAAAACCAACCTCATATAACTCTCTCCACTTAAAACTGACTTTACTCCGCTCCATCTTCTCCATGACAAAACTCAAGTTCTTCGCACCATACTGCTTCTCATAAAACCTCTTCCATAACTCATTGGTCACTGGACTAAGATCCGTGTCCTAACAAAAAAAAAAACAACTTAAAGATAGGAAACCATCAAACAACATACAGTTAATCAATCTTACCTGCGTGGAATCCTCTATATGCATGAGCTGTTCCAACGTACAGTGCTGCAGAATCTTCTCAAGGAGCTGAAAATCAACCCCGCCAACGTACCCAATGTAGCGTACATTATCAATAGCTAACCTAACGCATAGATCAACAAGCGAAGGTGGTTTCTTGGAGAGCCTCTCAAGCAACATATCAGCAGCTTCTTTTTCCAAATTCTACAATTAAAAAAATAAAATAACACTTTCAATATGAAATCACAAGGTAGATTAGCTTATGAGAAAGCTTCATAGAATCTAATAAGGAAAGGTCTCAGCTTGATGATTAAGAAAAAGAAGCAAACTTTAATTAACTGAGATATTGTGATCCAAATCTCTAGATTAAAAGGATATGATTTGATCCAATCAATTTCGAATTTAGCAATCCAATTCCAAATCGAAAACAGCAGATGAGTTACAAGAGAGGCGAATCGAAGACTGACCCACGAAGGAAACAGGTCCAGAGAATCTCCTCGGCGATCGGAGAGACGTTTCCTCTCCCGCGAAGAAGATGGATAATCGTTAGCAGACGCCGATGACGATGAAGCCTTTTTTGTGTTGACAAAATAAAAGTCTAGAATAACGCGATTTTCTAAACTCGCGTTTTAAACTCATGGCGGTGTTCCTAAAATTGCGTTTTACAATCACGACTGTGGGTCGCGTTTTAAAATCACGAGTGTGCGTCTATTGCGAATTTGGTGATACGATGTCGTTGTCACAGTCTTCTGTGAAGCGGATTCCGCGATACGACGTCGTCTCTTAGTTTTAGTTTTATTTTAGAGTCTAAATAATATTGGTCAAAGATTGCAAGGCCATTCATTGCCTATGTTTAAAAGAGAGGACTGATACGAAAACTACGTTTCGTATCTTTTTCATATCATAATTATAAGATCATAAAAAATCAGCATTAAAAAATCTGATAAAATTATGAAACCCTCTTGGTCTAGTGGTTTGAGTCAAACTAGACCGGACATTGACTTGACATTATAACTGGGTCAATGGTCGGACCGGTCTAACCGGTTCAACCAGATTTTAAATTATAATCCAATTTAAATAATTAAATATATATATATATACAATTATTTTTATAAAAATTTATATCATTTCTAGAATCTAACTAAGATTTATATCATTTCTTTGAATTCCTATTTACGTGCATAAGATGATTATCTGAAATTAGTGGGGGCAGCTGCACCCTTCCTATGTCATGTAGATCCGTCCCTGACTACGACAAATCCAAAATAACCACATCGTTCTAGTCATTTTTTGCATTATCAATGGCTTTGAATTTTGGATATTAGAAGATTGAAAGATTAGAAAATTAGAAAATTTAGGTTTTGCGAAAGAGGGGTTGATTTAAATGCTTACAACTGTAAAGCGACATCATTTCATTAATGTTTAACCAATTTTTAAAACGACAACATTTATCGAATTAATAAACGTTTACGGGTTTAATAGTTGACTTTTCAGGTTTTTAAAATGGTCTAGTGAACAAAAATTAGAGTTAAAATGACAAATGTTTGAAAGTTAAAATATTTTTTAGTTCTAACACGAGTTCATAGTTTTTTGGTTTTAATTTAAAAGTTTAAGGTTTTTATGGCTGTTTACTCATTCTCTTTTTCTTCGTTAACTTTGTTCAATTCGTTTAATTAATACGGATGATAATCAAATATTTAATAATAATAATAATAATCAAATTTGATTTATTTATTTTGAAATATTTTGTGATCGGCTTCATGAGAATAATATAACGCGTACAAGGGGCTCAATTTTTTGATACACTTTAAACCTCAAATTCATGGAATATATGAATATATATTTGTAAGTCACAAAAAAGTGACATTAGAAAATTAATTTGAAATATTCGAACCTCTCTCCTCCCGCCGTTCTCACTTTAAAAACCTTTCACGGAGGTGACGTTGAGAGAGGTTCATGGTTACGCCGGTTTCTTCTCCGGCTCTGACTCCCGGTGATCGGGTTTCGACTCTAGCAAGCGGCGGCTTCTTCAGCGACGAATTGGTCGGCCTCTCTTCCGGCAGGCGATGGCTCTTTCAGTGTTGCTTGGCTGGCTCTGCCTCCGGCGTCACACCTTTCCTTCCGGTGCGGCGGCTGGCTTCTCGTCGGTTTATCCGGCTTTTATATTTTGTTTTTATCTTTTTAATGTTTTTTTTTTCTTTTCTTTTGTTTTCCATCTCTGTTCTACGCCTCCATGCCCTTTCTCAGATTCAGTTTAGTTTCGATCATCATCGGAATGGCCCTTCCTTCTCCTATTATGGGTTGGTTCATCTTCGGTTTTATCAGAATCAATAAAGATGATATGTTCTGGATTGGGAGTTTCTGATGACCTAGATCGATTTCCTGCAACTAAATCACCTTCATCTCTGATGTGATGGCAATATCGCCATTTTCTGCATGTGTCGTTGTTGGATGTGTCGTCCGTGCATCCTGTTCTGGTACGGTCTGGTGGCTGCCGTTTTGACTTTAGACGATGATTTCAATGGCAGTGTAAGGAGCTGACATATTCTCTCTCGGTGTGTATTTCTTTTTCGTTTTCGCGAGTATACATGGTGTCGATCAGGATCAGTTATTAGACTCCCTTCTTAAGTTTTTTCGGCTGGGCTTTTGTTTTGCCCCTTTAGTTTTTTTGTTTATTTTGCCCTTCTGTTAGGCTTTTTGTAAATTTGGCCTCTGTTAAGAAAATACCAGTGAAAAAAAAAATTGATTTGAAACGTGACACTTGACGAATACGCTAGCGTGTAGATAATAACACGGAAACACTAATTAAACATGTGTATTTTCAAAAACTCTAAAGAAAAAAAAGATCATTGTCCCCGAAAATCAGCTGCCGAATAGATCCACACCGCTTTACTATTGTCATTGCCTTCCTCCTCTCAGTGGTTTGAAGAAACCCACCTCTCGACCACTGATTCCTCCAATGAAAAAAAATAAAGAACGCCACTCTGGTCTGCGAGGCTCGGTTTTGCCTGCAACAGTGTTGTGAAACATCAAGAGCATCAATGCGTAGTATCTCACCTAATAGGGAGAGAGAAATGGTTAACTAACCTGACCAAGATCAAACCGTCCAAACCCACTTTTGAAAAGTCTTCCTACAGTTGAGGAATAGTATTCTAAACCGGGCATCTCGTCTTTGACTCTTTGCTCAGCACCTTTGTTATAAGCCTGTAGAGTAGCCCTTTGTTTCCAGATGGATCTCCAGGAAAGCTGCTCTCTGAAGCTAATGAGCCTTCTCTTAATGGTAGGTTCCTTGTAAGTAGTACTAGTGGAGAAACCTAAATAAGCTGTCTACTCTATCACGCAAATCCAGTTTCAGCTGCATTCATCATAAGATTTGTCATTGCCTTCCTCCTCCTCATCGCCCCATTTTCCCCATGGATCACCAGAGAGAATTTCCTTGGTATCCTCAGACTTGAGGCGGTTCAGTCTGCTCTCAAGCGTTTCTGTCAACCCATTGAGAAACCTGAGATTTCCTGCTAAAGGATTTTCGAGAACAGAATCGACAATGACTTCCTTTAGAAAGGGTTCTGCTTGCCACCTGAGCCAGACGTAGGAAAGTTCTCGCCAGCTAACCAACTATTGTAGGAAGCAGGGTGTCTCGGAAAGACAAAATCCCTCGTGATGAGGAATCCGGTTTCTCGTTCTTCTTCGCTTGAAGTTCTGCCAAGGCGCTTTTTGTTGATCAGGTCAATGATTTGAGCAGCCAAAATCTGACTCGTATCACCAGCACTTACATTTTAACATAATCCCCATGACAACCGGGAGTGATAAGATCATGTGTACAGTCAACACGTAACAAGCCTGCAGATCGCTTGCGACGCCCCACATCATAAAGACTACTTGACATGTCTATCAGAATCTTCCCAACATTATTTGATAGATCACTTGAAACATATCAATCTCTTGAGATCATAAATACACAGGCTTACACCATAAACATAATCTCAAACACTGGTCATCTTTCAAATATTCAGACTCTTTTTAGATTTATTACCAGTTTTAAATGTGTGTGATGTAAGAAACCCAAACTTACTTTTATACTGATATATATGTTTATGAATAGAGTAATTCATCAACCAAACATTCAAACGGTCTTACATCACGAAAGATTATTCTTTAGAAAAGTTACGACATTACATCAAAGCACTGATTGTTGGTTAAATTTTGTTCATCTTGAGGACTTGATGATGATCACTTCTTACCACGGAGTTTAGCTCCGAGTGCTCTCTCCAGCTTGGAAAGGATCTGCTGGTTGGGGATTGCTTTGCCAGACTCGTACTCTTGGATCACTTGTGGCTTCTCATTGATGATCTACAAAAAGACAGAAACAAGCTTTTTTTGTCATAAAATGAGTATTAATAATAAATATATAGAGAGATAAGGGAATAAAAAAAATACTTGAGCAAGCTGGGACTGGGTAAGCTTCTTGTCAGTTCGGGCTTGCATAATGGCTTTCTTTAACTCAGTAGGCACACGCTCATCTGGAATCACAGTGGTAGAGAAACCCCATTACATGTGGCTTTAGCATCAAACAATCATAGATTCTTCAGACCATAAGACAAAACTCTCTCTATGATGATTTCAATTTGTCATTACACAAACATTAATAGACCTCAACAAAACTCTATTGAAACAAGAAAAGAGCCTAGAGAATACAAACAGAGCGAGGTGATGAGAGTAAAAAAAGAGACTTACGAGCGAGGTTCTCAGTGTCGTCATCAAGCCTCTTGGTGTTGAGAGATGTGCCACTTGAGGCTGCCTTGTTGGTACCAGCATTGTCTAAACCCAACACACACAACAAAAACGATCACAGTTAGATGGAATCAATTATAAAATTCAATAACATAAACCAAAGCAGAATCCACCAAATAGGCAAAATACCAATACAACTCCAAAATCTAATAACAGGAGGACTCGAGGAATTAATTAAGAAACAATGGAAAAAAAAGCAGAAGTGGAAGAGGGAACAAACATTTTCTGACGGATTCGATATCGGCGCCGGAACGACGAGCGGCGTTGACGGTTTTCTCGTCGCGCTTGGCGGCGGAGTTAGGGGCTCTCTTTCGGATCACCACCGGCTCCCAATCTTGCGTCATAGGTCCAACTCCTGCCATGATTTCTTCTTCTTTCGAGCTTGACAAAATCTAGGGTTTCGTCTCCAGCTAATATTAGGTGAAGAATCAGATTACTTGTATAGGAGATAGCTGGGATGATTAATATAGAGAGAAGAAAAAAAAACTGTGCGTGGGCTTCAAGCTAAAATTTTTTTTAAAGAAAATATTTAATTTTCTCCGACAACTTTTCAAAATTACATAAGAGCCCATGCAACTTTTTTTACTCTCTTATTTGTTGAGGGCTATTTAAGTAAATGTCTGTCCCAGTTGCGGGCGAGAAGTATCTTGTCAAATGAATATATTCTTTATTTCTTAATAAAAATAAAAAAGGCTAAATTTATCATCACTCTCACCTCTTCTTCGTGTTCGTGTTCAAATTGGACTACACGATTGATTCTATTCCTTCCGTAACTGCTCAGCTCAGCTCAGCTCAGGTTCTTCTTCGTATACTTTTCTTTCTGGAATCAATGTTATTGCCTGTCGATTTAACTCACTGGCTTGTTTATGGTTTGGTTATCTGAGGAAACTATTCTCCGAGTTTATCTGTATTGAATCAGAAGACTGTATGTCTTTCTGTTTGTTGATTCTAATGAATGATAGAAATGCTGAGGATATATATATATATATATATAGAGTTCAATTCGAGATGATGATGATGAGCCTTATATATGTCGAGCTTGTGACCCCCGTATGTGTGATTAGGTTCCCCTGCCCAAATTGATTTTGTACCCTCTGATGCTCATCTTTAGTTGAAGTTCCTCCTTTTTTTAATGAGACACTTATAATTTGAATCTCATATATGTATTCATTAGGCAAGAAAATCATACATTTCTGGAAGCTAGTATTCATTTTGAGACTGTTTTTTTTGTTTGGCTTTTCTCCTTGTTTCCAGGAAAAAAGATGTTTGTGTGTTGTTGAAGAAGGATATGGACATCTTCCATGAAGTTTTAGTATCATCACTTGTGAGAAGATCTTTTCCTCTGTTATCCATTCACAGGTTTGGATCCCCTTTCTTCTCCAGAAAGGGGGACATAATAAGTGGTGAGCCTGAGGATTTGAAGTTTGGAATTCATGCTTTACTTTGCTCAGAGGCTTTATAATACTTGCAAGGCTTCCTTCTCTTCAGACGGCCCAATCTCAGACGAGGCTTTGCAGAAAGTTTGGAATGTGCTGGGTATCATTCCTCTGATGTTGGAATCGAACAGGAAGCTCACTTGGGACGGACCAGGTCTGGTGGTCCTCTCAATGGGAGTCAACAGTCTCCCCCAGCAATAAAGTATCTTCATTTTCATGAGTGTGACAGTTTCTCCGTAAGCTTACTCATTTCACAAAATCTATTGCCTGGATTAGTCTTAAATAGTTGATAATGGCTACTACAAGATAAAAAAAAAGTGTGGATATTTGGTGATTCAATATAGGATGACTTAGATGGATTCGTTTCAATAGGAATGCTTCTGCTTGAAACTATATGCCAGAACCAAACTCTCAGTAGCCAATCCTGAGACGGTTTCATCTTTCATTATACTGCTACCGATTATATCTCTCACTTTGTATATTTTGTCTTTGTTGTGAAAACAGATAGGAATTTTCTGTATGCCCCACCTTCCTCTATGATACCACTTCATAACCATCCGGGCATGACTGTGCTAAGCAAGCTCATATATGGTTCAATTCATGTGAAGTCATATGTGCTGGTCGTCCTTTTTCTATCTCTCAATCTTTTAACCAATCACTCGTCTGGTCTTAACTGTAAACTCTTGATTCATAAGCAGCACGACCAGCTAAACTGGTCAAGGATACTGAGATGACAGTTCCAAGCCCAGCAACCACGCTATATCCGAGAAGCGGTGGCAACGTTCATTGTTTCAAAGCCGTCACACATTGTGCCATTATTGATATCTTATCTCCACCTTACTCTTCAGACCGTGATCGGCATTGCACTTACTTCCGGAAGTCCAGAAGAGAAGACTTGCCCGGTAATACTCTAAATGGTTCAATCTGAAACAATACGGAACACAGTTCAAGCTAATACTTATTAGTATACTTTGTGAAAGGGAGCAGGTGAAGTAGAAGTGGATGGGGAAGTGGTCACAGACGTGACATGGCTTGAGGAGTTTCAACCGCCTGATGACTTTGTGATACGACGAGTTCTATACAGGGGCCCTGTTATTAGAACTTGATTGTTACATGTGTTATATCTCTTCACATGGTTGGTGAAGCCGATTTGGATTTTTATCTTTATTTTTTATTTGTGTAAAACATTGTTCCTTTCGGAAAAGAATATTAAATTTGGGTCTTTTTATATTATTTAAAACGAGATTGTACACACTAATTTGTGATAACTGATAAGGTATCTCATGTTCATCATAGTATTGCAAAAAGATTTCTAGTGGCATTTCTTAAATAAATTTATTTAGTTGTAGCTTTCTTAAAAGAATTTCTAGTGGCATTTCAAAATATTTAGTTGTAGCTTAATGTAAAAAATATCTTCTCGCTTTACATGTACCAAGTTGAATAATTATTATCGTCACTTTATTACATTTCCCATACAATCTTCAACCAGTTTTGTTCAGCTATCAGTTGGGATTGAGAAACAGTCAAAACACACCACATGAGTTTTTTTTATTGATGGGCCTATATCTATCTATCATACTCACATTAGCTATTAATAATATCAAGGGGGAGATTGTTTGGTCAATATAACGTTAACATGCTTATTGAGTTGTGGATACGCTTGATCTCAGCCGATGTTTCATTTTTTTTTCCCAGCCATAAAAATAAGTATAGAATACGACTTAGAAGTAGAACCAAGTGGATCTTGGGCTAATGGCAACTGGCGAGTTTTTGAAGTGCTAAAGGTTGTTTGTATACGTCGTCTTTGAGTCCCTCATTCCATTTCTGCTTGGTCGGAGAGATATATGGAACTCGACCTATATACTAGTTGGTTAATGTTAAAGGAAATAGGCTACAAGAGAAACAATTATTATGTTTTTTTTTTCAAATAACAATTGTTATTTTATATTGTTAATTTCTAACTCTACGTACATCTATTACACAATAATTTAAATTCTTATTTTGTACATTTTCTTATGAGTGATTTTATATAATTGAAGCTAATATGCTGGGCTTGGTTAAAGATACGTACGTAGGCATGTGATGGATGAAGAATTCCAAGACGGTGCCTTATTCTGCGGCGATTCTTTAGGGCAACATGCATATTTTTTTCTTAGCTTCTTGCATGTATACTATAAATAATTAAATAAACTGGATCGACGTCCTTTTTATTTTTTCAATTTTCTATAGATCTACCTTACTGTATAATATATGTATCTTGCTCTGCAGATGTATAAACGTACAAATTCTATGTTCGCAACCTTTCAAAACAAGATTTAAATTAGGAAAACAAGAAGATAGCAACAAACACTTGTAAAAAAAATTAAAGGGTGTGATGTTTATATAGGTTACTAATTTTTATTTTAGTTAAAACAAAGTTTTATTAGTCGTTTCTTAATGAATTAATAGAATTATTATTTCCAAACGATGGAATGGTTGTATTTGCAAAATCAAAGCTCTATAAGTTTAGTTAGATTTCTGATTAATTTCAGAAGCAATTTTTATATTTTCTGTCAAGGAATATTATATATTTTTCAGTAGAAAATCGTAGACAAAATATTCTCTCAAGTCATAACAAAATACATATATGATATCGTCAAATGTCGATTGAAACCATCCAATAATTACAAACAAACAAAAAGTTGAAATGTATTTCATAAAAAAGGAGCATGGGAAATGGAGGAATTGTGTATGGATTGTCGGTACGTAAATAGATTAGGACAAAACATAGTTTCCTCATCTTTCTTAGTGCCCACATGAGTCTCCTACGATTCTTTCTCAATGCTCTCTTCACTCTTAATTAATTAATTGTACTTCGAATGTTTGTCCTCTCTCTCTCTCTCCAAAACCCTAAAGTTGAAGATCGAGAGCGTTGAAATTTGATACTCTCGCGTTGAAATTTGATCCTCTCTCGCGTTTTTACTTACATGTTCCAAAATATTTGTATAGATATGTGTGTGCATAGAGTGTCGGAATCTTGCATCGGGACAGTTCATAATTAAGTTTTTCACGATGAGACTAAAGACAAAATTGCTATTAATTGTTACTTTTGAATCATTAAAATGGTAATTGATCAACACAATATAAATATCTACTTGATCATTCGTCAAGTTCAAGTACAATCTCTCTCGAATTATACGTATATGGATGATTTGGTAATTAATGAATAATGGTTATAAGCCTTATATATAGTACCTACTTAACAACAAATAGAGCAAGCCCTAATCTGAGAGATATCAAATATAAGCAGGTGTGTGACCCAATGCCCACTGAAAGGGGTTACCAATAATAAAACCAAAAGAATAGAGACAACTTGTGAATTTGTACAAACGTGAACCCAAGAATCTTTGGGAATCACATCCTTAACTATATGACAAAGCTCCCTTCTCTTTACTTTATAAGTTTTGATTGTAAACGTTGGGATTCAAAACTGTCATATATTTAAGTATATATAATATATGAATAGATCACGACTTAATGAAACACAGATGTTTTAGAGGAATATTGGGTGATCTCCCCCATCATTTTTAATGTGAAAAGCAGAAAAACAAATTGTTCTAATTACAGATGAATACTTCCAATAATCGGCTTAGGTCGATGGTTGTCATATCCGATTTGGTTTTCTCGATATAAGAAACTAAATTCGTGTAGCTTTAGATTAACCAAGTTTATTTGATTTTATTTTTATTTTTTATTTAATATTTTATTTTATTTTTGAAAAAAGGTTTTGAAAATATCGTTATAATATGACAAGATTGTGAAGCGTAGTCTCCGGCAAAGGTCAACTTAACTGGAGATTATAAAAGACATAAAAGAGGTTATAAACTTATAAAGACAAGAGTGGTTTGGTCGGATATAAATGTTTAATCATTCAAAAACTACAATTCTAATGACACAAAATATTCGACTGCTAATTCTAGTATATATATACATATCGACTTTATTATTGTAACCAAGGTGCGTGCATGATATGTGACAACCAATTTAAACAACCTAGCTATTATCATTGTTATAATATGGAAGGAATATTTCGTAAGCATACGAACTAACAAGAGCCTTGTAGTAATATATCATTTTCTTACAGTCTTCTTATCATCTTTGAATCAAACGTATAAATATGTTACTTAACAATCAATTTCCAATATCTAAAACAACGAAAACAGGATTATTTTGATGTATTCGATATTTTCACCGAGCATGATGGATTCGGCACGGTTAGTCACCGCCGAGCGTTCCACCGCGGTTTAATCGGCTGCTTTGGACATGTTTTCGAACATGGATAGTCTATTTTCTCTTAAAGACTATTATTCTTCTTATTTTAAGGAATAAAGGTGATAAGTTTATATGTCTCTGTCACTAAAAGAACAAGCGGATATTTTTCTGGTATGTTAACAAAAATGTAGCAAAACCTAATAACTAATATGATTTCACCAAACGGAAGATTCCAACACACTTTTCCACAAAAAACACATACACATACACGTAACCATGCATGACATAGATAAGAATTAAAAATGTCTGTATATATTATAGTTTATGGAAAACAAGAGGACTATATAATAATGCATCTATAGGGTATGAATATCTGATCATATATGTATTATTGAAGCTAAGTTCCAACATTCAAATGATCATAGAGAGAGACTATACACATATCGTGTGCTGATTTAGAAAGCTAGCTCGCCGGAGAGACATGGACGGAACATCTTCGCGGGAGAAATGCGCCATGTGGCTTGACCTAAACAGAGAAGAGGCTGTGGAGAAGTACAATGAAGAAGAGTCGTCAGTTGAAGACGAAGACCAACAAGTCACAAGTAGTAATAACGTGAGACAGTATGTTCGGTCCAACATGCCTCGTCTTCGTTGGACACCTGATCTTCATCTTTCCTTCGTCCGGGCAGTCCAACGACTTGGCGGTCCACACAGTACGAATATTGTCTTTTTTTCTTTCTTGGATCTCTCTTTCTCTCTTTGACTTGTAATGATTGTACTTGTGTATGAGTTTACAGGGGCAACACCTAAAATGGTTCTTCAGATGATGAATCTAAAAGGATTGAGCATTGCACATGTCAAGAGTCACTTGCAGGTTGATATAAACTTCTCAAAGACTATCATATTTTTCTTGTCTCTTCTTTTTATACAATGTTATGATGTTTCTGATTTCTAGATGTATCGGAGTAAGAAGCTCGAGGCAACGTCTCTACATGGTACGTTCGTTCTGATCCGAAGTGCTGGATCTGAAATTTGGAAACATAAACATTTACTAAAGAACTGTAATTAAAAAAAACTTATTTTCATAATTTAGAAGCCTATATATATGTATATAACATTCAAAAATGTTTGGGGCAAGGTTAATTTTTCACTGGATTGTGTCTAGATCCGGTCCTGATTATCAATTCATAGGAATAGATTCTTGATATTGATGATATGAAGATGGATTTTCAAATGACTTTGAGCAGAGGTTGGAGCGATGATGGGAGCACAAAGAAACTATTTGTTAGACATGATTGATATCCCTTATGGTGGTTTAAGACATGCGTGTTATCCTAAAACAGTTCCTTCAAGGTCACACAACCTCCATTTTTCGTAAAAGATTCAAATTTGTGAACCTCTTCGTGGACAATAACTTAAGAGATGCATTCATATCTGTAGGGTACACAACCAAGGCACGGTCTTCACAAATCTTGGAGCTAACTTTGTAATGCGACCTTCAAGCTGGTGTAACAGGTTAAGTGGAAATGAGTTGCATGGTGTCCGTGGTGGACTTAACAACAGAGACAGCTTGGAGAGCAAGACTCTGCCTCTGCTTGAGGTATAGCTAACCCACTTGATGAACAATTTGGTATAGAATCGATGGAAGATGTTGTAATCTTGTTGAAACCTCATGCAGATTAGGAGGACGACCCCAGAGAAAAGAGTCCGAGAAGAAGCGGCAAGAGAAGTATCATCTCTCAAACGATCAAAACCAATGCCTGGAGATGGGATCAACACGATGCTCTCGCTGTCTCTGTTCTCGACATCATCAGGAGAGTCACCGTAGTCATGGCATCTGACATAGTAGAGACGTAAGCGTTCAAACTTTAAGGGGATTCAAGGGTAGAGACTGTTTCCTTAAAGCCCATTTCTTGAGATGAGTACTTAGCCAGGATCTGGGTCAGGCTTGATTCAGATCCTGTAAGTACTTCTCTATATGAGTTTTGTATTCTTACATAAAATCAGAATAAATAAGTCGTTTTAACTTAAAAAAAGACCAAAGAACCAACAAGATGAGAAGTCATTGTTCTGATGAAAAGTGAACGTTAGAACATTATGTAAATGTATCAGAACCATGATGATAGCTCCACAATTTCTCTCGATCTGCTCCTTACAGTTGTTATGGTTCAAGTCGATCACCACTAGAAACAGAGGAATCACTCTCTGATCAGAGAAAACTTGTAATATGAATCGCAAAGCTTCCCTTTTGATTTAAATGGTCGTCCTTGGTGAGGCCACTTCTCGGTCTGATCGTCAATGATGAGACAGAAGCTCAGTGTTGATAAGCTGATGCGCGAGACCGATACGATAAGATGTCGTGCGGATCGATCATCTGTGGAATCATCTTTAGGGTTAAGATTAGGTAAACGTACTTGCCTTGCTCTAGAAGCTGCATCTTTAATTGAGCAAGGCTTTGACTGCATCTTCAACTGTCTTTGAACTCACTCTTGACATCTTTAATGGGCCTAGATATGTTGTTCAATAAACTGGCATGAGTTTGTTTTTCCTTACTCGTTAATGAGTTGTAGGGTTTTAGAGGCCCAAATGGGTTCTGTTCTGTTGTTGAATAAACAGTCTAGGGTTTGTATTTTGTAGAGCAGACCACTTTAAACTAGAAAGGAAAAGGACAAAGGTTTCCCAATACTTGTGTAGCAAGCCACGCTCTATAAAAGGCTCACTGCTCCAAGTCTCCAACCATTAGGACATCGATTATGCATCTTTTTTTGTAAACTGAAAGGAGTTCGGGCCAAGACCTAAATCTCTCCCTAGAACCAGAACCAAACCTTTACTAATATCTGATGACACGGCGTAAATCATCTTATATCCATTAAGAATCGAAATTGGGTATCAAAAACCTCTTCTAACCAAGGTTCGAACTTTTATGGAACGCAACCATTTTCAGGGCGATAACTACCTACAGTTACTAGGAATTGTAGTTTGGAAGTTTTCATAATGAATATTTGTTTTAATATTTGGTTATATGAACTGCTTTTGAATACACCAACTGGATTTACACAATATATACTTAACAATAAGTATTTTTATAATAACGAAGAGTTGAACTAATGATTAGAATCTTGTGATAGCTAGAAGGAGTTTAAAGGACTACAAATTCTAATTCTGTTGGTAAAGATAAATGGTATAGGTTTCGCTTTAGAGGTATATACGAATTTACGGATTCATGCCTAGTTAAAAAATGAACTATTATTCAAAGGACCAACATGTAATTGTACTGCCCTACCGACTTTGTTTTGTTTAAGAATTTTCCCTACCAGTATTGTAACGTACTGTTTTGTTGGGATCATGATAAATCATAAATGGTACATGGTGTTTGGTATTTCGTATCTAATATATTAAAACATAAGTCATGACTTCTTTTCATGTGTGATTTTTTTAGTTTGGACCATTCCTAGAAAATATCATATTTTACATAAGTTCATTATTATATCTTTTAATATATTTATCTTTTTATTTGAAATAAAAATTAATATATTTAAAATATTCTAACAAAATCTTCTTAAAATCTTCTTAGAATCTTTTTAAATTTATTTTTGAAAATTAGTTAGTTTTAATTTAAATTATCATAAAATACAATTAGAAATTAAAATTGAATATAGTTTTGGTTTATAAACAAAAATTTAAAATAAAATGAAATAAATTAATTTCAAAAATACATTTATTAATAATTTTTAAACATTTTGTTAGAATTAAATATTCATTTCTGTTTTAATTTTTTCAAATTTGTTTTCTAATAAAATAAAAATCATGATTTTTTTATGAATGATATTTTTATTTGGACCATCATTTAAATTTTCTATTAAATGTATATCACTAATGCTAATATATATAATTTTTAACTACTTTAATCATAATATCTTTTATATCTTTTGATTTTTTAAAAAAAATTTAAAATTCCAACAAATCTCTTGAAAAAGATTATAATAAGATCTTAATTGTCATAAATTGAATATAAATATTTTCAACTAATTTTGTAATTAGTAATAAATAGTTACTAAAAGAATAAAATTATATCCTATTTTATCAATTCTATAATAATATCTATCATTTTAAAATAAAAACGTTATATTGAACAAAATATGATAAAATTATTTTAAATTGATAAGTTAACATATTTTATTTACATAAATATAAAATATTTATGTTAAAAATATAATATGTTGGTAGAACGGGTTAATATTAGTAAACTATATGATACATGTATAAAAATTTATCTTATCTTAAACTTTTTAATATACAGTAATTTACTATATAAAATTAATAAACATTAAAAATTACTAAAAAAATCTAGCGATTTGAATTACGGATCATGATTATAATAAATTAAATACTAAATTGTTTTCATAAATGTTGTTTCATGCATTAAAAAATTTAGTTTAGTAATCAAACGCAAATTCAATAGGACAAATATATAATAAGCAACATATATATATGATGATTTTAATTTACAGCATGAAAACTATAAAATTATTATATTTGGCATAATTATACAAATATTTAAATATGTGAGTAACATTAAAAATATATAGTAATTATGTAAAACAAATATCTATATATATAAATGTGAAAATATATTCCTGCACGGTTGTGCGGGTGGAAATCTAGTTTGTGTTAAAATAACTTATTGATTTGTAATCAATACTATTAAAAGGGAAGGAGTCTTAAAAAATCTACCTATCAAAGTTGTTTGGACTCTTTTATTTAACTCATTATTTTTTGGTCTTACCTTAAATTTAGACTAACAATATATTACCATATATTTCTCTAACAATAATTTATTCAATTCCATTATTTATTCAAATACCACTCATAAATCTTAATCATTACTATTACTATATTTACCATTTTGACTTTTAATTGTAAAAGCATTGAAACTAATGTTTTATATTATCACTTTTATCATATAATATATAATTTAAAGCAAGAGAAGTTACACAACATATATGTGTACATTTTAACTTCCTCTTTCTTTTATAATAACGTAATCATATCATATATAAATTTTCCCACTAAAATCTCATATTATATACTAAACTTTCAATCGTCTATATTTTGATAGATATTTTCATATTTAAAAATGAGTTTTCTAAAAATATTTCATCAACCATGTTTTTGTACAATAACGTTAAAAATCTATATCAAAAGGTTGTTGGACCCGATATGGATGTAATGGGTCCACATCTGTTCGGGTATTTAGGATCCTAAAAAGATTCGAAAAATCTGAAAAATATCTGAAACACGAAAATTACTTGAAACTCCAAACAAATACCCAAAAAAATCAAATACCTAAAAATTCAAAATCTTATTCAAAATCTGACACTGAACTGAAAATACACAAAATTTTATCCAAATACACAAAAAAAAATTTAATTTGAAAATTTACCTGAAATCAAAAACTATAATCGTAAACCAAAAACCTAAAAAAAATATCCATAATGCCGGAAATATATTCGAAATATCTAAATATACCTAATAAACACAACATATTTATGATCGGGTCTAGGGTAGGACCGGACTCAAACAAAGACATGTGGGTCCAAAAAAAAACCCCACTAGGTTATCTTCTCTCGATCTGAACTAAACATATATTTCCGGGTCGGTTAGGTTTGTTTTTTTGATCCGGATATAATTCTCATGTCTAAAAAAACTTACGTAAAAGTGTACATATAAAGTATCAAATAAACTTAATTCATAGATTATATAACTGTTAAAAAATATATTTTTTGATATAATAAGACTTTGTATTATAATATAATCCAAAAAAATCCGCGCTTTTCAAGCGCGGGTCAAAATCTAGTACTAGCTTATAACGATGAACTCAATATTGAAAGTTTAACACCTTAATAAACAATCACCATTTCTCACAGATTGTTCTAAGCTAATCCTCTAATAAACTTTTTACTAATCTAGTAACTTTTTGTAAAAGTTATTTCGCCAATTAATCAATGTTACAATATGCCAAAACATTCAAATGGCCAGACTCTGCTACTCCATCATTATCCATTGTTATCACATAAGTCCAATATGTTGGATTTATACAAGACAAAGAGGTACGCTGACATAGAAGTGCAAAACAAACTTTTCTTAAGTATATATAATCTATACACTTACTTATTCAAAAGGAGCAAAATAAGAGAATAGATATGATATATATAACCGATTGATAGCTACGGTATTGGAGAAATGGATGAAAATCGGTAAAAATGGGGGAAGATATATTGAAGATTACATTTTACTTTGACTTCTTGATCATGAGTAGGTAGACTTGAGGCCTCTTTTGCATTTGATCTCTCTATGAGATTCTATTGATCCTGTCAAGTTTATATCATAATTAATTGTCGAGATCATGCATCTTTGTTTGATATAAATAAAAACTTAACCAAATAGATATAAACTCTTTTGCTATGCCAATTCATTCAAGATTTATTCTTTCACTTATGTTATATTGCATCATCCAACAAAATCCAAAAAGGTTTGCGGGGGACAAAACAAACATTCAGCCTTTTCAAAGTTAGTGGTGACAAAAATCTTAAAGGAAGACTCATAAAGATGATACGAGCAAAGTATATAACTACTACGATTAAAATTATACCTGAGATTCAGATCATAGAAAATAAAAAATGATTTTAGGTGTGATCAAAGAGAAACTTACTGTCCCACAAAATCTAATATATCTATTCTATAACTTCAGAAAATGCCAATGCATAACTACTCCCAATGTTCATGCAGTAAAAGAGCCTCTATCAAAGCTCTAACATATATGTCAAAACCCAAGCTCAAAACTCCGAGATCCTAATTACAATTGGTTGAATTGTAATTAGGATTTTGGTTGAATTGAAAATCTTATAGATTTCTTTGAGTTGTTTATAATTAGATCATTTTCCTAAGACCCACAAAGCAATAATTAAAAGCATGATCAGTAAAGTCTTAAATCTATGTTAACTTTTCTTCTGAGATAACCTTATTAACCTTTAAACAATCATGTAATATTGTCAATTATTAATCGATTTCTTTAGGTTTTAAAATGAAGGGGAAAAAGTCTAATCGATTTATCCCTTGATCATCAATGGGGAACATAATCTACAGAAATCTTTAAAGAGAAGCATTCTAAGAGCCAATCATTACTTCATTGAACCACTGTTTACAGTGGTAAAATGTGTGTGGGGTTTACGAAGGAAAAAAAATCCATCTTTGGAGAATCAAATGTTTTCCAAATCTTGAATGGGATTCTCTCTAAGATCTATACTTGATAATCGGATGCAGTTTCAAATGAAGGTTTTAATTAAAAACATTTATAATTTTTTTTTTCATTTTAGTGCTAGAAAACCTAATGAATCATCATCCATATGCTAGAAACTAGAACATTTATTTTCACGTATTATTCTTTCCATAATTAAAATATACTTTCACTGAAAGAGCTAAAATGATTTAAACGTAATCATCTAAAATAAAATCTATTTCAGTTGAAAACCTAAGAAGATCTAACCTCAATCCGGCCCCTTAATCCGAACCCAACATCAACAAAATTATATATATCAATACTTTCTCAAAAGCCTAACCATGTCTGATGTCTCCAATTAATTAGGGTTTGATACATAGACCATTCTCCAACATAAACATATAGATTTGGGGTATGTTACTAGTCAGTGAAACCATTCAATCACATAAGCATATAGATTTGAGATATGTTAATAGTTATGAAACCATTCTGTCAGAAGTTTCTACTAAGGAGATCAAAAAACAAAATTTAATGCATATATGTAAATGAACGCCAAGGCACACATATTTAAACAAAATAAAAGCATAGTCAATGGAGAAATATATTACCACAAAGTCTTTCACCAAGATGAGAATCTTAAGAGAAGCTGAAGGAAGAGGAGGAAGAAGAAAAGTCGTCTCTTCCACCAACCATCTCCGTAGTTGGCTGCTTCTTCTTCTTCTTCTTGTAAGGAATACCTCTAGCCTTAGCCTGACACTCCCTAACCTCCCGCAGATAAACCCTTATTGCTCCACTAGCGAAAGGGTTTGTTTCCGGAGAACCACCGTTCTCCTCGTAAGCCGCTCTCAGCCGTCCGATCAAAGCGTCGAGACTTCCCCAAGCTTGTCTGAGAGGGCACGTGCAAGGAGCTGGTGGCTCAGGCTGGCCGTAGAACATACAGCCAGGAACGTGCACCTTTGTCTTACCGAACTGGTCTAAGTACCTTAGGAAATCAAGCACGTGGTTGCAGTTGCAGTGTGACATGGGAACCGGCGGTCTCTGGTTCTTCAAATACTGTCCGAATGTGTTCCAGTCGCGTCTCTTCTGTGACTCGTAACGGCTTGGTGTCACCGGTGGCTCTGATCCTGATGATTCCATCAAGCTCTTTCCTCTATCTCTAGGAGATGACATGATATATGATCTTGTTCAGTGTAGAGAGAGAGAGAGAGATGCTGGTGAAGTTTAAGGGATCATTTTGTGTTTTATATAAGGATCTGATGAATTAGGTAATTAAGAAAAATGAAATGTTGAGTGAGTTTGATGAGAGGGTGAAAGTAATAGTAATAATGGAGGATGATGTTGACGTAAGAGGACTTGTCATGGGCCCGTTTCAAACTTTGCTTTCTTTCTTCATCAGTCTCATATTTTTGGATTATCTCCCACTTTTCTTCCCTATGGAATTAATAATTAACGAATAGTTATTAATCAACTCATAAATAACATCGCTATGAAATACTCCCTCCATTTTAGTAAGTTAGACGTTTTTTAAAAAAAATTTGTTTCACAAATATAGATTTTTTGTATTTTCTATGAAAAAATTATAATGTTTAAAAAAATTAATTGATTTTATTGATTTAATATTGATTAAAAATTATTAAAATTTTAAAATTACAGAAAATGATACATTTATTATAATAATTTAATATATTTTGTTAATATGTGTGAAAATACTAAAAAAAAATCTATTTTTGTGAACATAAAAAGTATTCATTATGTGGTCAAGAAAAAGCCAACAAAAAAAACAACAATTCACAAAATAACCAAATTTCCTTTCTCTCTTCTTTTCTCTTCTTATCTCTCTACCCTCTCTCTAACAAATTAATTTTAGTTTTTCTTTTGCTTTTGAATCTTTGTCGTTTAGATAGTAAAAATATCGGTTCATGGTCTCAAATTTATCTTAAAAGTAATAATATCCGATGTCTTAATAATATCCGATGTCTTCTAGATTTTGATATGGTGAATAAGAAATGTGCTGATCAAGTAATAGGCAAAAATTGGAAATGTGCTAAACGTTTTTTAGGATTCAAGTTTTATTTAGAAATAAAATTACGTTATGTTAAAAGTATAAGTATGGGATTCGACAATTTACTTGTCGTAGTCTGGTAAATTATCCGGTTACGCGTTGACAAAAAAAAACATCGAATATATTTCTATCGGATCAGACGATATGATATATAGAAAATGTGTTAGCTGGTTAGGTAATTGTGTGTCGTATGTTAAATTTTTATTGTTTAAATACAAACAACAATTTATGGCAGATGATGTGTGCCTACATCATCAGACTAACGGATGTGGAAAATGTATACTTCTGCACATGTCATAGTTTCATGCTTATATAAAGATGTGAAAACACTCTTGTAACTATAAATATAAACTTTGTTAGCAAAAAAAAAAACTATAAATATAAACTTCTCTATAAAATCAGGTTTGAGTTGTCATGGTCAGTTGCTCAAAAAAAAAAAAAAAGTTGTCATGGTCAGATTAGAATGGATCACATCTAGTCAATAAATAAATATATTAATAACTATGCTAACACCCCTAGCTAGTCCATTTAATTTTCAGGACAACCGGACCATTTATAACAGTTTGATATATCTTCCGTATTTATCGTGTTTTGCCCCAAAACAAAAAAGTGTCCTGTTTTTCTATGTCAACACACTAGAAAATTTGCCTTATTTTCTGTATTTAATATTCTTTATGTTCCTAAAAATTCATGTTATAGTTTTTTTCATATTTATTAAGAAAACATATAAAATTGTATTTTCCAATACTGATTTTTTAATTAATTATTTCCAATAACTTTTAACCAATGAAATTTTATTAAATACAATTGTATTTTTTGAAAAGTACAATTTTTTATTAATTAATGTATTGAAAATATAAAAAATATAATTTTTGAAACAATTTTTTTTTTAAAATATGAATCTTTTAGGAACGGAAGAAGTATATTATAACAGTGTTATATCTTCTGAATTAGATATATTTATCATATTTTTCCTATAAACAAAAAAGTATTGTATTTAACTGTACGTATTGTATTTTTCGATGTTAACAAAATAGAAAAATTTCTCATGGTCTTGGCCTCTTGGGTTATTAATATCGCAACAGATATATTCTCTAGATTCATATTTTCAATCGTCCAATCGATTTTTGTTGATAGAGAGTGATGTTGTTTATTCAGCATCGAACCCTTGTAGGGTTCACTCTTTTCTGTTCCCATTAAACTGAAATGGTTTTTTTTAATCTATGTTTTCCTTCATAAATATACTTTTGCTTTTCCAATGTAAAATATCCTCTGTATATTCAATATAAAATTAAATTTAGTTATTACTGTTTGTTTATTGTTATTTTGTTCTCTCTTACTTAGACATGTATATTATCGATATATTCCATTTATTCACGAAAATAGTCATTTTAAAATTTTTATTTGTTTTAGAAAAAAATATTTTTGTTTTGATGTAACTTTATAGTTTATTTACCTATTTTGTTCATATTAATTAAGACAACTACTACATATAATATTTTTTGTTAACATTTATTAAATTAAAATTATTTTCGGTATTACAATTTTATTTTTTAAATATATAAAAACTTAAAAACTACAATTTTCGTGAAAACGAATGTTTAAATCCAGATCAGTTATCACTATATACAACTTGTTTAAATCCAGATCAGTTATCATTAGTATAACACAACAACATCATTAACACAAAACAGTAAATTTTATAGATTTCAGATCAGTTATCATTATATAAAACTTGTTTAATTTCCAAAGGATGATTAATACAAACACTGTAAAATAAGTATTTTTGTCATATACAATAAATGTTTAAATCCCCTATATTTAAAGTAGTTTGTTTATATAAATGAAAAGTATTATTATTGTGTTTCATAAAAAGTGTTATTTCAACATTTTTTTCTTTTATATACAAAATATCATTTAAATTTTTTATATCTATTTAATTTTAATTTAATTTTAAAAATTCAATATAACAAGTGTTTTTTCAAATGCATTATTTTTGTAAATGATAATTTTATCTTAAATACTATAAATTAAATAGATATCATTAAGAAAATAAATTTATTTTAATCAGTTTTTTCAATTTGTGTCATGAAACGAATGAGTATCAAACATAAATTGAAAAATTACTCCAAACATAAATTGGAAAAAAGGAAGGAGCTTTACGATACAAGAAAAAGGGAATTCAGATTTTGTCTTACCGGTCAAAATCAATGTCGATTTGAATATGTCATTAAATGCTTAATTATATTCTAATTAGGGCTCTTGTTTTTTCTCCGAAATACATTGCACATTAACGTTTCCTAAAATCCCATCAAAGCTTAATTTAACGATAGAGTTAGACATTAGTCCTTCCATTTTATAGTGATATGCAATATAATAATAATATAATGAAAATAATTGAGAAAGATGTAAAGTAGAGTGAGCACCGATGTCCCTTATTGGTTCATGAAGACTAGGGAATAGGTTATGAGTCATTAACCACTATATTTCACCTACCTTTTAAGGCATATCTTTGTAATTAGTTACATATGATATCTTTGATCATATGTAAAAATGGTATCTTAATTTTATCAAGGCCCATCAAAATTATTTTCTGATAGTTGAATAAAATATGATACATGTGGCTGATACATTAGCAATCTGGTATTAATAATAGTACATGTAAACAAAAATTTACTTATCAAACAAAAATAATAATAGTATATATCTGGAGCAGAATAAATTGTTATAAATTATGATTTGGTTCGGCCAGATTAATTGAACCGATCTTTCAAAACTAAATAAACCATGATCTGAAATGGTAATTTTCTGTAATCATTGTTTATGGTAAACATGATTTTGAAATTTTAAGTTGTAATGATTTGGAAGTAAGAAAACCTACCGATGTCAAGTAAGAAAACTAGTTCTGGGCAAAAATCTGAATTTGAAGAACTGTATCAAATTTAATCAGAAAAATACTATCAAATTATTATTTGAACGAAATCAAAATTTTGGTATCTAGAAAATTAGAACCGAACCGGATTCGAACCAGAATTTTTTGGATATCAAAATATATCCAAATCATATTTATATGTTTAAATATATTAGTTATTTTTAGATTTAGTATCCAAAAATATCCAAAGTTATAAAAAATATTATATAAATTGTCAAAAATAAATATATAAAAAGCTAAAAAACTCTCAAAAAACCCAAAAAAAATACTTAAAATGTTTATGATTTTTCATTCAAATACTAGCTGGGCAAGTAGAACCCTCTCTTATGCATTTCCGTTGAGACTTAATTGAAAATGGTATCTTTATATTTTTTAAACACCCCTCTCTTATGCAGGGAGGATACAGTTGTTATCTTCAGTCATCTATGAAACTGTTAATTTTTGGACTTTTGCATTTGTGCTTCCAAAAGGATGTCTCTTCACGTTCACTAGTAAATCAAACCCTTATAAAAAAGAACGTAGCATTATAAATTTAGGTAATATTATTAAGAAGACTGATTTAAGAATGGAAGATCATGCATAAACACTTGAAGAGTCATGTGTTGCCGACACCAAATGAATTTGATCGTGGTAGGCTGCTACTAGCATAAGTTGATATATTGCAGACAATAATAGTTATATATCTGATATCACATATTATAAAGAGTAAATTGTACATTCTCATTGATTTGCTCATAATGACTTACATCGGCTACTATATCCATATTGCCATCAATTTGTAGTATATATTGCATATTATTATTAGTTTGTAATTAATAGATAAACCCATTCCATCTTCTTTCTTTTTATTCATCCCACAGGTTTTTGTCCATCATTAACTTTTAATATATGTAGTGTTCTTTTTTTTAACTTAATATATGTAGTGTTCTTGAACTTTAGATAACTAAACGAAAATTTTTTTTTGTCCAACTAAAATTAGTAAATATATACCATGTCATTGACTGAAGATGAGGAGGAGCGGGAAGGGAACAAAAGAGAGAGCATGTGATGTGTTAGGACTTAGGAGACTGTGTATGCATATAGTGTTAAAGTTTGAATATGGGTGGCATTCTTAAAGTTCATGAGCTCACACTATTAACAATGCATTCGTCGCTATTATTGCTATATCACAGCTAACGGAATAAAATTTAGAGTTTAGAGAAAAAAAGTATTTTCGATAAAAATATTCATAGTTAACAACATCATAGAAAACTAACTAGGTCAGTTTTTTTTTTTGGGAAGTCAGATTTATTTTTTCAAATTTAAAATTCTATGTATTATGTTAAAATGTAAAATATACGTACATATGTGTAACAGTGTAAGTTTAACATGTTTCTTCGCATGGCCTCGCGAATTTAATTCTTCTAGAAAATCTATAGTTTGTTAGAAAATCTAAGGCTATGAAACATGTGTGTATTATTTCAAATATGAGATTATGATGTTTGAATCTTTGATACAGTTTTAAGAACAATGAAAACGTGCAGAATTATGTGTTTGTGTGTCATCAGAATAACTATTATTGAAAATTTGCATAATAATGCATGATAAAGAAAAAGAGCATTGAAACTTTGGCTTCACGATTTTTGACTTTTTAACGAAAGAAAACTTTGTGGTGTCTTTTATTTGTAAGAAAATCAAGAAAAAATGCAAACGTGGGCGTACACACAAGTAAGACATAATCGATATCTTGTTAAATCTGTGTGAGTCTCATTTATCTTCATATTTCTAACTAAGCAATTAGCATAGTAATTTCTGATCTTTTAAAACTTTATTCTCAATAAATCATTCAAAAACTTACTAGAGAAACAACAGTAACTATCTAGTGGAATGCTTTGATGAGAACAAAGCATTCTAAATTTTACTAGAAAAAACAGTAACTATCTTATTTTCTTAATTAACTTGGTATACATATTTTTCTAAGAATTTTTTTTTTGCTAAGGCTTGGTATACATATATATATGCTTGTCTGTGTGCAGTGTAACATACTAGAAATGGGCCAACGAGAGCAAGACCTGATGTTTCCATTTATATTTTGAATATCAACATTTAAGAAAATTAAGAAAATCAACCTTCTCTATCCCTAGAAAATTCAGATCATATGAAAAAGAAAGAGAGAATAAAAAACAGTTAAAAGGTAGATAGATGTAAAGGTATACTGTGAGTCTATAGTAGTTACACAAATACATAGATTCTATTACATCTTTACAAAAAAACCTGTAAAGGAAATCGAGTGGCATCGACATTTCCTGACGTTTTCTAGGGTTTTCACTTTGAAATTGAAAATTTTGGTTGTCATCTAGTGACAGTTACGGTTCTTTCAATGGCTGCTTTAAACGTAGTTCGTCTTTTTCTTACAATGTCACTATTTTCATTTGTACGGTATTGTTTTTTAGCCTTCGATTATTCTTAACATGAAGATACTGTTCAGTAATGAGTTTACTGTAAACTCAAATAACATTAGTCTTGAGTCTCTTGACTCTAGTGGGAGCTTACTATCAAATAGCCCGCTTTGCAATCGGAAATGCGAAATTAATAATCGGACCTTAATTAGAGTCGCTTCCAAGTTCAAAGTTCTAACTATAATCCAATGGAAATTCTAGCCCAAATTTTTACACAAAAGTATTTTTCTTAACTGTTTATTCCCTTAGTTGTAACTAGTGTTCAAGCGCTAGGCGCTAAGCGGGTTATAACGTTTATTGCATCATATTACAAGTGACTAAATCACCATTTTAATAGTTTTACCACTCAAAGATCCACTGTAGCTGAGTTATAACGTTTAGCTGAGCAATGAGAATATGTATTGTAATTTGCTTATCGCAAGTGTCTAACTACATTTTTCATTATCTACAACTCGAACACCTACTGTACTAGATCTAAATCCATACTATAACACTATATATAGCGATACCTAAAACCACTAGATTGCAAAATATGTCGGATATAAAAAAAATTATATCCATTCAAGTTACTTATGTATACACACAAAAACAACTAGAAATTTGGTCAAAAACATTTTTTCTTATTTTGTCGTTAACTCATCACTAGGATTTTCATGGTGTGTGTTGTGTGCCAGCGCAATACCACATTACTACCAAACTGTCGAAATAGGGACCTAATTGTTCTAATGTACAAGAAAAAAACACATATAAAGTGATTAAGTTCTTGTCAGTGCCTCAACTTTTGTCTTGGATCAATAGGACAACCTATCTTACTATACGTGGAGCACCACTTGGTTTGAAAATTTTACTTTGATACGCAAGAAAACGAAAAAAGATGAAAAGAACCCTAAACATAAATGATACATATTTAAAATCATGTTCAGAAAAGAAACAATGGGCACGAAGAAACATCTTCACGCATGAGTTGCCAAAAATGTCACAGTCTCAAAGGCACATTTATGCATTAGTCCTTTGCCCCCACAATTATTTTCTCTGCTTCTCTTTTTGTTGATTGTGATTCCCTCTGTCTTCCCACCCACCCCCATTTTTTCATTATTGTTTTTTTTTCCTTTTTGTCAATTCATCCCTCTAACCGAAATCTACTTCGGTTTTAGACTCGGTTAAGAACTTTTGAACTGGTTTGATTTACTATAGGTGTTTAATTTTTGCTCCGGTGATTGGAATTAAGGAGTGTATTGGTGCGTAAAATAGGTGGAAGACAAAAATAGATGTATTCGTTTTCTTTTTTCTTTTTGCAATATAAATGTTGGCTACACATTCATCGAGTCTGTGTCACGAAAAGAGAAACAAACAATTTAGTTTACATTAAGCCTTGTCTAAAAATAAAAACAGCTTAGTTTACATTAAGCTTTGTTTAAAAATAAAAACAACATAGTTTACATCGGTCCATTGACACCATTGTAACAAATAATTATACTTTTATCAGTTATAAATATTCATCGATAGTTCGATATCATACATTTGAGGGACTGCAGTTGAACCAAAGAAAAAAAAAAAAAGAGGGATTGCCAAGGTAAGAAAATGAATTTGTGGCCTAATATAGTTCTTTATTCGAGGTAGTTTATTGACAAGTCTGACAAAAAAAACTACAGATTTGGAAGAAGAATTCAAAAAATATTATGCCTATTTTAAATTTATTTATTATATTTTTGTCATCAGTTGGATTAACAATTTCCAATCCATAGTTAACCCTATATAACGCTTGAAAAGGCGACTTTATAATCCAACTCTTGAGGATAGACCGTAAATGTGAAAATAAAAATTTCTTAGGACATGCATGCACTATACAAGTGAAATTTTTTTCTAACTTTTTTTATAACACAGTTTTTTTCTAACACCAAAAGGAAAATTGGTCGGCAGGGCCAGGGTCTTTCTCACTGGAAGAGCAAACCTAGGTTCGATTGCTGCTGGATGCACTTGGAACGTTCAAGGTCTCTTTTAGCAGCTTCACCATTTGGCAGCCTTGACAAGTTTAAAGGACAATTCAATTCACACCATTGAAACTTTGGAACCAAAGGCAGAATCTTGACCATCCGCCATTTTCAAATGCTAGCCTTTTCGCTGTTTTTAAACCCTAACCTTTGCTGGGAAAGTTCTCTTATTTCTTTTTTTTTTTTCTGAAACGCATTACAACCACAGGAAACTGAAACAAGTTGGCGACCTAAAATTTTACAAAAAAAAAAATCATTTATAGGCAGGCTTTTCGATGATTGGTTTTTATAGATATATTTTGATATACCGAAACATGAATAAGTTTTTATAGACAAGTATACTTTGACAATGGGATTGGATCCAGATAAAAAAAGAAGCTCATATAACAGACTATGATCCAAACCGCCTTATTTTATTTTATTTTTGTCATCCAAACCGCCTTATTCATTCCAAACCGATCTGTCTACTTACCCAAATAACTTTTCAAATTGGGCTTCAAATGGGTCGAATTTACATGGGCCAACTGATATTTTATCTATTTGATCTGCTTCTGTTATCTGCTTAGTTATTTTTTTTTTTTGTAACATATCTGCTTAGTTATTTATTTAATTTAATTCTCAATAGTTTCTTAACACTTATTTATTCTCTTCAAAATTATAAAAAATATTACAAAACTATTTACAATATATGTTAGAGAATTAACACCACATCAAAACCTTATTTACACTACTATTAACTGTTTTATAAATTTCATATCTAGCCATTTTGTTTTTATCATATCGAATATTTATATGATATTTCATATAAGTTTTTTTTTGTTAATCTATAAAACCAAGATAAATTGTCATTTATAAGATTTTTGGTTTAAAAGCATTAGTGACCATTTGATTAATACACTGGATTAGTAAAGTTTCCCCAAATTCGAAGAAAATCTTATCTGCTCTTTTAATATGCTATTGAAAAAAACCTTATCTCCTCTAATTGGGTAATCTGCAATGTGAAATTGCCAATTAGGATTTTTGACATTGTGATGTGATTCTTATTTCCTTTCTATTTACTTTATTGTATGAGAAAATATATAATTATCATGGGAGAAGATAAAGAACTATTAAAATGAGTGGACTGGTAGATAGAGAGTGATGACATGTCACAATCTTGTTGGGTTAGAGAAAAACGAGTGGACCCCACAAGGAATATTATAAAGATATAAAATCACTTACAGACACAAACTACCCCCACTAAACCCTCGTTAATTACAGTTTTATCCCTACGCGGAGCTCAAGTACCTCTCTCTGTGTTCTGTCTTTCAACTGGTCGGATCAGTAGAAAAAAGCTTGAGAACTTGATACCTTTGATTTCAAAACCCATGGAATCTGCCAAAGAGCGTGACACTTTCGTCTACCTCGCTAAGATATCTGAACAAGCTGAGCGCTATGAAGGTAAAGAATCTTCTTCTTATGGTTTCTATGAATCTTTATCGTTGGACTCAAGGGTTTTCGATATGTTTCCAGATAAGTATTGAAAGTGTGATTCTTTATCTTTTATCACAGAGATGGTGGAGTCGATGAAGAACCTTGCGAAGCTGAACGTTGATCTAACGGTGGAAGAGAGGAACTTGCTCTCTGTTGGATACAAGAACGTGATCGGTTCGAGGAGAGCTTCGTGGAGGATCTTCTCGTCGATCGAGCAGAAAGAAGCAGTGAAAGGGAACGATGTTAATGTAAAGAGGATCAAAGATTATATGGAGAAGGTTGAGTTAGAGCTCACAAGTATATGCATTGACATAATGTCTGTGTTGGACGAGCATCTGATCCCATCTGCTTCTGAGGGTGAATCAACTGTCTTCTTCAACAAGATGTAATGCTCTTTACCTGATGCTAAACTTGAAGTTATATGCAGGACAGGATCTGAGATTTTGAGTCATAAATATTTACAAACTTCAATAAAAAATAAAAATATTGGGAGCCAAAACTAATGTTTCAATAGGCTGTTTCCAAATCCGGTTCTGTTTGGTTATATGTATCTGAAGATTTTGTTTGGTTTGGTGCAGGAAAGGTGATTATTACCGCTATCTTGCTGAATTCAAATCAGGGGATGAGAGGAAAGAGGCTGCTGATCAGTCTTTGAAAGCCTATGAGGTGTTCTACTTGTGACTGATCTTATTACATATATCTCTTTTCTTATAGCTTTAATTTTGAGTTTTTTTTTTTTTCTTGCATTACAGATTGCTACTACTTCTGCTGCGGCTAAACTCCCTCCTACCCATCCTATCAGATTGGGCTTGGCATTGAATTTCTCTGTGTTCTACTACGAGATCATGAACTCACCTGAAAGGTTTTAGAGATTGTTTTATTACTAAAAAGGCTCATTGCTTCAGGGGTTTGAGATTATTTTATTTTTTTTGGTTGGCTATTCAGGGCATGTCACCTTGCTAAGGAGGCGTTTGATGAAGCAATCTCAGAGCTTGACAGTCTGAATGAGGAATCTTACAAAGATAGCACTTTGATTTTGCAACTCCTTAGGGACAATCTGACCTTGTGGACTTCTGACATTCCAGAAGAAGGAGGTGATGATCGTTCTGTACTTGAGAGCATACTCATTAACTATAATGTTTTGATGTCCTGTAGTGGTCCCTTTTAGTGTACTTATTTAATTATAGGTGTAGATGTTCCTTGTCACTTCTTTTGTATGGTGTTGTTTTGTTTGGAACCAATGAAGTTAAGACATGGACATGCTTGATGATAGATAGTTGAAGTAGCATCCGGACACGTATTTAGCTGCTGATTTCAAATATTTATTTTGCCTATATGTGTAGCAGATGATGCCCATAAGACGAATGGTTCTGCTAAACACGGTGCAGGTGGAGACGATGCAGAGGTAAACCATAAGATAATCCTTTGCTTGTAGTCAATATTAGTTGATTCTAATAGCAGATCTTGTGTGCTCCTTTGCTGCAGTGATCTTAAATGTGTGCACCCGCAGTAGCAGCAACACTGAACAAGTTTCAAGAACAACTGAATGTGCGGTGAATAATAGTGAAAACCTATAGTGCTTATGTTTCCTGTATTATTATTGTCTATATTGTACTCTCTGGTTTGAGTGTATGCTTTGTGTCTCAAGAACACTCTCTTCTTATTTGTGATTTGTACTCAGTACTGTCTTCTTCACCCATTGCTCTTCTCTCTCTCACTATGTATTCATTCTTATAACTCTGTTCACTTACTTTCACAGCTCTTTAATCATTAATAGCACGCAAAACACCGTACCTGTTACCTATTTATAACACAAGCGTAACGTGAACTGATAATGAAGCTTGCATTTCTTGAATACTTCTGAACATTTGCTCAGTTTAGCAATATAGCCAAATCAAGCAGAGTCAAACTCCAAAATGTTATATAGAAAAAAATAATAATGAACAATTTGTTGAATGATAGAATAGCTCTTCCCCCATCTTTCATAAGATTTCTTCTCTTAATGTGTTGAAATATAGGCTCTTGGGATCTAGTTATAGTGAAGCAGAGAATGATGATGATGATAGGCTTTATCAAATTATAAGAGGAAGTGCTTTATAGAGTCCTCTAGAAACTGGTGGCTCGGACATATCATCTCCTTCACTTTGTCTCCGTTCTTGTACATCTTAAACGTTGGAACTTTCCTGATACTCTCTGCCTTGGCCAACGCCAAGCTCTCCTCCACATCCACCTAGTAACAATTCATTTTCTTGATTAGAACATTGCAAGACATAGAAGAGTTTAAAAAGAAACTGTGATTGGTCTTTACCATGAAGAAATGTACTAATGGATACCGGAGGCATAAAGTGTTGACGTAAGGAGAGATCTCTTCGCATTGTCGGTTTGATGATGATTTAAAATGAAACACAGAGACACCTGAAAAAACCATGTTTCAACTTTGAGCAAGACAGATACAAAAGAATCTCAATCTGGTCTTCCGTGTTTAAACTTTTACCAGGAAGTGAAACTGAGTTCTTGAACTTATCCAAAGATGAAACTGCTTCAACTTCGTTATTGAATCCCAAGCTTTTGGATTCTTGACTTAGCGCGGTTTTCGCTCTCTCTAGTGACTCTGCAACTTCACTGTCTCCTGGTAGTTCCCTTCTCACAAACTCATAGTCTCTAACCGCATCTTCCCATCGACCAAGCTATATTTCAAACTAACATTGTCACTCAAACACACACTACTAAACTCGGTTAATAACAAGTTTAATCTTACCTTTCCATATGAAGCAGCCCTTCTTAGAAGTGCCTTGATGTAACCAGAGTGGATTTTAAGCGCATGGTTACAGTCTTCAACAGACTTCTCCCACAAACCGAGCTTATACCAACACGCTGCTCTGTTACAGTACAGAACCGAGTTGGACCCATCGTACTTAAGACCGTCTCCATAAGCTACACTAGCTTCAGAGTATCTCCCCGAACTAAACAGCTCATTACCACGACTACGCGCCTTGGCAACCATCTTGACATTGTTTAAAACCGACACGAGTTCCGGATTGGTCTGATCAAGCATGGAAGCTCTCTCTGCCTTTACAACACCGTTCTCAAATCTGCAACAAACCTATCATCTCTACTCACTCACCGAATAGAATCAATCAAAGTAACATTAGCAAGTTTCGAAAAAAGCTCTCACCTTCCTAATGCCATATCAACTTGCGCTTGGATACATAGCACATAAGCTTCAGCTACCATACCAAATAGTTTGGCCTGTGATTGATCATGATCTAGTCTTGGAATGCAAGAAAGACAAAACTCTGATTCCTCTATTTGGTTAAGACGCAACAAAGCTTCAGCTTTACAAGCTACAAGCTGTCAGAATCAAAGACTGTTAGCTAATAATCATTAAAAGCAAAAATGCTTATGCTATAGCGATGATCTCTGACCTGAGGAGACGAATCAGCACCGTTTGCAATGGCTGCATCGGTTTCCTTAACCGCGGTTCTCCAATCTCCGATCTTCCTAGCCTCCCAGCATCTCCGGAGATGCTTCTCCAGCGTCTGCAGCCGTTGGAGATCAGCTTGGTCCGGACATTGACCGGAGAAACAAAGATGTCGCCTTGCATTCTCAGCTTCTCCCAGTCTAAACCGACAAAGACAAGATCAATCAAACTCAGTCTTTAAACTTACAAACACACAAGATTCATCATTACCTGAGATAGAGTGAAGCTAGTCTTTGGTGAGCTCTAGAGTAAGACGGATCAAGCCTTACAGCTTCAAGACACTCTTTAACGGCTTCTCCTAACCGCCTTAACGCCGTTAACGCCGCCGCGCGGTTGCTTCTGTAAGAAGCATTCTCCGGCGACAGTGAGATTGCTCTGTCGTAAAACGACAGAGCTTCTGAGAAGCTTCCTCTTCTGTACATATCGTTCCCTAGTCTCTTCAGCTCCTCCGAGCTCTCACCGTTCGCCACCGCGTGGTTTGTCTTTCCGGTGCTTCCTCCGCCGCTTTTTACTACGTTTCCGTGACCGTAGTTTCCGGTTCCTGTCCACAGAGTCTCGGCTCTGGTCGAGCTCCGAGTCGCCATTCCGGTTTTCAAGATCCGACCCGACGGGCAAATGTTGCCGGCGGGTAAAACGGTCGGGCTCGGAGACACCGCGGACGTGGCGCCGGAGCTTTGGCTGGCTCCAGAGTAGAAGCTAGAGCCGGAGAAGATCAACGGCGTTCCGGTGGAGGAGGATCTTCGATGACCCGGTTTGAGATTCCGGGTCGTCGTCGTCGGCATTGCGGATCTCGAAATCTCGCCGGAGTGGCTTTTCACCATCTGAGAAGTCACCGACGGTTTGCCAGAAACAGAGCCTGAGGAGCCGGAGCTGCTGGTGGGAGTCGCCGCAGCTGAGGAGGAGGAGACACGTGGCGTTAAGGTGGAGACAGGAGAGCCGAGATCGAGTTCTCTGAAGTCTGGTTTGTTGACGTCATCGTCGTGTCTCTGTAAAGTCAAAGAGTCACGAAACCTTCTTGAGGTTGAGTCTATGGCAGGTTCTAACGAAAGCCTTCTAGAATGAGACATATCCTCCTACTTTTGAATCTATTGGCTTCCCTCACCTTCTTCTTCTTTCTTTTCACAAGTCAAGTACTGTTCAGAGAGAAGAAGAAGAAAGAGAGAGAGAGAGAAGCCAGAAGAGAGAGAAATAAAATAGATCTTGTAAAATAATAAATAGAAAAAAGGGGCGAAGCAAAGAATGAAGGTGAAATAAAAATCATATAATATATAGTTTTTATTTTGTTATGAATGTGATTAAACTTGATTGGTTACAGATTAACTAACCCCTCTGAGATTATGACATTGATCTTCATCACGAGTCTCTTTCTCTCTTCTTCACTCCCGTGTCCTCACGGCTGCTTGTCGCTGAGATGACAAATACTGTGTTTCATCGAATTTTAATTCTTATTTATTAATCATTTATATAACTTTAAGTAGACTAAAATAGTTGACTTTGAGTTTTGAACACACACTATTCGAAACCAAACTTATTATTTAAGACTTGTCGTATACTTTTAGATAATTTGAAATATTTATCATGTACTGTATTGCTTAATGTTGATGATAACGAACTATCAATGTATTTATATGATACATTGTATTTGTTAAAGTTTACTACATAAACTTTTGTTTTCCAGTTTCAAAAAAAAACAAGTTTACTACATAAAATATAGAGAAATTGCTCTAATTTTGAAAACGAAGCATCCAGCAAATGAAATGCGTACACTAACATGATCATTTATCAATAGCCTCTGACGTGATGTATTAGTATATGGTTTAATTCATTTCCCCAAAATGTCAAGGCATGCAGATTCAAGCACGTTCACTCATGTTCCCTAAATGTTACTCTATCAAATTTAATTTTCTTGCAACATTTATTAATCACAAGCTATACAATAGCATAAGCAGGCTATTATTAGAATTTAGCACTAAACCTTCGTACAATATTCAATGCACGACATGTAAATTATTTTTTATTAATATTATTTTTTGCATATTTCATTTACCAAACCCACTTCTAGGGGCGTTGTACAGACCAGTAGCATTAAATTTGCCGCTCAAATGATCAATTTCTAAATTGTGATGGTAATTGCTTACGTATTTATACTTTAATCTATATGAGGATTTTAGAAAAGGTGTTTAGCCAATAAAAGAGTATTTCAAAATATATAATTAGACAAATCACTGACTTTGTTTTTTTTGGCAAATCAGTTATACATACATATTTGTGTCTTTGACTAACTAAAATGAAAACAAAAAGGAATAAACGAGAGAAAATGCCACCTAGGTTTTCAACTTTCGTTCTAAAAAACATCACGATCGAGGCCAAAATCGTCTTGTGAAGTTGAATGTATTTATCAAGCCAGCAAAACCTTTTCTCTAAGCCACCATATTTATCGTAATATTTATAACTTTCTGTAATACTATAAGTTTATAACTTACAAGCAGATAAAGTAATCTTGTGTGACAATAGCCTATTCTTATTTAAATGAAACGAATATTACAAGCCTAGTTCTTGCGTTGCGTGTTGAGATTTGAAAAGAGATGGAAAAGAGGTTTTCATGAAAAGAACAAAATACAAATAAATGGAAATTTATTATTATTATGAAAACCCTCTAAATGCAGAGCTTGGCAATTTTTTTGTTTTTGTTAACGGGTATCTTTGAAAAGCCTGTCATAGTTCTCTTTTCTCTTTTGGGATTACTATTTAATCATTTTAGTTCATCAAACAAAACAAATTAATACTCATAACTACTTTCTAGTACTCCCTATTTCATTTTTAATTTCGTAGACCATTGCGCGATTCCACATGCTCCGTACCGTTCGGACCTACGGAACCACTGATTACATACATTGCACTGAAGCAATACATGCATATTATTCTAAGTCATGCCTCTCACTCTCAAATAGTTTTCTAAAGAAAAGTCAAATGTTTTTCAGAATGATTATATATTTTTCAACTGGTGAACGCTCTATAATACATAAATGAAAAAAATAAAAGGATATTTAGGAACATAACAAAAATAATACTAGGAAAATAGAAAGATTTTAACTAAAGAAGTCGGCAAGGAAATGGAGATAAATGCAAACACTGATCACGCCAGCTGGTGCTTAGCGTCACCGATGTGTCTACCAGCTAGCACACAGTCAATGTAACGCTGTTAAGTTTCAATGACGGATTGTTCTGTTAGCTCTGAAGGATTATTCGAAAACATGTCCTCGAGCCCGCCAAACTGAGGATGGGGGACGACAGTGACACACATTTTTTTTCTTTTTTTTGTTTGTTGATAAAGTGACATACACAAAATTGCTAACTATCGGTTTAACAAAACCGGCTATTTTATTCACGTAGCCAAAAGAAACATGCATGATATAAATACATAGAGATCTCAAGACACCTTATTAAACTAAAATAAATAAATAAATAAAAGGTTAACATATATTTTTTTAGAGTATATGGGTCTCAACTATAGTATTATAAAAAATGGATTTGAATGGCGAATCACGTATATGTGAAATGTGACTATCAAACCCATCAAATATATTTATTTTTTTATAACCGTAGTATGATCTCAAAAGCTTTTAGACTCAATGACTAATCACCGCAAAACCCGCAAAATTTACATTTTTTTACCACTTAAAATACCTCGGTGGCCAAAAAGAATCAAATCCATGATTATACTTACATGAGACATTTAACACTAGACCAAAGCCATTTGATTAACATTTGTAATAATTTCTCTTTAAACATAGGTTAACATTTGTAATAAGTTTTCTTACGTATGTAATAAGTTCTCTTTAAACATATGCCATAGTTGCTTTTAAATTTCATGTGAATGTTCAGTTTTTTTTATCTATAGGCGTTGACGTGCGGTGCCAGTAAAAATTTAAAAGCTCGAAGATTAAAAATGGAAAATATATAGTTATGATTGATCCATATAATTGTCATAAATTTGACAGATAAACAAATGAGTTTAGAAAATTATATTATTAATTTTAGTATATAAGATTTTACAGAAACACTTTCATTAACTAGCAAAAGCCACACCAATCACAATTAGTCTGTTTATTCAACACACGTCACATTTTTTGTTCTGCTAGAGACGTACAAAACATAATACAGTGCTCAGCCTGTAATGTTTGATTATGAATGTGAATGGACCCAATCAAAGATAGACAAACGAGGAAATGTGTTTACAATGGAAAATAAGTGCAGTTACATGCTAATAGTAATGTTTTACATCATTTTAGTCTCTTTATTTAAGCATTAACTGATTTTTTCATTTTATTAAGTAAACAAAACCAGCTATCCAATATCGACAGAAACACACGAAAGGAAAAACAAGCCTTTTACATAGTGGTACCAGTTATAACACCAAGATTAGAGTTTCATGTAAATTATAAGATATTAGATCAAAATCTTTCACAGTTTTACTCGTCGACAAATATACTTTATTAACTTAAATAGTTACAGTATTTAATTAAAATGATGTTTGATTTTATTCATTGCCTGGCTTTGAGTTTGATGGTTTGTGGGTTTTGCCGAGAGAACATGGACTTTGTATATTTTAGAAAAGTTATGTACGGTATATTCTTTTTAGATGCACCTATCTAAAATTCCACATAATATTGGAAGTTAATACAGAAAGTGTCAAGTGTAGTAGGAACCACAGGCCACAAGGTCTTGGATTTCTTTCTACTAAATAAATTAGACAAAAAACTGGCACTCCTCAAAGAAAAATAGATTTATAATGGGCCAAATAAAATTCTCGTTTGTTTAAATATAATATGTAAGTGCTTGTTATTTACATGGAATAAAACGAATACAGTTCTTTAGTTCTTGTAACTACACATAGTGAAATTTATTTATACATGCGTTGTTTTTTAATTGGATTACCTTTTAATACATTGTTTTTGTTAAAATTATTGTAATAGCTGCATTTCTGTTCGTTGTATATTCTTATCTATCTGTATCTCTTTTTTTTTTGTAACTTATCTATCTGGATCTCTTCCACCATGACACTTGATAATATATACAAAACCACGTATGTGATTATCTGGTTTTCTTAATTATTCGATTAATAGTTTTATTTAAACGCTATCCACGCTTTCTAAGCTTAACTACTACAGGTATCCTATGCTTAATCAATAGTATTTTATTTTGTTTTCAAATTAAGATCATATTGTATGTACGAACAAAGAATATATGTAACTAGATCGCATTACCGTCCAGCTCAATTTTGTATTGTTGCCAACACAAAAGAATTACATTCGTTTTTTTGTTGTTAGCCATTCTTCTATATTTATAATAAATCAGTACCCTCCCATAGATGAGGAATTACTTTGGTCTGGATAGTATTTAGCCAGTGAATGATGAGACTTTCAAATAAAATCTAGAATTCCATTTAGACAAGCATCAATAAACATTGTGTTTGAAATTTTTGGAAATAGTAAAATTACAATAACAGAATAGTAAAATAAAAGAACATTAGATATTTTTAACAGGTATTTAGCTTTAAACGGAAAAGAAACATTTCAATGATCTTAGACTTTATCAACTTATCTTTAAACGATGTAATAGTTAATATAGATGACAAAAGTTACAAAGTTTTAGTTAGCCCTAATCAGTCCATGTTTTGTTTTTGGTTGAAATACCAATCCAAGTTAATAATTACGCAACAATAGAACTTAACTGAATAACTTACAGTGATTAAAGGAACGCCACTATCGTCCGACGTGCTGTAAGCCTGTGAAACACGGATGGATGTGTGGATAATTGAAAACATATCCTTATAATGTAATAGCTAATATTGCATTTGTTGCCACCTTTGGGTCTATACATACATACTCAAGTATTTTTGCCAATGGATGATGAAACTTCAAATAAAATCTATAATATAGCAGACCAATTATATGCTGCCATGATTTTATTTGTTGCCACCTGAAGTTAGATGCTCGAAAATGCATGTGCGCATATGCCGATCCTCTATGAATCTGTTTTACCTTCATGTCACCTCCATCAGCAATCGAATTTCATTATCATCAATTGTTTAAAAAAAACTATTCTGTTATTTTTTAAACACTAGTCAAATTATTGATTTCATCATCATATAATATTACATCATGAATAGCTTCACGAACAACAATTTTTAATATAGTTCTTCTCGCAACACACGACTACAACGAATAACTCTATCTACTTCAAATCTTGTGTAAAAACCTTTAAAATTTTGATCAATGGACCATAATGCTTTCACAACTATTATGTTTGATTTTAGACCAAAAAAAAAAACTATTATGTTTGATTAAACATTAATATATGTACCTATTTACAAACAACGTTATGATATCTACATATATATATGTATGTATGTATGTATCATTTATAATAGAATATTCTGGTAATGACTTTGGCCGTTGGAGCCTTCTTGGTTTGTCTGATACTTGGAACTTACTCTACTCTTTTTTCATGTAATTTTGTTTCTTTTTTCATCATCGTATATGTTACTCAAGAACCATCCACCTTTAATCAGATTTGAATTTTGGTCGCTTAATACTTCATTGAAATAACGTTTGAGATACTAAAGTAATTAACTCTGCACAAGACATGGTAGCTTAATCTATACTATTATTTACGAAATGATTTTTTTGCAATCAAACTCTAACGTTAAAAGTTATACTGGCTAAATACATTGATACCTTTAATAAATAATTAATTTAGTTTTATTTATTTTATATAATTAACCATTAAACATGAATTAATTATAATAAAATGTTTTAAAAAATGTTTTTGACAAAAATAAAAATTCATATCTAGTGTATTATTATCCAAAATAATATTATTTTTGGTACATAAATTTGTGAACATATATTTATTTAGTAAAAATCAAAATTCTGAATTAAATTTTTTTGAAATAGACTCAATAATTATAAATTTATATATTAGCCATATGTTGATAAACATAATGGAAGATCTTGATAATTAACGAAAAAGAAAAAGAAAAAAAGCACAACCAAAATTATATATAAAGAAATTTCTACAATATTTACATAACATAATACTCTGAGTCTTGTAAAATAAATAAATAAATATATATATGTTTTTGTAAAAACTGCATCATATATAAATAGTTTTATGTCAAATTTGTTATAGATTAAATAAGTGTATGACAATAAATTATTTTGTTGGTCTTTAAATTTATAATATATTTATTAATAAATATTAGTAAGACAATTATGTTCGCATGGCGGACGCAATTAGTAATTATTTCAAATGAAATACTCTACGAGAATTTTCCAGGTTATTACCCTATTGAGCTAGCGATATACTTGGACCTAAAATCAAATGGGCCTGCTTGAAAACAAAAAGAAGCGTAGTGATGCGATTCCATGGCTTTTTTTTCATACAAAAAGAAGCATAGTGATGCGATTCCATAGTTGGAACTTGGAACCGACCAAACTGAAAAGCTGAGACGTCGAGACGACACAATGCTCTGGAAGGTCCGTCTCCACGTGCTAGTACGCAACAACACGTGTCTAAAACCGAGATGATTGGCTTCTTCTCGTTGGCTCAAGAACATTAACGTTGATCTATTCCCCACAACCTGAGTCACGATACATCACACATCCCTACACGTTTGCAATAACATACTCAACACGTCACACACCGCCAGATAATTCTTTCTTTTAGGTTAAAGATGTTCGTCGATTACAAAAGCAGAAGAAGGATCAAACCTCGACAAGAATCATCTAACTATAGTCTTGAAACTAAACTGTGTGTTCTTGAAAGGTGTTTATTATTGTTAATTAGCATATAATTACAATGGCGTCAGAGCAAGCAAGAAGAGAGAATGTGGTGAAGCAGAGGGAAGTTAAAGTGGAGAAAGACAAAGGGAGAGACAGTGGTGTCCATGTTACTCACGCTGCGACGGAGAGAAGACGTCATGGAGGCGGAGAAGCTGCTGCTGTGTTCGGGCAAGAAGGTCCTGGGAGAGTAGGAGTAGAGCTGACGGGAGAAGGGAGAGAAGAGTTAGAGAGTGGCGCTCATAGCTTTCATGGAGAGAAAGCACGGCATGCGCAGATTTTAGCTGCAGGAGGTGAGGAGATAAGAGAAAGGAAAGGTCAGGTGTCAATCCGTGGTGGTGGTGGTGGTCGGAGTGCAGCTGATACTGTCACCGAGAAAGGACGGCAAGCTAAGGAAAGTGTTGGTAAAGGTGCTCAGAGAGCTTCTGATTACGTGACGGAGAAGGCAAGGGAAACTGGACATGTGGCGGCTCAAAAAAGGCAAGAGGCAAAGGAACAAGCTGACATAGGCAAATATACAGCGGCCGAGAAAGCACGGAGAGCTTCGGAGTAGGAGAGGGAGAAAGGAAGATAAACAGGAAACACGGCGGTTTAAAGATTAGTGTGTTTTTTTGGTTTAAAGGGTTTTGTATGTAAATAACAAGCAGCTCAGTTTCAGAAGAATTCTCTAGTAAATAAAACTTTTCTGTTTCTCTGTTAATTGGTTCGAAGTATAAATGTATTTGTTAGTATGATGGTGATGTACAAGCTTCCTAATTATTTGGTAAGGGAGATTCTCTCTAGGGTGGTTACATCTTTGAAATTGCTTGCAACTGTGGAAATCAGCAGCAGCAAATTAAAGCATGCTATTGTTATCATGTTGGAATGAAACATCAAACTTCGAGGAATTGCTGATCCATCTACCTAAGATTACAAGTAAACTTATTAGCATCAAGGATATATACACCTTATTATAATTCTGATAAATTTGATAAAGATGATATATATCATTATTGGAAAGGCTTGTTATTATGCACCACCACAAACATGATACTCAAAGCAGCATATTTGTGGTTAAAACTTTGTGGTATAGAATCCATGTACGGATATGGGGTAGTGGACCACGATGAAAAAGAAGTACTTGCAGTATATATAACTATTTTTAATTCAAAAGTTCGAGTTTTTTTTTTGGTACTAGTTTTTAAAATGGATTGGAAATATATGATTATAAATTTAACTTAACAAGTTTTTTCTATGAATAAATTTAACTATTTACTAGTTTAGATGAACATCCCCAATTTCCCTTCATATTTCGTTCCAAAATAAATTTTGGAGTAATAAATGCTCATATCCACTTTATTTTCTATTTTTGTATGAAGTAAAAATATATCTACTCTATAAATAGAACAGTATTTTTATTTTTTGTTCATTATTTCATTTTTCATTTTGAAATGGAGTAGAACTGAAAAAACTATACTTTTGTTATGGTATCTCCATCTTAAAAAAAAAATGAAATCAGTATATATAACTATTTTTAATTTAAAAGTTCGAGTTATTTTTTGGTACAAGTTTTTAAAATGGATTGGAAATATATGATTATAAATTTAACTTAACAAGTTTTCTCGATGAATAAATTTAACTATTTACTAGTTTCGATGAACATCCCCAACTTTCTTTCATATTTCGTTCCAAAATAAATTTTGGAGAAAGAAATGCTCATATCCACTTCATTTTCTATTTTTTGATGAAGTAAAAATAGATCTACTCTATAAATAAATCAGTATTTTTATTTTTTGTTCATTATTTCATTTTTCATTTTAAAATGGAGTAGAACTGAAAAAAACTCTACTTTTGTTATGGTATTGCTCCATCTTTTTTAAAAAAAAATGAAATTTTCAATTGAAAATTTCATTAATTCCTATTGAAATGCGGTGTATTCTAAATGGAGATACTTAGAGCATGTTTATAGGCAATTCTTAACTCGTGCCTTAGGTTAATTAATCATTAAAAAAGAAGAAAACACGGAGTAAAAGAAAGGGACGTCCCTTAATTAAGCGTTTGAAGGCACGTTCTTTAGTGCGACGTGTCACAACCGTATTGGGCAGAGGAACGGTGAAGTCGTTCCCGTTTCTTTCTCTCTTCTCTTTCTCTCTTTCTCTTCTCGGTTGCTCCGCAAAGGCGACGCAAATGGCAAATTTTTTCGCCGTCTCGATCTTCGCCGTCAACGTCTACTGGGGTTTCTCTCGTCGATGATGGAAACGGCGTTTGCTCTCTCACCGTGCTCTCCTCAAGGAAACGACGATTCCTCTCCCTCTCGGTGGCTCTCGTCGAGGAAAGAAGACGGTGAACTCTCAATCGGTGGCTATCTCTCTCTCCTGGTGGCTCTCTGATACGGCGATTGTCTCTGAAGGGAATCGAAAGGTAGCGTCTCTTTGATTCTTTCAACTATGCATGTTTTGATTCTTGTTTGATTCATCATTTGTTTTCTGTGTTTGTGTCGCTTCAGAGAAGGATCAAGACGCATGATCCAGGACTGAGCTAGAGGCGTGAAGTGGGCAGAAAACCTGTATTTTAGGCAGACAAAACCGCAAATCGCAAAGGTACTTTAGCTTTGATCTTTCTAATTGTGTAAACGTTTCTCTTTGCTCTGATGAAGTGGATTGCGAATGTGAATGTGATTTTAATTATAGTTTGGAATGTGATTGTGATTTCCACTTTAGAGGATTACATATAATTCGTTGTAATGGTTTTGATTTGTTTTTGTTTTTGTTTTGTCTTGAGGTTGTTTGACCAAGATGCTTGATCCAGTTGGTGAGACATAAACGAAGAAGCCAACCATCGTTCATACAGGTAAATCACTCTCTTTACTCTGCGCAATTGGATGAAGTAGTAGTTAGGAATGTATTAACTCGTGCGTCAGTGTTTGGTTAGGTAATAAATTGTTGTTTACCGTGGTTAGATAGAAATTAGGTAATGGTTGGCATAGGTAATAAATAATTTTTATGGTTAGATAGAAATGAATGGATTACATTGATGAAATTGTGGATAAATGTCTAATCGTTCTTCTCTTCAATGCGTTGAAGCTTTTCTTCAATGCGCTGAAGCTGCCCTTCCCACTTTCTCATCTATTAAAGTCTGTCATTCTCCTCTGTCTTTGATACATTTTCACCGTGTTCTTCTCTTTCCACTTGCTCATCTCTCTAATTATCTTTCTCTCTTCCTTGTGCTTGCTTCCCAAATGGATTCTTCTCCATTTTCTAAATTTGTTGACTTACTTAATAGCCAACAAACCATTTCGTTTGTTAACCTTGAAGAAACTGTCTCACAAGCTTCATCCCAAGCTGTTGGAAACGAAGATGGTGGTGAGACTGGTACTCGCGCAAAGACACGGCGGAAGTGGACGACTGCGGATGATATTGTCCTCATTAGCGCATGGCTTAACACAAGCAAAGATGCCGTGGTTAGCAATGAGCAAAAATCAAGCACTTTCTGGTCAAGAGTAGCAGCTTATTACTCGGCAAGTCGTCAAGATGGTGAGGGCGAGAGGGGAGTCCTGCATTGCAAGCAACGTTGGCACAAGATCAATGATCTTGTGTGCAAATTCTGTGGCGCCTACGCAGCTGCAACCAGGGAGAAGACCAGCGGTCAAAATGAGAATGATGTGCTAAAATTAGCACATCAAATATTCTACACGAACCATAAGACCAAATTCTGCCTCGAATATGCTTGGAAAGAGCTGAAGAACGACCAGAAGTGGTGTGAGGCAGTGTCTGCTAAAAACGAAGGAAATGCTAAGAAAAGAAAGCCTGGAGACGGTGGAGACTCTTCAAGCTATCAACCAACTGACATGAAGCGTCCAGAAGGTGTAAAAGCGTCAAAGGCCCGTGGTAAGCAGTCAGTGGCTGAGGAGAAAGCGATGAAGGAGTTTGAGACCATGTGGTCTATAAGAGACCAAGATCTCACCCGGAAAGAACGCATGTCTAAGATGAGACTACTGGATAGTCTGATCGCCAAGAAAGAACCTCTTGTTGAGTATGAAGAAGAGATCAAGAAGAAGCTGGCTAAAGAGTTGTTCTTGTCTTAGTTTAAGTTTCTTTGGTCGGGTATCTTGAAGTTAATGTTCCTTGTTCTGTTCTCTTTAATTTCCATGTTCTTTTCTGTTTAATTTCCATGTTCTGTTCTCTTTAAAATGTTTCTTGTAATTTGGCTTTCATGAAGTTTTATGATATAAAAGTTGCTTCAAGTTTAAAATGGCTTTCATGAAGTTAAAGGTTTCATATTTTGTTGAGGTTGATGCTTCTATACATGTTAATAGTTACGGGTTTTTTGTTCTTGCAGGCTCCGTAGATTTGGAGCAAAGAAGACAGAGGTCACGGGTTTGTTGTAAAAGACAGACGTCACATGTGTTGTTTCAGTAGTCACGGGTGTAGAAGACAGAGGTCACGGGTTTGTTGTTTTGTCAGGGTTTTGTTGTTGCTTTGTGGTCACGCTTTTGTTGTTGCTGGTCACGGTTTTTAGGTTGGTTTTGTTGTCACGAGATGTTGTCACGGGTGTTGTTCTTGTTGTTGTTGACATGTTATAAATTGGTTTGGAGTTTTAACATTTGCATCACAGCATTCTCTCCATTCTCGTTTCTATCTCTTCTCACCATTTTCGTATAAATTCTATCTCTTCTCACCATTTTCTCCATTGTCATTCAAACCAAAACACAAACCAAAACTCAAACCATCTTGTAATAATCTCATGGCATCTTCATCTCAAGACACGTATGGTCATGAAGAAGCTTTCGAGGATAACGAGGATGGTTTTGATGAAGCTTTCGATCAATATTTTGATCAACGTTTCGATCAAGCATTTGAAAATGTGTGTTCGACTTATGGTCATCAAGGAACGCAAAAAAAAACAAGAAAGAAACGAGAATTTATTGAAAGAAACCGTGAAGAAGGTCATCAACGATTATGGAATGATTATTTCAGTGACACTCCAACATATCCTCAACATCTATTCCGACGCCGATTTAGAATGAACAGGCCATTGTTCATGCGGATTGTTGATCGCCTCTCCAATGAAGTTCAATTCTTTCGTCAAAAGCAAGACGTTACCGGAAGAAATGGTCTCTCCCCACTTCAAAAGTGCACAGCAGCTATTCGTGTGTTGGCATATGGTTCTGCGCTCGATGCGGTCGACGAATACCTCCGGCTCGGTGCAACCACTGCTCGGTTATGTGTGGAAAACTTTGTGGAAGCAATAATTGATTTGTTCGGCGTTGAGTACCTAAGGAGACCAACGCCGGATGATCTTCAACGTCTCCTTAATATTGGAGAGCTTCGTGGATTTCCCGGGATGGTAGGAAGCATCGATTGTATGCATTGGGAGTGGAAGAATTGTCCCACCGCTTGGAAAGGGCAATATACTCGTGGTTCGGGAAAACCCACAATCGTTTTAGAGGCGGTTGCTTCATATGATCTCTGGATTTGGCATGCGTTTTTCGGACCTCCAGGTACCTTGAATGATATCAATGTTCTTGATCGCTCACCTGTTTTTGATGACATAATAAATGGTCATGCTCCAGAAGTGAATTTCTCGGTGAACGGAAATTCTTATTCAATGGCTTACTATCTCACCGATGGTATTTATCCGAAATGGGCAACTTTTATCCAATCTATTTCACTACCACAAGGTCCGAAAGCGGCTTTATTTGCTCAATGTCAAGAAGCTGTCCGAAAAGATGTCGAACGTGCTTTTGGAGTCTTGCAAGCTCGATTTGCCATTGTTAAAAATCCAGCACTTTGTTGGGATAAAGTCAAGATCGGGAAGATTATGAGAGCGTGTATCATACTCCATAATATGATTGTTGAAAACGAACGAGATCAACAAAGTCAATTCGATGTTTCGGGTTTCCAGCAAGGAGAAGGCAATACAAGTTCACATGTCGATCTCACATATTCAACAGATACTCCTACAAATATCGCCAATCAGATGGGTGTTCGAGTAAGAATCCGTGATAAACAAGCACATCAACAACTGAAACGTGATTTGGTTGAACATATATGGCGTAAATTTGGACGTGATCAAGACAACAATTGAACTTGGATGTCGGTTTCAAACTTTTATTGCTTATTTTAGTTCTTTTTATTTTCATGTTTTTATGTTTTTATTTTAAAATATATGTTTAAAATGTTATATTTGACTTTTTTTTATTTAATAAATAACTTTTATCTTTTAAAATAAATTGTTTAAATTTTAGTTTAATATTTTTTTATTTGCTAAGAAATTTAGTTAAGAAACTACCAATAAACCCCCATAATTAAGTGTCTCTTAATAATGTCTCTTAACTTAATGATAATCATTAAAAAATCATTAGGGCCCATTTAAGAATCACTTAAGAGTTTTGCCTATAAACATGCTCTTACTGGCTTGGTTCCGACGAATCAGAAGATGTACCAAGCTTATAAGCTCTTCTTTTTACACTAAAATGAAATGACTTAACCCGCGACATTAAAACAGTTATATATATATATATGACTGTAAAATATGATTTCTAGACTTTAGTTAGACTATTGGTCATGTCCTTTTAGAAGTTTTTAGTCGATATCTCAACACAAATAAAATCTTAATAAATAGGACAGGTATGAATAGAAATTTTCAAATAAGAACTCATCCCATGAATTACCATCAAAACATGTGTCATTCTATAAGTAATTTAATTCCCCTTTTATTATTAAATTTAACTATATAATCAAATTATATAAAATTAATATATTATATTTTTAGAATTCTGTTTTCATAACTTTTTGTGTTCTAAGACCATCTCTAATAATGTATTTTTTCACAATAAAATAGAGTAACTCTATAATAAAGTTTGAGTTTCTTCCAATGGTACTCTATTTTAAAGTAGAAAATAGAGTGATGAACAAAAAAAACAAATTATTCTATATTTGGAGTAAACTTATTTTTTTACAAAGTGATAAATAGAGTACTATTGGAACATTTTTACTCTAAATTCTATTTTAAAGTAAAAAATAGAGTGAGATTGAAAATGCTCTAAGCTCTACATTTAGAGTTGCCATCATATAAGTTTGTTTTTGGTTGATTTAGATTTGCAAACCTAAAAAAAAAAGTTTGCAAACCTAAACTAACATGTTGGCCGACGTATTTTTTGTTTTTCCTTTTTGTTTCTATCACAATAAAGGTGGTATACGTGAAGTAACGAGAAGTCGAGAACGACCCACAACTTTTATTTCTTACTGCTTACTTTTGCAAAAATATAAAAACAGAAATGCTAACATCTAAAACTTGTGTTGCCAAAAATGTTGCCAAAACTGCTAACATGTATATCACCACAACTTTTGATGGCCGACCTGTTTTTTTCTCCTAATATTTATTAAAGAAGATAATATTAATGCCTTAAAAATATCCTTAGGATGCCACGTGATTTGGATTGTAGTTGGTCTAGTACCTATAAAACTATGATACTGTTGGAGAATAGATTATTACTCATCTCACTCTTGTTCCTCTTAAAACTCGTCCTTTGATTTCTCTAGTTCTCTTCAATGGCGATGTCATTCTCAGGAGCTGTTCTCAGTGGGATTAATTCTTCTTTCCCCAGCGGCGTAGCCAAGCAGAGCGGCGTAGCCAAGCAGAGCGGCGTTGGCGCCGTCAGATTTGGCCGGAAAACTGAGCTCGTTGTCGTCGCTCAGCGCAAGAAGTCGTTGATCTACGCCGAGAAAGGTGATGGAAACATTCTCGATGACATCAATGAGGCCACGTAAGTCTATGTTTAATTTCTCTTTTAACATCTTGTCTTGATAAATAACCCACCCTAGCCGGTTATGAAAGCGGTCGTTTGAAACATATATACCGTACACGATTTGCTTTAATAAAAAGAACTTTATATTATTTTAAAAAACTATATTTTATTTAAAATTTTCTTGGAAAATATTTGAGAAACAAGATATTTTGAGTAGCTCCCTTTAAAGTAAATAAATGACTAAAATTTCTTAAAATAAAAGGAAATTATCAAAACTAATGGTGTAGTCTTTTCACGGAAATTTGTGTCCTAGAGCTAATTATATTTTAAACTATTCTAGTATAATTCAAGATATATGGGTTCATAAACCATAATATATATTGATCTCCCTTTGTTTGTTAAGCTTACGTATTAGCCTCAAATATTTGAGCATTCAGTTAAATAATTCCATGTTGGCAATTGTGGATATATATTTAAAATCATTGGTCAATAATGAATCTGAATAAGTTTAGATTTAATCTTTTAATTTTATCATTGAAAATTTGTATTTTTAGAGAAAATATTATATTTTAAATTATTGAAGATACAGAGGTTCATAAACCATAATAGATAAATTGATCTTTCTTTTCATATTAGCCTCAAATATTTGAGAATCCAGTAAATTAAGATATTCCATGTTGGCCAATAATGAAACATATACATAAACAGAAAGAGAGCTTCAGATTACGTGACAGACAAGACAAAGGAGGCGTTGAAAGATGGAGAGAAAGCAAAAGACTACGTTGATGAGAAAAACGTTGAAGCCAAAGACACTGCATTGGATGAAGCTCAGAAAGTTTTGGATTATGTGAAGGAAAAAGGAAACGAAGCAGGAGAGGATAAGGACACTACAAAGGCATGATGATTCAACCACTTAACTAGTATATATATATATATGTATCAATCCTTCATGTTTCATGTTTAATATTATACAATAAGATCAGTTTGTTTTTACTTCTATTTCACTATTTGAAATAAAAGATATGTTACTTAACTACTCATCATCATACTTTAAAGTTTAAACCATTACCATACCGTAATTAAGTTAGGTTAGATCTTGATGATGTTTTCAAAGCATATTAATGAGAAACTGAATGAAAAAGAACTAACGGGGTATTCCAACGATAAACTGTTTGGGTGAAAGGCTTCCAACGAGAGATAAATTGATCCAATGGGGTATGAATGTCCCTCACTCTTGTTTGCTATGTGGTGCTAATGATGAAACCAGTGCACAGTTGTTCGTCATTTGTCCTTATTCGCTGGATGTTTGATCGTCCTTCTTCAGACATAGGATTTATCTCCTCCATATTCTTTGACTGACATTATTATCTGGCTTAAAAGGAGAGTTTCGAACAAGGAGTTAAATTTGGTGTGCCTGCTCATTTTTCATGCTGTGGTTTTATTCTCTTTGGAAAGAAAGAAATGTCAGATTTCATTCGCCTATGTTAGTAGGCCGGCTATCACTTTGGTAAAGGAATTTCAACTCACTCTCAGAGCAAAGCTTTATGGTCTTGACATCAGTAACCGAGCCTCTCTTCTTCGCTCTTCCGCAAGCTCGTCTCCTCTCATCGAAACTTGGTTCAGATTTATCCAATTTTAGGCGCTTGTCTCTGTTTCAACCCTCAAGTGGTTTGCTTCAATTGTGTTTCTCTTTTGATGTTTGTTCCTTTTATGTTTGTTTGTCTGAACAACTTCTCAAACTTGCTCTTTTAGGAGAATAGAAGAGAAAATAAAAGTATTAAAAAAATAATAAAAAAGAACTTCTATGGATTTCAAAACTAAGTGAAGCTGCGCTATAACTTTATAAGAAACCAAGAACATGATCAAAACTTAGATACAAACACTGTGAAGCTTGGCGACTGTTACTTTTAGTACATCCCCTAAAAATAGCACAAAGGATCAAATCACCTAACATTAGTTATGTATGTATCCATCTCTTCAATGAAATCTCATATAGCTGTAAAGGGGTAATACACTAATACATGCTCTTTGGAAATGTAGAATAAAAACAGTAATCAAAGAATTATAACAAAAAAAAAAAACACTCTAGGAGCCTAGTCCCCAAGCACTTGGAGTTTCTCCGCTATATCCACCACTTGGGGCACCATATCCATCACCATAGCCTCCTCCTCCTCCTTCTCCTTCGGACTAAAATCTGAAATGGACCAAAAGGCCAAAAACAAGTCTCACACATCCAAAAAAAATCTGTATGGACCAAGTGATTGTGAACTACCATTTTACCCTTAATGAATGAATAATATGAACCATTGGATTTATAATTTTTCTATAAATCAGAACCGTCGGATTAAGAGAAGAAAAGATGAATGTTATATTTACAAAAGTGCCATTAATGAAACTCCAACCAGAGCCATTGATCATCTTTTCTATGTTTTAATCTTGGCCACACGCTTTCACAGATCTCTCATTCTCTATCTTCTCCTCCTCTTTAATCTGACGCATAAATAACTCAGAGCCACACGATTTTTATTATTTCATTCTCTCATTCGACTAGGTACAACTAGTATAACTCATACAACTATACATGTTAAAAAATAATATAACTGGTACAACTGGTATATAAATGTTATAATTCATGTACAATTTGCAGCTACTATAATTAACTCAACTATTAAATCATTTTTTACATATGATGATAAAATTTCATCTATTTTTTCTGAGGTTCTTCAATTATTGTTAAATTATTAAATTACACTATCAATTTTATATAAGATACCTTATACTTTTAATGTTTGTTAATTAGATTGACCATATTATTATGAAAAATAAACATCAAAAATATATTTACAAAGTTATAATGTGAAAATATTGGTACAACTCCTAAAACTAAACATATAAAAAATTTGGTATATTTTTTATTATATATTAAACAGGAATTACTGGCACAACTGGTACAACTTTGACATTTCAGAAATTGACAAAATCAATTTGGTATTTCCATATGAAAAAAACAATCAAATGACCAAACTGGTAACTGTTTAGACAGATTCCTTATTTTTAATGATTTTTTGTTTTTTGTTTTGTTTTTAGCAATTCTTACACCATCATATAAGTTTACATGATCTACCTTATACTTTTAAGGTTTATTAACTTGTTTGTCTACATAATTTATGGAAAACATACATGAAATGTATTTAAACAGTTATGAAATGTATTTACCAGACTAGTAATACTGATATAACTAGTACAACTACCCAGGTTCTGAAATTTAAATATTCATTCGAGTATGTCATATGAAAAAATCAATAAAGTGGCTAAATTGTAAAGTATTTATAAAGGTTCCTTATGATATTTCATGGGGGGGTTTTTTTTTTTTTGCAAATCTAACACAATCACATAAGTTTGCATGATCTACCTTATACTTTTAAGGTTTGTTAACTTCTTTGTCCACATAATTTTTGGAAAACATACATGAAATGTATTTTAACAAAATTTATGATTTCATTTTATTGGGGCACAGACATGTACACATAATGAAGTGGTACAACTGAGATAAGTTTAAATTTTATGTCGTACAACTAGTTTTTTCGATTTCACTATCAAAATATAACTATGTACAAACTAGTATAACTCAAAAACTAGTACAACTATGTACAAACCGGTACAACTCGAATACTGGTATAACTATGTTATTTCATTTTATATTGTGCATTACATTTTAAACGTGTATCACGTTTTAAACATTATGGTTGAATATTAAATCAAGTCGTTGTACAAATTGTACTATTCCTAAATATTTTTGGGTAGTTTAACCTGTTATCTATTTCTTTTGGTTGAAATACATTAAATCAAAGTCGATAAAATTAAGAGAAAAATTTGTTAGGTACGTAAATACAACACGTAAAACTAAATAATATTTATAAAAAAATAGATATTAAAAAAACTGATGGTTTTGGGATTATAAATTTTATAATTTTTTAAAAACTTCATACGTTGAAAACAAAAATTAAATATAATCATATTAATTGTAAAATTGTAGTAATTATACATGTTTTAGACTTCTAGTTGTTTTAATTATACATGTATTTTGACAGATGCAAGCGGGAAAGATTAGACTAATATGTATTATTTGTTCAACATCATCTTTTTTTTTATTTCAATATCAAAGTCCAACTATGTACAAACATGTACAACTCAAACACTAGTACAACTATGTACAAACCAGTACAACCCAAATACTAGTACAACTATGTCATTTTGTTTTGTATTGTGCATCGCGTTTTAAACGTGTATCATGTTTTAAACATTGTGATTGAACATTAATGTCGAGTAGTTGTACTAGTTTTACCATTCGTATATATCATCATCACTTGTTATTATTTGTTTATGCAAATAATTTTTAAATCAAAAGTGTTATAATATAGTCAGTGGACCTTGTTAATTTGAAAAACATAAGAATAAAAAATTATTTGAAATCATATATGGAAATACTACTACTCTGAAAATATTGGTATAACCCATAAACCTATACATATGAACAAATTGATATAATTTTATTATATATTAGACGAGTATTACCGGTACAATTGGTGCAACTTTGACATTTCAGAAATTGACAAAACCAATTGGTAAATTCCATAGGAGAAAAACATTCAAATATCCCAGTATGTACTCAAAAAGTTTCTCTTAATTTATTTTAATTTTTGGAAAAAAATTGAAAATTATCACACAACTAATATATTTTGATTTTACTGCCAAAATCCAACTATGCACAAATTAATACTCTATAAATTAATAATCACAATAAATTAATAATCTATCCTCTCTTGCCATTTTGTGTGATATCCTACATCCTCTTGGTAGCCCTAAGCACTATTAACTCCACCATCAAATAGTTTGTTTAATACCTAAACTTGTGATGATTATGCATCCTTTTTGAACTTGTGACGAATTCTAAGTTATATTTTCCAGTATATTCTTCTAAAGTCTCTTCTACTGCAACATTTTTTCGCTTTGCTATTGTCTTCTTCGGCTTCAGGATTAAATATAATGTTGTCGTAAATAAAATAGTACAACTAGTAAAACTAATACAACTAGTAAAAAAATAACTCTTTAGATCAAATATTATAGAAAAATTCCAGCAATTGTGAAAACTCCAACAAGTATCAAATATTAAGTATAATATTATGAGTTGATCCAAGAATATTGCATTTAAAGATAACAAGACAACTGATCACATCACATAATCTCAGATGATCATTAATCAAAACATAGATTTAATCAAAACATAGATTTAACAGAAAATTAGTATGCTTATAAGTTGTCAGAATAAATTGCAAAGTGCAATGGTTATTCACATTCTAATTGTACCAGATATACTTATTATATGTGTTATAGTTGTACCGGTTATACTAGTTATACGCATTCTAGTTGTACCAATTATACTCGTTTGAGTTATACCGGTTGTACTAGTAATACTCTGTGTTCTTCATTGTCGTGAATATCATATATTGATGATGAGATTTGGTTTAAAATGGTAGAAAATTGATTGAAGAAGATGATGGGTTGATCGATTTGACAAAAGATGATTATGACTGAACGATTTGAGATAAGAATGATATAATCTAGAATTTGAAGATTTTTTTTAATTTCAATTTGGGATGAGAGAAATATCAATGGAGAAGAAAAGAGAAATAAAAACAGATAACTGATAAATAAAACGATGATTGTCGACGAAGAATATACAGATTGAGGAAGAGAATCGAGATATGAAAAAATTGAGATGAAAAATTGAACTATCGATGGTTTTGAAAGGGGAAGAGGAGAACAAAAAAATAGGGATTTGAGAAAAAATCCGACCCGGATCCAGATTATGTTATATGGGTCGAACTTTAAATGGTTGGGTTGGTAATTTTATCAACTTTTATAAGGATAATGGTCTTTTCCTTACCTTTTTAATTTTTAAAGAAAATGAAAATTAATTAGAAAAAAGAGAGGTCTATTTTAGATTATTTTGAGTCCAAGTAGTCCATTCTAGCATTTGATCCTTCTCCTTCACCGCCACAGTAATTGCTACAACCACCGCCTCCTCCTCTACTGTAAAGGTATGACCCTTATTTAAAATCATGGCCTCCAAACCAACCACCACCACGCCGGTTCCTACCACCACCAAAAGAGGAACGCGAGGCATATCGTGTGAGCCATTCAGGGACTTCCTGGTAAGCTTCTTGCATCAGCTCAGCGAGGGCGGTCTTGCCATGGAAGTGTTGCCATCGTTAAAGAAGGCAGTTGCAAGTCCTGATTTGTCAGCACGTCCTGTCCGCCCAATACGGTGGACATAGTCATCAATGTCATTTGGTAGATCAAAGTTCACAACATGAGCCACGTGGTGAATGTCGAGACTCACGTGCTGCTACGTCTGTTGCAACCAGAATCGGTGTTCTTCCGCTCTTGAATCGGTGTCCTTCCAAAACACTAGTATTGCAATATTACTTGAATTTGTGTTAAAAAATTCGAATTTTATAATATTCTTAAGTTTTAGACAATTTATAAAAAAGTCTTTGAATATTTTATTTATTTTTAGAAAGTTTAAAATTTAATACTTGAACATGTGAAAGATTTTTCTTTTAAAATATGATTTTAGAAAAAAAATATATTATCTAATTTTTATTTATTTTATTATTAAAAACTGACATGTCACTACATATAACATGTAAATGAATAGTCATCTTGCGGTCGACATTGAAAGATTCATGTTCTAAGATTTAGTTACAATTTGATGAACAAATAAGTTAAGTTTAAAGTTTTTTGCGATACAAATGTTAGGTTGAAAGTTTAAAATGCTAATGAAAAACTTTAAAAGTTTAAAGTGTTAATGAATACCACTTTGAGGGTTTTTATGCAATTTTATGCAATTTTCTCAATTTTTAAGTTACCCATCTAGGTACAAAAATATTTTAAACCATTTTGTCCAAGATTCGTGATTTCTTTGAGCCGGTCCTGATGGCTTGGCTCTGATGTACCAGAAAATCGATGCACCACGCTAATATTTTGTACAAAAAAAAATCAATGTTATATAGCATTCAATGAAACGATTTAACCCATTTTGTAAATCCTAATTGAAAAAACTAATCTTGCACCCGGTGACCGTTATATATGCAACTTTGTGAAAATATGGTTTGTAGTTTTTATTTAAGCTATTACACCATGTCTGTTTAGAAGTTCCTAGTGGATAGGATATCTCTGAAAGTGACGTTAATTAATTGTTATTTATGTAATGGTATGCCTTTTAAAATTACAAAAATTGGTTTTAGTAGATAAATATGTTGTTTAAAGGAAAATAAATATAATGGTATGCCTTTTGAAATTACAAATATGACGTTAATTAATTGTTATTTATGTAATGGAACCCCATGAAATACCATAAACCATATATCACTCTATAAGTGTGATAGGCTTGCCATCATATACGTTATATTTTTATATCTATATTTTGAAAACTTTTTAGGCTTGCCATCATATACGTTTTTTTTTTTTGGGGTAGATTTACTAACATGTTGGCCGACGTATACTTTTGTTTTTATCACAACAAAGGTGGTACACGTGAAGTAACGATAACGACCCACAACTCCGATTTCTTTGTGTTTAATTTTGCAAAAAATAAAAGCAGAAATGCTAACATGTATATCACCACAAGTTTTGATGGCCGACCTGTTTTTTCAATAGTTAAAGAAAATAACATCAATGCATTATAAAAAAATTCTACGATGCCACGTGATTTGGATTGCAGTTGGTCTAGTATCTATAAAACTATGATACTATTGGAGAATAGATTATTACTCATCTCACTCTTGTTCCTATTAAAACTCCTCCTTTGATTTCTTTTGCTCGCTTTTGACTCTTTAAAGAGAACTTTCATGGCTATGTCACTCTCAGGATCAGCTGTTCTCATTGGGATTGGTTCTTCTTTCTCCAGCGGCATAGCCAAGCAGAGCGGCGTTGGCGCCGTCGGTTTTGGCCGGAAAACTGAGCTCGTCGTCGTCGCTCAGCGCAAGAAGTCGTTGATCTACGCCGATAAAGGTGACGGCAACATTCTGGATGACCTCAATGAAGCCACGTAAGTCTAATCTTATTCACCCAAAAACTCTCATATATATATATATTATTACTAACCATGATATTACAATATCATTCAAGATATAGAGGTTCATAAACCATAATATATAATTGATATCTCTTCTAATTTTTTAGTTTACATATTGACTCAAATATTTGAAAATTAAGTAAGATACTTCCATGTTAGCCAATGTGGATATACGTTTTGTCAACAATGAATCTGAATATACACATACATGAACAGAAAGAGAGCTTCGGATTACGCGACGGAGAAGACAAAGGAGGCGTTGAAAAATGGCGAGAAAGCAAAAGACTACGTTGTTGATAAGAACGTTGAAGCCAAAGACACTGCAGTGGATGAAGCTCAGAAAGCTTTGGATTATGTGAAGGCAAAAGGAAACGAAGCTGGGAACAAAGTTGCCGAGTTTGTTGAGGGTAAAGCAGGAGAGGCTAAGGACGCCACAAAAGCATGATGCTTCAACCACTTAACTCCTAGATATATATATATATGTATATCTAGATTATCCTTGTTGTCTCATGTTTATTATTTTACAATAAGATCAGTTTGTTTAAAACTTCTATTTCACTAGTTGAAATAAAGATATGTTACTTAACTACTCATCATTATATCTTGATGATGTCTTCAAAGTATATCAATGAGAAACTTAATAAAAGAGAACTTTTATGGATTTCAAAACTTGGATGCACAAACACTGTGAAACTTGGTGATTGTTACTTGGATGCTTGCAACACACGTTTCCTTGACCTGTTCATCTTCCTCAGAATTACCCTATACTCTTCAAAACAAAAAGGGGATGCAGTTTCCTGGAAACTCCACATCCATCGCTTCGCGTACAGAATCAAAAGGCGGAGACTTCACTTGCTTCTTTATGATTATAGCTAAAACAGAGTCGAGTCGTTCTCTACTGGCGGTAAAGAAACGAACTGCCCGCCTCTAAGATCAGTTAAATAAGCTCGAACCGGTTTTATTAAACCGGATGACGCAGAAAACAAACCCGGTTATATGATTTCCTCTCGTACCCGTACCGATGCCGATTTTAATAAAGCCGGGGTATTATGGTAAAATCCAAAAATAGAGCTCGAAAGCTACAAACCACCACTCGCTTCTCTTTTCACGCGCCATCTCTTCTTCTCTTCTTCACTGAGCGAGAGAGAGAGAGAGAGTTGACAAAAAAAAAAAAAAGAGAGAGAGAGAGAGAGAGAGAGAGGGAAAAAGCGAAGAATACGCAGATTCAATCCAATTTAGGGTTAGAGATTCCCCTAATTTGGAAACCTAATCCTGGTCGCTGATCTGTTTTCCCAGATCGGACGAAGAATGGGGGCGAATTCGATACCGACGGACGCAACCATTGATCTCGATGAGCAGATCGGGCAGCTGATGCAGTGCAAGCCCCTCTCCGAGCAACAGGTGCCCGCCACTCTCTCCGTAGATGATAAACTCTTCCTTTACCCTTTGACATTTTCTTCTACGTTTGCTGTTATGGACTCGCGTTGTATCGAATGATTGGATCTGTTAGAGCTTTTTATCGGATTTGATTTGGAGATTCTAGAGACCCTTTCGGCAAAAATGTTAGATCTTGATTTGAGAACTGGCTTTGCTTCTATGGTTTGATGATGATTTTGGCTAAAGTTGTTTGTATTCTTATGTGCCTGGTAATGTTGAGTGCTTTAACATTTCTTGCTATGGAGCTGGTGATTTGATGTAGCCAGATAAGATTTTTTTGATTACTTAGCATTGATTTTCCTGTTTGCTCTGTGTGCCAAGTAGATTTCTCTAAGTAAGTATATCATATGCTACCTTGTTTTTGTTTTGTTTTGTTTAGGTTAGATCATTATGCGAGAAAGCCAAGGAGATCTTAATGGATGAAAGCAACGTTCAGGTTTGTTCTTCCTCTTGGTGATTGTATTTTCAATGTGGTAGACTGTGGCATTAATTACACATGAATTCACTCTTTCAACTTTTTCTTGCAATGTAGCCTGTGAAAAGCCCTGTGACAATCTGCGGTGATATTCATGGACAGTTCCATGATCTTGCTGAACTTTTCCGTATTGGGGGAATGGTAACATCTCTTAATTACCCTTTTCGTGTATTTGACTCTGGTGCTCTGTTTTGTATTAGCTCTATAAGTTTCGCTTTTCGACTCTTTTGCAGTGCCCTGATACCAATTACCTGTTTATGGGAGATTATGTTGACCGTGGTTATTATTCTGTTGAAACTGTTACGGTACGACGACTTTTTTTTCTCTCTTCCAGTTAAGATTTATATTTTTGGGTCGGAATATGAAGCATGTTGATACTCTTTCTTCTTTTTACAGCTGTTAGTCGCCTTGAAGTTGCGATACCCTCAGCGAATCACCATTCTTAGAGGAAACCATGAAAGTCGTCAGGTAGAGTTATGCTTTATTATCGTCTCTCCACACCTTTTTCCACTTTTGTTGTTGGCACACATGTTTCTCATAAAATTTTCTTCTTCTCTTCCACATACATTTGTACTCATTAGTTTGGTGATTAGTACTTTCTGCCATTCTACTTTCTTATCTGACGCATGCTTTCCTTCTCTTTTCTTATGTCTGGCAGATCACTCAGGTTTATGGATTTTATGATGAATGTCTGCGAAAGTGAGTCCTCTGTCTTCTCTAGCTGCTGTTAGTTGCATGCAAGTAATTTGTATCATCATTCGCATTGCTCTCGTCCTTATTTTTGCGGTTGCTACATGTCTATTGGTGTGGTAGTATGTCAAAACTGTCTTACATTTTTATTTCCTCCCTCACCTACCTGTTTCTATTAATCCTTTAAGCTTGTGATTACTTGCTTATAACACTCTTATACTTATTATCTTGCACATCCTAGTTGAAGCTTATTAACCTCTAAATCTAGATACGCATTTGATTAATTTGGGTTGTAGATTTTGCCATTTATTTAGCAAATGTTGCTTTCCTTGCAGGTATGGCAACGCAAATGTTTGGAAAATCTTTACAGACCTCTTCGATTATTTCCCACTGACAGCCTTGGTTAGTGCCTATCATGTTTCACACCTTTCTTCCTCTTTGATGACCTTGGTGTTCACATTAGTATCAAGTCCTAGATTCTTTTAATATAGACTGATCCTTTGTCTTGTACTAGCAATGTTCTTTTGAACTGAAGATTGATTTTCTATTTTGCCGTTATATTTATTTTGCTAGTGTCACATCTATTGCAAGACGTTAGTATTTTGAAAATCCAAAGTACGGAAGATCTTATATATGGAAGATTACACGTATGACTTATCTGACTAAAATGGTGTTTTCAATGCATTCTTTAGATATCAAATCGTCATGTTATTCTATTACAGGTTGAGTCAGAAATATTTTGCCTTCATGGTGGATTGTCTCCATCTATCGAGACACTTGACAACATAAGGAACTTTGATCGAGTTCAAGAAGTTCCCCATGAAGGGCCGATGTGTGACTTATTATGGTCTGACCCTGATGACCGTTGTGGTTGGGGCATCTCTCCTCGTGGTGCCGGATATACATTTGGTCAGGTAATTACAAATCTCTGAACGGTCTTCCTGAATCTCTTTCTGTCTCTCCTTTTAAACTTAGTTACTAATTAACTTTCATCTCTTTTCATTTTATTTCTATAGGACATATCCGAACAGTTCAACCACTCAAACGGCTTAAAGCTGATTGCCCGAGCTCATCAGCTGGTTATGGATGGATACAACTGGGCTCATGTAATAATTTAACTCAACCCTTCGGTATTCCTTCCGTCCATGGTTTGCGAGGTTTAAGATCTTTGCTCACTATAATATTTTTTCCCGTGTACAGGAACAAAAGGTGGTAACTATCTTCAGTGCACCAAACTACTGTTACCGTTGTGGGAACATGGCTTCGATTCTTGAGGTTGATGACTGCAGGAACCACAGCTTCATCCAGGTCTTGCCTCAAAACCCATATGTCTTTTCTGCTAACGAAATTAGTGTAGAAGGAGAAAACTAACTAAAGTAAAAAAAAAATGTGTGCAGTTTGAGCCAGCACCGAGGAGAGGAGAACCAGACGTTACTAGAAGAACACCAGATTATTTCCTCTGATCACTGGACACAGAATCATCTCAGCAGCTGCCTCCACAACTGAAAAAAGGTCACAGTTGGTTGGTAACTCAAGAAATGTGTTTTAAGTTCAACTTAGTCCCACCACCAGAATATAGTGTGTATTGTAGGCGAAGAAGGTCCTCTCTTATCATCCTCTATAACCAAGAAAAAAAAGAGAGGTCAATGGACTGACTCGACAGTACCCCATCATACACATTGTTTGATTGATGTTATTAGCTTATTTCTTTTTTTTTTTTCTGTGAATCAGAATGTGTTTTTTTCATGTTAAAGAGATCTTTTTGTTTCTATAATTCTTTTGGAGATTTCACTACTTTTTAGTTTACAAATCCAAAGAAGCTTTTTTCATTGGAACTCATGAACATGCGTCTAACCGAAAGTGTACATGATAAACTGATTGAGAGTGACCCTCAAACTTAACAAGCATGCATAAAATGACTCTAGCTCGGACTCCTCTCCAACGCGGGCCAAAATGAAAACAAATTTGCACTGTTAAGTTATTGAATCTTTTTTGACCAAAAAAAGAAGAAGTTATTGGATCCTTTTTCTCAAAAAAAAAGTTATTAGATCTTTTTTGTTCTAAAGTTATTGGCAAACAAAAATGCTAGTTTTTCCTGTGAAAATGAATGTTTTTATTAAATTAGAAAATAAAGTAGTGGTTGTAGACAATATTTAGGTGTGGTTTAGTTTAGTTTCCAAAGCTTTTGTCTTCGAATTTATTTTTAGATCTGGTTAGTTTTATTGATTGTTCATATCTCCTAGTCTACTGGTGGGGTACTCTCTGGTTCAGGGTGTGTCTATTTCGAAGAGTTCGCTGTGGGTTTCGTCTAAGCCGTTTCTCTGCCGTTCGTGGCCTGTGTTCGTTGTTCTCCGGCTTGGGTGGGCTTCGCTCCTAGTTGTTTGAGCAGATTTCGTGGAGATCTGTGTCCGTGGTGGTTTCATATATTGGTGTTCAATAGTCAAAACAAAAAGGCGTACTTTAGTCGTCTTCGACTCAGCCGTATCCGGGAGTGTGACAGAATCTATGAGTGATTCTTACTGGCCGGTTTGTGAAGCTCGTGTTACTGGTTTCTGAGGTGGAGCCTCGTTGTTCTAGGAGGAAGTGGTTTGTCGGTGGTTTGGCCGAGGGCATTCACGTCAAGCAACTTTTATAGGTTCTCTTCTTTTTAGGTTTCTCTGTACTCTTGAGATTGATACTAGTAGTTTGGAATCTAGTTGCTTAGTCTAAAGTCTGGTTGTAATCGTTGTGCCCTGTATCATGTTTGGGCTTCTGCTGCCCCTGTGTGGGTTTAAGGTTCTGGAAACGTCATGTTGTTTGCCGGCATAGTTAATCACGGACATATCTTCGTCCGTTGGTCTTGTGTGGATCTATTTTATCTATAACAAAATTAGTTGGGAAAAAAAAAAAGACAATATTTAGGTGTTACCTTATAAATATGGGTGGATGACATAGAAGCCCTAATAATATATTTGTTAGAGATATACATATTTCGGCACGGCACGATGCATCCATCAGATAAACCAGTTATTGAACATATTGGACGAGGCATAATTGGTCTCTGATACTCTGGAAAAAGGAAAAAGCAAACAATAACGATAACGGGCTAGCAGGTAAAAAAATATCCATAAATATTTTGAACCTGTGAATATAAAACAAAAAAAAAAGTCCACAAATCGACCTAATATATCACTCATTTACTCATATAATCATATCATGGATCCAGACCTTAACAATTGCTAAAATGAAGACATCAGTACTTCCAACATGATTTACTAGTTTATCTTCACTTAGATAATTATCCAGCTTCAAATATATCAAATATAATCTCTTCCCATCAATTTTTTCATACAACATTAGTAATAATACTCAAACTTGCTCCATTGCCTTCTGACTTGTTTGACCTTCCATGTGGTTAATATCCCATCTACATGAAAATGGAGATAACAAATATATTAGTATGCATAAATCAGTTCAAAAAAAAAAAAAACAAATATATTAGTATACCAAAAGTATTATACAGATAATAGAAAAACAACTATATTGATAAAAATATGGCCGGTAAATAAAACAATAACGAATCAATGGCAATATAAACAAAACAATAGAGAAGTGAAGAGAAAATAATACAACTAGACTTGTGAAAGTTTAAGGTATGAGTAATTAAGAAGGGACTTCCATTCTTTATATTAAGAAGTTTGAGGAGGTTAAACTTTCTCAAAAAATTTGTATTACAGCATTATTATATATATGTAAAATAGAATCTAATAATTATATATATGCAAATATTTAACATTTGTTAATGTTCATACTTTGGCTAATCAATATAATGTTTTTATTTAAGCGTGTTCTTAGTAAATTGTATGATATTATAGTTTATGTACAGATATCACATCTTTTTTTACTAATTCCAAAATCTTTTCTTGTTTGCTATTAGTAACAAAAGAAAGTCAACGCTTTGCGTGTGTAGCGTGTCATATACGAGATGCATATATAAGTAGTAGAGGGTAGGAGAAAAGATTAACCAAACAAGAAAAGATTTTGGAATTACTAAAAAAAAAGAATTAGTAAATCTTTTTTTACTAATTCCAAAATCTTTTCTTTTGGGAGTAAACGAATAGTTGTTTATTTAGAAAATTACAAGATTACAAAAAAAAAAACTGATAAATAATTGTGAAACAACTATAGAAAACGAGTTAAAGAAAAATGGAAGAAAAAAACAGAAACGTCCTTATCATTTGCTTGGTCAATTCTATAGAACAATAGATATTTAAAATGCCAACAAGAAGACCAAGAATTAATGAAGCCGCCCGAAATGATATATTATTGGGTAATAATTCGAAGAGAAAAACGTTCAACATAGAACACAAAACATGTTTGAAATCCCCAAAAATAAAAATTCTCAAGAAAAAAAAGATGAGAAGTATGTCAAACTACGATCGTTTGTACACTTTAGTCTTAATTATGTTACCTGCTTTATCAATCTCTACCAACACTTTGTCGTCCACAGAATCTCTCACTGTCGGAAGCAACAAAACCATCGTATCTTCTCGCGAAATCTTCGAGCTTGGTTTCTTCAATCTCCCCTCAAGCTCTCGTTGGTATCTCGGGATTTGGTACAAGAAGATCCCTACGAGAACGTACGTGTGGGTTGCGAACAGAGACAACCCTCTCTCTAACTCCAACGGAACTCTCAGAATCTCCGACAACAACCTCGTCATATTCGACCAATCCGGAACACATGTTTGGTCAACCAACCTGACCGGAGGAGACGCGGGATCTCCACTGGTTGCGGAGCTCCTCGATAACGGTAACTTCGTGCTCAGACCATCGAACAATAGCGATCAGGATGTGTTCTTGTGGCAGAGTTTCGATTTTCTTACGGATACTTTACTCTCGGAGATGAAGTTGGGTTGGGATCGCAAAACCGGTTTGAACAGACACTTGAGATCTTGGAGAAACCCGGATGATCCGTCGAGCGGAGATTTCTCGACGAAACTAGAAACCACCAGAGGTTTCCCTGAGTTTTACGCATGGAACAAAGACGAGATTATCTACAGGAGCGGTCCGTGGAGTGGGAACCGGTTCGGAAGTGACGTACTCGACATGAAACCGATCGATTACCTAGCTTTCAATTTCACAGCGGATAACGAACATGTGACTTACTCGTACCGAATCACCAAACCTGACGTTTACTCGAGAGTCATCCTAAGCTCCTCGGGGTTATTACAGCGGTTCACTTGGTTCGAGACGGAACAGAGTTGGAGACAGTTGTGGTATTTACCAAGGGACCTATGTGACGACTACAAAGAGTGTGGAGATTACGGTTACTGCGATTTGAACACTTCGCCGGTTTGTAACTGTATCCAAGGGTTTGAGACGAGGAATAACCAAACAGGTGGTTGCGCGAGGAAGACGAGGCTGAGCTGTGACGGTGAAGATGGGTTTGTGCGGTTGAAGAAGATGAAGTTGCCGGATACTACGGTGACAGTTGTAGACAGTGGGGTTGGGTTGAAAGAATGTGAAGAGAGGTGTTTGAAGGATTGTAACTGTACCGCGTTCGCTAATATGGATATTCGTAATGGAGGATCAGGTTGTGTGGTTTGGAAGGGTGATATATTTGATATCCGAAATTTTCCTAATGGAGGTCAGGATCTCTACGTCAGACTAGCCGCTGCTGATCTTGGTTAGTTCTTTGTCCTTCGCATTTTATAAAGTGTCTTTTTCGGTTTTCTTGTTGATTAAAAAGTTTATGAGCCAAAGTCGTATGGAGTTTGTGAATACTCTCACGAAAGGACCAAAGATCGGTTCCAGCTTTAAAAAAAAATGGTTTTACCTCTTATTTTCCGGGAACCGGCACAATGTAAATAGTCCATTCTAACAAAAATTGAATCTGAGTGGTCTAGTGCCTACTAGACACTTATTTACCACTAGATCAACAGCTTGTTGGTGATTGGTTCCAACTTCCAAATGCAGTGTAGGTTTTGTGCAGCGCTTATATTACTGACAGGGAAGAAGAGCAAACTGACCAAGATTAGTATTGTTTACGAAGTTATGTTTAGGTTTTACCATTTTCTTGGATACAATGCAACAGTCCATGACAATTATATTCTGTTTGTTTTTTCATATAATGTTTAGTCATAGAATATCAAGTTTACACTGGTGGGGATTTTTTTTTTAATTATTACTTTGAATAAAATATATTCCCTTACTTTTTTGTTACAGTGGACAAGAGAGGCAAAAGGGGAAAAATCATAGCTTTGAGTATTGGAGTGACCATTTTTCTTCTTTTATGTTTCATTATCTTCCGGTTTTGGAAAAATAAGCAGAAGCGATCAATAGCAATTCAAACACCTATTGGTAAATCAATAAATTTTATTTTCCTTTAGTTTTGTCAATATAATTTTGAAATTCAATATGTGTTGATTTTGCTGTCTGGATGAAACAGTTGATCAAGGGAGAATGGAAGATTCGCTGATGAATGAACTGGCAATAACAAGCAGGCGCTACATATCCAGAGAAAACAAAACTGATGATGATGATCTAGAGCTTTCATTGATGGAGTTTGAAGTTGTTGCCTTGGCTACAAACAATTTTTCTAACGCCAACAAGCTTGGAAAAGGTGGTTTTGGTACTGTTTACAAGGTAAAAAAAAGTGTTTCAGAACTTACTGAAAATATATCACCGCACAAGGCTTCATTGTATTGTTTAAATGTATGGTAAATAGGGAAGGTTACTTGATGGGAAAGAAATTGCGGTTAAAAGACTATCCAAAATGTCTTTACAAGGGACTGATGAATTCAAGAACGAGGTTAAACTAATTGCGAGGCTTCAGCACATAAACCTTGTCCGACTTATTGGTTGTTGCATCGATAAGGGGGAGAAGATGTTGATCTATGAGTACTTGGAGAATCTAAGCCTTGATTCTCATATCTTTGGTTAGTGACTCAAATTAAACAGTTTCTATTCTAAACAAGATAACACGTTTTTTGGTTTTGGTTTGATTTGTAGACATAACCCGACGCTCTAACTTAAATTGGCAAATGAGATTTGATATTACCAATGGTATTGCTAGAGGACTTGTATATCTTCACCGAGATTCACGTTTTATGATTATCCATAGAGACTTGAAAGCAAGTAATGTGTTGCTTGATAAAAATATGATTCCGAAGATCTCAGATTTCGGAATGGCCAGGATCTTTGGAAGGGATGATGCTGAAGCTAATACGAGGAAGGTGGTGGGAACTTAGTAAGCAATCATTTTCCAAAACAATAAATTTTATATATATATATATATATATATATGAGCTTTTTGTCTTTAATCTCAGTTCGAAAGAAGACATATGAGTTAAATTTTTGTTATGCAGCGGTTACATGTCTCCAGAATACGCAATGGACGGGATATTCTCGATGAAGTCGGATGTTTTCAGCTTTGGGGTTTTGCTCCTCGAGATTATAAGTGGCAAGAAAAATAACGGATTCTACAACTCAAACCATGACCTTAATCTCCTCGCCTTTGTAAGATAAGAACAACTTGAAATCGATATAGTTCTGATGATTACACTAAAAAAACATTTCATCTTTTATGCACAGGTGTGGAGGAAATGGAAGGAAGGAAAATGGCTAGAGATCCTAGACCCGATCATCATAGATTCTTCATCGTCAACGTGCCAGGCACATGAAATCTTAAGATGCATACAAATTGGTCTTTTGTGTGTTCAAGAACGTGCTGAAGACAGGCCAGTGATGGCTTCGGTAATGGTGATGATTGGAAGCGAAACTATGGCTATTCCTGAGCCTAAACGGCCGGGTTTTTGCGTTGGGCGAAATCCTCTTGAGATTGATTCGTCGTCAAGTACACAGGGCAACGATGAATGTACAGTGAACCAAGTAACACTCTCGGTCATTGACGCTCGATAGTTTGAGCGTTACCCACTCAATATGTTTTATATGCATGTTATTTTTCTATGCAAGTCTGAATAGTAAAATTTTACTACATGATTCGAAACCATGCTCTTTAACTTTGAATTTACTAATTTAGACGAAGATTCACTACATAGTTTGTAGAATTTGGATTTAAATCCCGAACTCTTAACAATTGCACAAAAAAAAAGGCAAGCATAAATTTACATGATAGGCTTTATAAAACAGCAATATGCACTTTTAGTTTAAATTATTTATGTAATTTTCAGATGTCGATGTTACTGGGAACTTTACATTAGTTATTTGTTGGATACGGAGTGGACGTGTTTTTTTTTGTTACAGGCATGCTGCCAACTGAAAGCCATTGGATTTTTGATCTATGAACTTGTGTCTAACTGAAAGTGTACAGGATAAACTAAACGGGAGTGATCCTCAAACTTACGAAGCATACACGCCAAAAATGATTTCCAGATTCGTTTCCAACGCGTGCGTGTAAGTGATCCTAACACTTGGTGATTATTCTAAAATTTGAGAAATGTTTTTTTGGCCCCCGAAAGTGTATGAGCCAAAATGAAAATAAATGTACTATCTATTAAGTTATTGTTTTTTTTTTGTTCTAAAGTTACTGGTAAACAATGATGTTGGACTTTCCAACAACAACAAATATTTTTATTAAATTAGTAAATTAAGTTGTAGCTGTAGATAAGTGTTAGGTGTTATTTATAAAGAGGGGTGGATGAGAAAGAGTATTTGCAAGCTACTTCTATTTTTACTTCACTGATCAAATAATTGTGTTTTTATTTTAGTTTTGATTTTTGGCAACATCTTTACTAACTGTATTTTATTTTCTTCATATGTTCTATCTATATTCTGTTGTAGTTGTTTTCTCTCCAATTTTTTTTTCGAATTTGCATTACATAATTTTCGAACTGGTGTATTTGGCATTATATTTTCTGGATTATTATGTAACTTTATAAATTGGCAATCACTCTATATTAGTTAGTATAAATAGTTATATTTACACAGTTTTAATAAATTATGTTTTTGATATAAAATTAGTTTTCATCTAGTAAACTATTTTGTTTCACAATGAAATGTTATATATTACAGAAGATATTAATATACTTTTTGCTAACTGTATATGTCAACATAAATTTTTATTTTTGAATGTTGCCCATCGAGCCCGGCCTTTAGGTTAGACCTACCTAGAGAAAATGGGAGAGATGGAGTTGAAGCTATAAAGAGAGAACATAGGGAAGGAGAACGGGGAATCAAAAGACAAATAGACCGACTGACGGCAAGACTTAGGGTTTTCACTCAAGTACTTAGTCTCTCCGATCTGTATTTTCTCCGACACTCTTAACCGAGTTCCGGTCATTACCTCCTATTTTCACTAAGGACGCTACATATATAGTTGCCACATGATGTTTGCCTGATATTCGGTAGAAATGCTCATGAAAGCTAACTCTCCAATCGTGGACAGTTCCCCATGATAACCGGAAGAAACACATGGCAGTGAGGATCATGAAGTATTCAAATAGAGATCATCCATCTCTTGACATATCAAAACGGGCCCGGTTCAGGTCATTTTCGATGCTATATCATCAACATATGATCAGATCTATCAATAACTTGTTCTAACTTTATTTAGTGTTGTTTTTGCTCTCATAGACCTTTTCTAGACATTACATATCGATTAGCAAAACAACTTACTATAAAAGTTAGGTGGACATCTATTGGAATGCTAAACATGTAGCTTTTAAAGAACACCATTAATAAAGGTTAGAGAAGAAACTCAACAAACCCAAAGAAGACAACCAGAAGTAGTCCAGTAACCTAATAAGAAACCCTTTCACCAAAAAAAAAGTTAACCTAATTAATGAGTAAATAACATTAATCACATTGAAGAAGATAACATATATAAAATGTGTAGAAACTGAAGTGTAGATAAGGATAATGGGAGCTTGGATATATCTGTGCCATGGACGGATTAAGATTTATCATATAGAATATTCGAAAAATTGTGAGCCTCGCAAACTCGAATAGTCGTAGAGACTAGAGAGTGTGTGTTTTGCTGGTATGAGCTGCATGCATAGATTGTGCGGTCCAGTCCACGGTCTATTTTTATATTAGAAATTAATATTGCAAGTACATTTTGAATACATTTATGTAAGTTTGAATTTCTCTGTCATACGCTATACTTTAAGTTTCACATTTATTTTTTAAAAATTAACTATGTTTTATTCGGTTTGAATTCATATAATAACACTTTCCTCCGTAAGTCTTGTAAGTTTCTTAATAGTTTCGTGTAATATGTCCGATCAGATAAAATCAGAATGATACATAGAAGATTAGTATGGTCCATGCACAAAGATGACACACACAAATCGAGAAATTGTCTAAATTTTGTTTTTTCAAAAAGTTTTTCTATAATATAAATTAGGACAATTCTCTTAAATAGTTTTTTTAAAGTTTTTCTCATAAAAATAATTTTTTTTTTTAAAATGATTAAAATAGTTCTTTTTTATTTTGAAAATTTTAATATTTTTTTTTAATTTGAAACCTGGTCTCCAAATTTTCACCACTAAACTTTAAACCCTAAGTTTAGATTAATTAATCCTTAACTTTAAAAAAAATTACTCTTTAATAAAACTTATTTTAGTCACTTTCTTCATTGAGTGATATTTTTGTAATAAAAACTTAAAAAGAATTGTCCTAAAGAATTTCTTTATAAATTATGGCCATATACATGCTAACGTTACTAATGCGTTTTCCAACAAAGAATGATATACAGTAAGTTTGGTAAGAGAGAAACAAAATATTCGCTTAGGACAAAATTTTGGTATAAAATCCAGAAAACTTATGTACAACTGTATTAAGCTATATAGTCAATTAGTCATCATACAAGAAAATATTGATATATGTTTCTTTCTAGGTTGAGATCAGCACCAACCAATATCTAAAGGTGTACACAGCCATGTTTTCTATAATATTTTAATATCGTGTATTGTTAATTTAATTAATTTTAATTAGATTACGAAATCATCTTGATCCGTACATCCGTGCATATTTTTTCTTTTTAAAATAAAATATTTTAGTTTAAATAACAATATATTAGTTGTCATCATAACAAAATCTACCACTAAAATTAATGTAGTTTATATATATTATATAATTCTATAATGCCATTATTTATGTGGCTTATAATGTTATTACTATAATTTTTTTTAAAAAAATTATTTCTGTAACAAAATGTTTTTGAGAAAATTATTAACAATACTATTTTACATAGATTTAATTTTATTTCTAAATTCGAAATGTATATGAAAGTTAAACTAAGCTGGACCAACACAATAGAGAAAAAATATTTTGAGATATTGTTATAAACAACAACAAAATATTTTTGAAAAAGAAACTATAATATATTGTACATGCAAACTAATTTTGTACTAAAAATCCAATTTGAAAAATTGCTTAAAATACACAAAGTTGGATAAGATTGTTTCTTTTTTATCTGAAATAGAAATGGATATTTCGTTCTAACAAAATCTTTTTTAAGATCTCTATAAAATGTATTTTTTTCAAAATTAATCAATTTAAAATGTTATTATCATTAAAATATATTTAAAAATATTTATATGATTTTATTTTCCTTCATATTCTAGCAATCTAATTATGTTTCTAATTTTTGGTTTGAAAAGAAAACTTCTTAAAGAAAAACAATATTTGATTAAATTAAAGATAAGACTTTATGTGTTGTGTTTTTTTTTACCTCAGTTTTCTTAACTCATAACTAATCATAAATATTTATTGTTTTCGTGTACAGAAGTCTCAACTATGGCAAAGTTCGGCAAGGTACGAAACTTTTAATTTCTAAATGTGAATCTTAATGATTTTGTAATTTTTTTCTTTCAAAATGATGTTATTAAGTAGTGTACAGAGATAAATTCGGTTCATTAATACAAATGTTAAAAATGCAATAACTAAAAATGAGTTGGTCAAAAACAATTAGTGTGAACACATTAAATTGTTTACGGTGGAGTCAAAAATTTAGTATTGTGAACACATTAATTGTTAGATGATTTATGACTATAAAACTGACACGTTAGCATAATCAAATTGAAATTAATGTGAGGCTACTACGTGATAAATATAGTGCGAACATGTTAATTACAAATGATTCTCTTTTTCTATATAAGAAATTATGGTGCGTTTTCCTACAAAGAATGATATACGGTAGTTTGGTAAGAGAGAAACAAAATATTCGCTTAGGACATAATTTCGGTATAAAATCCACAAAACTTATGTACAACTCTATTAAGCTATATAGTCATATGTTTCTTTCTAGGCTATTAAAATATTGATATATGTTTCTTTCTAGGCTGAGATCAGCACCAACCAATATCTAAAGGTGTATACAGCCATGTTTTCTATAATATTTTAATATCGTGTTTTGTTAATTAATTTAATTAATTTTAGTTAAATTACTAGATCTAAAACATTTTAGTTTAAACAACAATTTTTTGGTCATATATCATAACAAAATCTATCATTATTAATGTAATTTATATGTATTAATATGAAGCTATAATGCCTATATATATGTGGAGGATGATCTATTTTAAAGTATTACATACAGTATATATATTATCCAAACCAATTGTGGTATAAAATGTAGGAATCAATTCTTTAATTTAAGCATTTTGTTAATTTTTAATAATTTTGCCAATGAAAACATAAATTTGTAAGCATATTGTTTGAAAGAAATTTGTAGGCTTTTAGTCAATTTAGGAATCTCATGAACCGTAGTGCATCCACGTCACTATCCAACCTGTATTTTGTTATTATAATAAAGTTTATAATATATATGCTTTCCCTTTATAAATACTGTGTGTATATATACACACTTGATAAAAGAAAGGTAGAGCCCACAAGTAGGCTTTGGCAGCTTCTGCTTGGACTGTATAAAGCAAATTGAATCACTCTCTCTTCCTCCCACCACGGGAAAAAGGTGCGATCACAGTTGCCTCAGAGAAACTCAGATCCGGCGAGAGGAATCCACCGATAGAGAGAGAGAGTAAGAGGTTTTGCTGTATGTCAGTAGATTGTGCTGAGACTTACTTTGGTGGATTTGGAGAACTCGTTAACCCTATTCAATGGCCTCAGCTTCGCAAAAGACGACGCCATGTGCTCACCACGGAGCCTCTGCTCCGCCTCCTCCGAAACTCCTCTCCGCCGTGGAGTCCGTACTCCGTCCTGTCGATTCCATCCCTGACACGGCCAAGAAACCTGCGAACAAAGGTATACCAAATCTCTACCTCTCCTATAGACTGATTAACGATCTGCCTTGAGATTGATTGATTATCTGATCTTGGATTGTGATTTGTTTGAATTACTGGAGTTCGTTCTTGTTGATGATAGCTAAATTGAGATCACACCAATGCAGGAATCTCTGTAACGCCAAGGTCGGAAACAAAGCACCCGTTGGATCCTCTATCTGCTGCAGAGATATCAGTTGCTGTGGCCACTGTTCGCGCCGCTGGTGCTAACCCTGAGGTTAGGGATAGTATGCGTTTCATCGAGGTGGCGTCAGTGGAGCCAGAGAAACATGTTGTGGCGCTGGCTGATGCTTACTTCTTCCCTCCTTTCCAGCCGTCACTGCTTCCAAGAAATAAGTCTGGTCCTGTGATCCCTATGAAGCTCCCTCCAAGGCGGGCGAGACTTGTTGTGTACAACAAGACTTCTAATGAGACAAGTGTGTGGATCGTGGAGTTGTCTTCGGTTCATGCTGTCACTCGGGGCGGGCATCACAGGGGGAGAGTGGTTTCCTCGCAAGTGATACCTGATGTCCAGCCACCGATGGTATGTCATAGGAAAAATTTAATCTGTTCTTGTTCTCGAGTTTCTCAGTCTAGAGTATTGTGATTTTAGGACGCGGAAGAATATGCGGAATGTGAAGCGATTGTCAAAGACTTCCCTCCATTCATTGAGGCTATGAAGAGGAGAGGTATCGATGACATGGATCTTGTGATGGTTGATCCCTGGTATGTTTATAACATCTTGTTAGCTGCTGAAAGTTGTAAATTAAGGTTTATTTTTTCCTGAACCTGCCTCTGAACATATTGTGCAGGTGTGTGGGTTATCATAGCGAAGCTGACGCTCCTAGTCGTAGGCTTGCGAAGCCCCTCATATACTGTCGAACAGATAGTGACTGCCCAATGGAAAATGGCTATGCTCGTCCAGTTGAGGGAATTTATGTTCTTGTGGACATGCAAAACATGGTGGTGATCGAGTTTGAAGACCGTAAGTTTGTGCCACTTCCCCCACCTGACCCTTTGAGGAATTATACACCAGGTGAGAGCAGAGGGGGTGTTGATAGAAGTGATGTTAAGCCTCTCGAGATTATTCAGCCTGAAGGTCCAAGTTTCCGCGTAAGGGGTTACTTTGTCGAGTGGCAGAAGGTAATTAGCCAGCAATATCCTAATTGAAACCAGATGTTAATGCTTAAGATAATTTCAAAAAAATTGCTCAACTTTTTGTTTACAGTGGAACTTTCGTATTGGGTTCACTCCAAGGGAAGGTTTAGTCATACATTCGGTAGCATATGTTGATGGCAGTCGAGGTCGAAGGCCTGTTGCACACAGGCTAAGTTTTGTGGAGATGGTTGTGCCTTATGGTGATCCGAATGAGCCACATTACAGGAAGAATGCTTTTGATGCAGGGGAGGATGGTCTTGGAAAAAACGCACATTCGCTCAAGAAGGTTTGAAGTCAATTTATGTGTTCTCATTACATAACCGGATCACGGTTTGCGTTTAACAATTACGTTTTGTAGGGGTGTGACTGTCTGGGATCTATCAAGTACTTTGACGCCCATTTCACAAATTTCACTGGAGGAGTTGAAACAATTGAGAACTGCGTATGCTTGCATGAAGAAGACCATGGGATTTTGTGGAAACATCAGGACTGGAGAACAGGATTGGCTGAAGTGCGAAGATCTAGGAGGCTAACTGTCTCTTTCTTTTGTACTGTGGCTAACTACGAGTATGGATTTTACTGGCACTTCTACCAGGTTAGTGGGAAACGTGATTAGTCATCTTTGGATCTAATTTCTGAAGAGAAGACAATTATATGTCCCTGGATGAGAATAAATCTTGAGTTTGGGAGCTCACAATTGTTTAAGGCTTTAAGCCCCTTAACACTCTGCTTAGTTGGGGACATTGATTGGCAGTGCTGAAGTGTCCACCTGAGTTTCATTTGTTTGATGATATGTATGTTGTTTCATCTTTCTAGATATTTGGAGACTAATATCATTTTTTGTCTTACTGCAGGATGGAAAAATCGAAGCTGAAGTAAAACTTACTGGTATCCTCAGTCTAGGAGCGCTGCAGCCAGGAGAAACTCGAAAGTACGGTACTACTATTGCTCCGGGGTTGTATGCACCAGTCCATCAACATTTCTTTATCGCTCGCATGGATATGTCCGTTGACTGTAAACCTGGTGAAGCTTATAACCAGGTAAATCCCGTTCTTCTTGCTGAACACATGCATATCTTGTAGAGAAGTCTCTAGTGCTTGAAAAATTCTTAGATACATATGGTCAGGTAGGTGATTTTATTGAGTAGTGTAATTTTTTTCTGTAGGTAGTCGAGGTAAATGTCAAAGTTGACGAGCCCGGTGAGAACAATATCCACAACAATGCTTTTTACGCAGAAGAGAAGTTACTTAGATCTGAGGCAGAGGCGACGCGTGACTGCGACCCTTTTAGTGCTCGCCATTGGATTGTAAGCAATCTGTACCTTACACGATCTCGCATCAAAATACTCACTACTGTAATATGTTTTGTCAGGTAAGGAACACAAGGACAGTAAACAGGACGGGTCAGTTAACGGGATACAAACTTGTTCCGGGCTCAAACTGTTTGCCACTAGCTCGACCAGAGGCCAAGTTTCTAAGAAGAGCAGCATTCCTGAAGCATAATCTGTGGGTTACCCGTTATGCACCTGACGAGAAGTTTCCAGGAGGAGAGTTCCCAAACCAAAACCCACGTGCTGGTGAAGGTCTCGCTACATGGGTGAAACAGAATCGCTCCCTGGAAGAATCTGATGTCGTTCTCTGGTATGTGTCCTTGTCACATATAAAAACCACTTCTAGTTACCAAGATTTCAATGTGAGAATTTTGGTTTTCACAGGTATGTGTTTGGGATCATACATGTTCCTAGACTTGAAGATTGGCCGGTTATGCCCGTGGAACATATTGGTTTCACACTAATGGTAAATCAAATTCTTTCTTTCTGTACGCGCGTAACTTACAATCAAAATCTTAAAAGAAAAGAAGTCAAGTATAATGTTTTTGGGTTTTGACAGCCACATGGATTTTTCAACTGCTCACCGGCCGTAGACGTTCCACCGAATCCTGCATGCGAATTGGATACTAAGGACAGTGAGGTCAAAGAGGTTGTAGCACCGAAGCCTCTTCAGAGTGGTTTACTTTCAAAGCTTTGAAACATGACATACTTTAGACTTCTTATAAATTGGAGACATTATTGTTGCTCAATTTAGTTTCGAATTGGAATCTTTTCTTGTTTGGTTTGTTGGTTGGAGACTAAAAGAGTGTTCCATATTAAAGAGTTGATTATTTTATTATGAATAGTAATCGATCATACATATTTAAGTCTCGCTAATTTAGCATATAATCGTAGCTTGAACAATATACAAAAGATCTCCTTGATGAGGAAGAAATCGAAAAATAAGGACATACAAAATATTTAACTTCTTTGATAATTTTATCCCGATTTTTATGAAATATTTCTGGAATATTCCTGAAGGTATATATATACCATAAATCGATAAACACTACAAGTCATAAAAAATATATATATATATATATATTATATATTATATATTTTAATATTTTATAGGTTTTGCATATATTTAGTGTGAGGTTTCGTTTGACCTAGAAACTATAAACACTTGGAAGCACTAAACCCTAAAATCGACAGAGCATTTTTGAACAGATGGAGAAGGCTTTCCGTTGGGAGATAAACAACTTTTCCGAAAATAAAAGTGTGATGAAGTCAGATCGTTTCTCAAGCGGCGGCTGCGAATGGTATAAAACGAGAATAATAAAGATCTTTAGCTTTCTTATACGAAACGTCTAGATAGATGTTTGAGCTGATAATAAAAAGTTTTTTTCTTTCTGTTAGGTATCTTTGTGTTTATCCCAAGGGAAAAATTGTGGATGATCACTTGTCTCTATTCCTGAACGTTGTGAATTTTCGAAAACTGCTACCTGGATGGAAGAGACAAGCTAGTTTTAGTTTTGTTGTGTTGAATCAATCTGGCAAAGAGCTACATAGAACAGTTGGTAAAATAATGATATGATCATATCTTCAGTTTTTTTCTTTTCTTGAATTTTATGACTTATAAGTTAGAGCACTTCAAACACATTTATTTTCCTCTATATATAGTAAAATTATTTTATTTTAGAGAAAAAAAAAATAGCAAAATATGTTGAACATGGTCTTATAAGCAGTGTTAATTGTGATTGATTATAGATCATGTCTTATGTGATGAAAGAAAAGTTGAAATATCCTCTTTTTTATGTACATACAGAAAAAAGCAGATTGTTCTGTGCTGAGGCTCCAAGCTGGGGTTATTCCAAAATTTTGCCTCTTACCAAGCTTCAAGAAGATGGGTTTTTGGAGAACAACAAACTAACCATTGAAGTCAACATTAAAGTAACTAAAGTTGCTCACGAAGGAAAATCAACTGAGAATGAAATTGTTGTTGTTCACGGTTTCCATGTTCTTAATAGTCAGGTAAGTCAATGAACCAGCTATATTATGGATTTTTGGGTCTCTTCTTTTTGTTTTCATATGTATATCCACTTCAAGATACATTCTGAACTTTGGATCTAGTTAGCATTTCTGTGTATCACTGGCAGGTTGTTTCAATGCACAACATGTTTGTGAAGCACCCAGACGTTGCGGTAGATATTAGATCAGATATCAGAGAGGTGAAGACAGCATACATGAATATTCTTCTCGGTCTAGTCCAGACACTAGCCAAGCCTCCTCAGAGCTTGTCGGAGACTGAGCTAAGCAACGCTGACAGCGAGTTGAGCGAGCTAACTGATGCTGGCTTTAAGCTGGATTGGTTGAAGTCAAAGCTTGAGGAAGTTTCCTTGAAGAGGAAGGAACCATCTTCTCATCTCAAAGTTGAACTGGATAAGGAGAAGATCGAATCGGCTACTGCTGCTCCTGCTCCTGCTCCAAGAGTTTCTCCCTTTGAGTGCATAGACGTTTTGATAAAGAAATTCTTTTTGGCTTGCTTCTCAGGACAATAATGTGTTTTCTAGTGAAAGGTTTGGTGAGTGTCTAAATTTATTGTTTTAGTTTTTGTCATCCTTTGTCTCTCAAACAAGTTTGATTGATAGTTTTCTTTTATTATTCTTCGCCGTGTTCTCATCACTATGTAACTCCTTGTTTGATCAGTCAACAACCAAATGAGGTGCTTACGCTTGGGTAATATGATGGTGGTTCTGCCACATAAACATATTAAGTTTTTTTTCGACCAAAAAACATAAACATATTAGTCTCTTTAGTTATTTCGAAATTGACTACTGTACGTAGAAATTGATGAATATATTTGCTTGAGAGTTATGAGAACTTTAACTTTTAAAATTGATTAATATATTTGATCAATTCACAGAAAGCTTTGTTTTATTGGTTCTATATTCAGATTTGGTGATTTCATGTAAAAAAAAGATCTTACAAAATCCCATCTTATAATTGAACTTTTTCAAATTGAAAATTTAATACAGTTGATTGTTTTGTATTTAGTTACAAGATTATTTTTTTTTTAAATCTTGTAACTAAATTATAAGGAAATATATCCAGTATTATATTATGTGAAATTTGTAGATTTGGGCTTATAAATACTAGGTGTTAATCTCTCCTAATTAGGGTTTCGCTTTGCACTACAACTTTCTTTCAAAAACTATTCTAACTTTCTTTCAAAACCTATTCTACCGCTTGATGAAGCCTCATCATAAGATATGGGGAATCAAATGCAGAAGAGTATCTCAGGTAAGTCGTTGTGTCTCATGATTTCTTTTGAGTTCAGTTTTGTTTGGTTGTTTTATCCCTCACGACTCATAGAAACATTGGCTAATTAAGAAATCGTTTTAGAACAGATAAGGGTGATCAGTTGCAAACTTGTTACACGTTCGAGATAGATAACTTCTCCCTGAATAAATATTCGATAAAGTCTCCAAAGTTCTTATGTGGAGGGTGTGAATGGTAAGCGAGAAGAATCAATGTTTACATGAAACTAGCGAGGATGAGTACTGGTAATCTTATTAGATCATGTAGCCTCTACTCTTTGTTTTTAATCTATTTAGGTATCTTCTAGTTCATCCCACGGAAACCAGATTTGATGATCACTTGAGTGTGTACCTATGCGTTTATAATCCTAAGTCATTGCGAACTGGATGGCAAAGGAAAGCTAACTTTCGATTCACTCTCTTGAACTCGAACCAATCCGGAAATGTCCTCAATAGCGCAACTGGTAATAGTGATCATATCTTCCATGTTATTTATATTCCATCCTCTTATAACATATGATGTTTTTTTTAAAAAAAAAATTGATTTTTATAAAGGTTAAATGTTTTGGCATTTCTATATTAAATTATTGAAAATTAATTAACCAATTATATTTTGCAGTTTTTATTATCTTTTTTTAGAAAAAAAAAACAAATTGTTTAATTATTGGGTTTTATGCATAACATCTTACTTTATTAAACAAAGAGAGTGTTTTTATTTTGGTTTGAACAATTGATATTATTGCAAAAAAATAAAGTTTTAGGGGGGGAATGTTTGACCTTTCAGCTGATACCAAACATTTATTGAAACTTCTCGAGTAAACAATAGAGTATATGAAAGATAAAAAAAAAAAGTGGATCATGAAGAAATAACGGCTATTTTCCAGAATATCTTCGATATTTTGAGTATATAGGAACAGAAATTATGCATCATATACGGAACCTGCTTGAGAAGAAGACTTGATATTTTAATTTTTTTTGTCTTGCAGAAAGGTCATGCTTATTCTGCGCTCAGTTCTCATCCTGGGGTCATAAGACATTGCCACTTAGCAAGCTTAAAGAAGAAGAGTTTTTGGAAAATAGCAAACTGTTCATTAAAGTCGACGTAAAAGTAGTTGACATTGTTCATGAAGCAGAGATAACTGGAAAGGAGACGTTATTTCTCAAGGGTTTTGACGTTCTTTATAGTCAGGTATGTTAACAAGCTTCTTTTTGAATAACTGGATGTTGTGGTTAAATTAATAATATTTGACTTATGTTATCATGAGATTTCAACTCAAAACCAATTGCCTATTATTGAATTTGACATAATTTTATATACTAGTCAATTATTTATTTAATTATCGATATGAGATGTTCATTCATTAACTACTAACATCACATAACTTTTTCGGTGGCAGTTTGATTCAGTGCACAAAATTTTCGAGAAACACCCAAACATTGCTATTGATTTCAAACCAAAGGACAAAGGTGTGAAAGCAGCATACATGAATCTTCTTCTCAGCCTCATCGAGACACTGCGCAAGCCTCTTCGTAGCTTTTCTGAGACTGAGCTAAGCGACGCTGAGAGCCAGTTGAATGAGCTAACAGAAGCTGGATTCAAGCTGGATTGGTTAAAGACAAGGTTTGAGGAGATTTACTTGGAGAGAAAGAATGCAGATGCTGATAAATCTAGGGCCCAAGAAGTGGAGGAACGCATCAAGAACCTTGAGCTGACTTTGTCAGATCTCAAAGTTGAACTAGAAAAGGAGAAGGCTAAATCTGCTGCTGATGCTACGCTTTTGTCTTTTGACGAAATTGTTTTAGGTCAAAAATAAAAGTTTGGAGGTTCATGTAATGTATCTGGGATTAGCTTGTTACTATGTTCATTGTTTCATCACTTTTCAACACATGTTTGAGTTCAAGTGTTTGGTCGACAAAACAGAAAACCTTGAGGAAAATTCTTGGCAGCAAAGGTGTTTTATTTTACAAGCACCGAAAGGTTAAAATATCAAAAGATGTAAGTACTGTGGGCCAAGAAAAGGTCCAATTAAGCCCATAACTCTTTGGAAGCCTGACTGAAAATGATCGCTGATGTGTGTGGGTTTTGGTGGTTCGTTTATGATTGTTTGTACTTTGTATCAATCAGCCTTTGTGCAGATCCGTGCTTACAGCCTATTGAAAAAGGCATTTGCCTAGAGCCTCCAAATTTTGTAAATTTTTTAGGGCCTCTAATTATAAAAAAAAAAATTTACATGGTAGTTAATGTATTCTTTTAGTTGATTTTTATTATTATTTGATTCTAAATTTGACTTCTGTTTAAAATAACTAATTTGTGATCAATTTTACTATATTTTAGATAAAACTATAAAAATTCTACTTCAAATTATCTGCAAATATTTGATCCACATTTATCTTCATTGTATATATTATGAGTTAAATTTATTTTATATATTTATAGAATTTGATTAAAAATTTATAATATTTTTAATATATAGATTATTGTCTTTAATTTAAACGCTAATATTTAGCTTTTTAATAGCGACCAACATTTCAATCCAAAACGTTAAGAATATATAGTTTGGTTTTTAGTTTATAAAAGTCTGGTGCATAAAATTTAGAAAATGTTTAGGTAATAAATCAAAAAAATTTAGTGTTATATATATATGTTTTTTCAAAAAAAAAAATATTTTATATAATTCAAATTTAAATAAAAATATTTTCAAAAAAAATATCATGTAATTTTTTTTTAATTCGCCTCGGACCTCTAAAAACCTTCGCACGGCACTGCTTTTGTCCACTGTATCATACAAAAGTTAATGTATCTAGTTGTAGGAAGAGGGTTCTCAAGTCTGTTAAGAAAGTAATGAAGACAGTTTATTTATGAAAGTTGATTGCAAACTGGTTATCGAATAGAGAAAAAGACTACAATAGCACTAAACCAAGTTTTTGTTCCTAAATTAGCACTCAAGGCTCAAAGTCACAAAAATAGGTTTCATTAAAGAGGTAAATATACACTTATACCCATTGGGTTAATTAATCCAAACTTTAGGGTTTAGAGTTAAGGGGTGGGGTTTTGGAATTAGGGTTTAAAATTTTATAAAAAATAAATACTAAAATAAAAAATAAAAATTTAAAAAACAGTTTCAAAAAGTATTTTTAAATTATGAAAAGAAAATTAAAAAAAAAAAATAAAAAAAAAATTTTAAAAAAATTTATAAAAAGTTCGAATCTGAAAACATGTAATCTGAAACTATAAAAAAAATTATTTATTTTTATTTTTTTTATTTTTATTTTATTTATTTTTGTTTATTTTTGTTTGTTTATTTAATTTTAAACCAAGGGTATTAGGGATATTTTATCCTTTAATGAATGTCATTTTTGTGACTTTCTCCTTCTATTGCTATTTTTGAGACATAAACTTCAAAAGGTGCTATTATTGACAATTGCCCTATCGAATATCCTACCTCAGATAAGCGGGAAATATATCAAAAACCTTGTAAGATCTTGTGCCTGGTCACCTTATTAGAAAAAATAATGCTGATTTTCAGACTTTATCTCGTGTCTAAGTAAAATTATTAATATAAAAAGATATTCTTGTACTAACATTGAAATTTAAAAGCCCCGTAAAAGTATAATGTCTCACTTTTCCTAATAATTAACTAGATTTTGATCCGTAAATCTATGCGGTTAATTTTATCTTATAAATATATAATTTTTATATCATATTTTGTGAATAATCATTTTTGATAATATAATTTTATGATTTTTAAAATAACAAATAGATAATATATAATTGTAGATATAAAATATATTAACAATTTTATTTTTTTTATATAAAATATTACATATATTACTCACGAATTTTAATTTTTATGAATAGTAAATGATATTTTAATTTCTTTAAATGGTGCATAATATTTTATTAATTTATTTAAATAAAATTATTATTTTTAATTATGTTAACTTACCAATTTAATATAATTTTTATATTTAATTGTTGTTATTTCTATTTTAATATAATATAGACCATAATTATGAAATTTATTAAAAAATAACATATAATTTTATTTTATTTTTATATAAAAATTTATTTAAAATTAATTTATACTAATATTATATTATTAATTAATACATTAACTAAAATATTTAAAAAATTTAGTAAAATTTGGTTAGATCTTTTTCAACAGATTTTATGATGACTAAAAGTGAAATTTAAATTCACGGTTAAAACTGATTTATTATTAATGTTTTTATAATTATTTAGACTTCTTAAAAAATTTATATGTCTAATGTAAATAATCAAATAGATGTAATTGATTACATAGACCTAGTATGATTATTTTATAATCCCTCTATTTCATCTGCCCACATATTAAAAAATATCTTTTCTAAATAAAAAATTATTGATATATAATTTAAATTAATTTATTTAATTATAAAAATCATGAAAATACAATTAGTTACACAATTTTTGATAAAGTTAAAGTTAATTAGATATGTGAAAATATCATCTAGTATGAAATAAAACAGCCATTTAAAACATCTTCTATAGTAAAACGGAGAAAATAGTAGGTAAAATTATATTTCTCTTTTAATAGAAAAGATATAGACCATAATTATAAAATTTATAAAAACAAATAGCATATAATTTTCTTTTGTTTTGTATAAAAATTACTTAAATTTAATTTATAGTAATATTATAATATTAGTTACGAAATTAATTAATACACTAACTAAAAAATATTTAAATTTTTTGTACAATTTGGTTCGATTTTTTTTTAACAGATTTTATGATAACTAAAAGTAAAATTTAAAATTACGGCTAAAATTGATTTATTATTAATGTTCTTATAATTATTTAGATTCTCTTAGAAATTTTATATGTTTAGTAAATTAATGCAAATAATCAATAGATGTATAACAAATTTATTCGATATTCACACGGCCTGGGAAAAAACTGTGAGGTCAGTCCCGCGAGCAAATGAGTTAAACAAGCCGCACGTGTGTTATTTCAACGGTCAAACAATTTGATTGTACTTAAGACACGGGCCCACGTGCGTTAAGTCCTGCCGCTTCAACTTTCAATCTATTTGACAAGCTGACAACAGTTCGTGTTTATTCTCTGTCAGCTTACACGTCGTCTGTACTAAAATAAACGCACTATCATGATGAATTGACCCTGAATGTAATTGTTTCTATAAATAATACTAATATAGATAGATGATCCCTGATAATCAGAATAACTTTTCTACATCCAGTTAATCTTCGATCATCAGTTCTTTTCATTTATAGGTTTTGTTTTTAATGTATTTCAGAGTTTTATATATGCTTCGTTTCAATATGATTAATAATCATATATACGTTTCTTGATGAATGTCTAAGTGGTGAAATTATGCTTTGACCATGCTCTTTTCATCGGTTCTATATAATATTAGGAAGGGTTAATAACTTTGGTGTTTGGTAATGGGCTCGAAGAGTTCGGATATCATCTAATAATCATACACATCCATAAACGGCTTAACTAAAATTCGCCGAATCATTGTTCACAAGTCGCAACCATAATGAATTTTGATCAGAAATTTAGTTTGGAAATGTGTTTAATTATAAACCATTTCCATGTTTACCACCTAATCCATATCATACTTTTAAAATATCTTGAGATGAACGAGAATGCATTTTAATAACCAGAGGAACGATCTAGTATATTAATTGTTCTTAACTTATGCAAAAGTAATCTATTTTTTCTTAAGCTGTTAATCTTCAATGTAATACTCCGTTTTTTTAATATAAGTCGTTTTACAGCTATACACATAGATTAAGAAAATCATTAATTTTTTATATTTTCGAAACAAAAATATCATTAATTATTTACTTAACCACAATTCAACCAATAAAAAAATAAAAGATATATTATCATTGATCAGACAATATTAATTATTAATAAATGTTACATAGAAAACCAAAAACGACATATAGTTTGAAACAAAAAAATTTCTCTAAAATGACTTACATTGAAAAACAGAGGATATTACACCGTTTTCTCAAAAAAAAAAAAGATAAGCTGTTAAGCTGTCCACATTTTCTAGTCGTCACTATACATGTCGAAGCAACCAATATATATTTTGATATGATAAAAGTAATTAACTAATGAAGTGACACATTTTACTAAGTATACGGTTAGCATGCCAAATGTTACACAAAAATAAATACTCATAATACGCGTAACCCGTTGTTACTTGTTAGTAACTGTCAAACTAATTAACCTGTGGAAGTTTTCATCTTTAAAAAAATGTCTACGTGAAGTATTTGATCAGGTGCTTAATTAAACTTATTTTTAACTCTTATTAGTAACTTTGTTTAAAATGCTTGATTAGGTTACCTCGAGAACACAAAAAAAACCCCTTTTCAAACAGTTATAGTGACTTTAAGTGTGGACTGGACAACAACCGAAGCTTCTTAGTGGAGGATGGGGTTAGAATTAGATGGGATCCAGGTTCTAAAACGCGGCCGCACCGCCCGATTAAGCGGCGGGGAAACGCTAGGCGGAAGTTGAGCGAGGCGATTTCGTCTTGTTCGGCCAATAACTCGGAGTCGTAAAAAAAAATTAAGTTTTTGAGGTTTTGAGCTTATAATCGAGTTCTAAATGTTAAATCTATAAGTATTAAGTATAAACATCAAGAAAAACGCAAAAGAAACTGATGAAATCGGTGGAACAAAGCTGTGGCGGCTCTGCAATTAAGTTTGCGAAACCCTAAAACATATTGGGGAAGAAGATGATTAAATTTACAACTATACCATTAATGAAAAAACAAAAAAAAATAGCAAAAAACGGAGACAGGTATCGAACTCGCGAACTGTCACTTATATTTAAGCTTCAGAAACCACTTTGCCATAGATAATATCATTACCAGAAATGGAAATCACATATTCATATCTATAATTTATCAGAAAATTGAATATTCATTAAAAATTAATCCCCGATTAGTCAGCGATTAATCTCCGATTTTTCTTCAACTCGCTAGGCCCAGACCGACCGCCCGACTCACGCCTAGCGCGATTCCGAACATGGGATGGGATTATTTAGAGTTTGCAAAGCTAAACTAATTAAAGATCATTAATTGAATTTGGTTGAAAAGATGGCATACAATTTAGGGGACACTTTGTCTAACAGGACCGCTACAACTTATGGGGGATTGGTGCTAGCCTAATTAACTAGACAATGCTTAGTTAATGTTAGGTAAACATGTTTATTAAATGTAATATGAAAGCGTGGTCCATTATATATTAATAAATATATAGAAAAATGATTTTCGCTGATTTGCTTCTCTGACAGACAATCATAACATCCATCCCTCCTATGTTTTTTTTTGTGGTAAAATCCATCCCTCCTATGTTCTTCAAATGTTTTATCTTTTAAGAGATTTGTTTTATCAACAGTCTTATTCCTTCTTTATTTATTCATGCCTTATAAAATTAAAGTTATATATCGAAAATAAAGTAGACTTAATTCATATTGGTTTTTCTATGAAATTATACTTTATTCATATTGTTATACGTTTATCATGTAATATTGTTTAGCCTAGAGAAGCCAAAAATAAATCGTTAGTTGACAAGCATATACACAGACCATCAATATAATTAAAGATGTAAGAAAATGTCTTTCTTGAGGTTTTAAATAGTTTACGATTGTTCACGCTGGACTTACCCTTTTGTAAACTTAAATATTGATTGCTTTGTTTTTTATGTTGACATTTTACACCTTTCTTTGTTAAAGACGTGTAAAGTCTGCTCTATCTTCACACGAAAATATATATGTTCACCATATATATATATATATATATATATATATATATATCTTTTCTAGTTTATTTTCTGCGTACATAGAAGCATTTCTACTACTGACCTTTAAAATCCGAAAACAAGTTTACGAGAACTTATGACATGCAATCATCGTGCGTGAATTTCGTATTATTATTTACCTTAATGAATGATAATGTAAGATATGTAACACTATATCGATGAAATGAGTTTTTTCTTGCATAAATTTGGATGAAATGAGTTGTTAAGTCAATTACGATAATTCGCTGAAACCTGTCATTGAATATAAGCTAGTTACTGCTTAACTTTAATTGCAGAACAAACAGGCATGACACTTTTATTGATGATAGCATGTGAACATCCAATGTTTTGTTATCATCTTTTGTTTCTTGTCAAAAACCATCTCATTTGTCTACATAAGTTACCAGCTATTTTTTTTTTATTCTTTTTTCCCAAAGTACCAACTCCTCTTAATTTTTAGCAATAACAAAAGAAAAAACTTATTATCTTAATTCTTCATCATTCTAAGAGCCAAAGCCTGAAGCTCACCTAAATCGCTATCACAATAACTCACTGATCTCTTTTTGTTAGGATATCCTTCCTGAAACCCTAACTCACCCTGACCGTATACGCCACCTCCGGTTTGATGAGTCTCACGCACGTTAGCTGTAGTTGTGACGTCACTGCTCGTGATGCTGAAAGATTCTTCTAACGAGCTCTGTGGCGAGACCGGATTATTAGGGTTTATATGACCGTAGTAAGTATGATGGTGATGGTTATATGGTGTTGAGTACGCACTATCGATCGGTGAGCCACTAGTTTGTTGCCACGTCGTGAATTGGTGAGTACCTTCGGCGGCTGACGTCTGGTGGCCGGCGATATGTGCCTTCATTTGCATGACTTGTGCTTGCAAGTAAGCCACCTATGTAAAAATCAATCAAACGCTAATTGTTAGACAAGATTGATTCATTCTACTTAAATGTTGAAAATTCACACACATATATATAGAAGAATGAGTAAAATCTCATTCTTTATGGATATGTATCTTTTTATATAATCTATTTCATTTCATTAAAGTTATTGTTTCTTGCCAACAAAAGAAAGGTAAAATATTGGCTTGCATCTTTGTGCAAATTTAAATGGTATTTCTAAACATATTTATTTGTAATTTACATATATATATATATATATATATTGGTTCAGTATCCAAAAATAATAAATGAATTATATATACTGAGATATGCTTATTTGTATAAGCTTTTAAATATCAAAATCTTTAAAACAACTAGACTCGGCTCAATTTTTTTAATAAAATAATTGAACCGAGTTTACAATTCAAAAAAAAAAACGCTTAAATATTTATCTTTTCGAGATGAAATAGTTAATTTTGTTTACTCTCGATTTTGGCGAATCGAAAATGCCAAATGCATGAAAGAAAAGAGTCATGACATGAATTTATTGGAAAACTGAGCCGAAGTTAGACTTCAAAGAAACGTTTAAACATTTATCTTTTTGAAACAGAAATAGTTAGTTTTGTTTACTCTCGATTTTGGCGAATCGAAAATGCCAAATGCATGAAAGAAAAAAAGTCATGACATAAATTTAGTGGAAAACTGAGCCGAAGTTAGACTTCAAAGAACCGTTTAAACATTTATCTTTTTGAAACATAAATAGTTAGTTTTGTTTACTCTGGATTTTGGCGAATCGAAAATGCCGAATGCATGAAAGAAAAAAGTCATGACATGAATTTATTAGAAAAAAGCTTACTAATTGCCGTAACGTTTCCTCTAAACTAAAGAAATATAGTCTCAAATGTTTAAGAAATTTATATAGCATTAAGGAAACTAGTGTGAAAACAAACGTTTTGATGGGAAAATTAGTTGATACTACTAATTCCTCAAGATTTTATTGGAAATCTAACTCCATGCACACAATCTCTTATTAATCAACAACCATATAAAATCCAGTGCCAAAAAATTTTGATGGATTACTAGTGACCGCTCAGTTAATCTACCTGTTGTTGGAGGGAGAAAATATGAGAGACACAGCCATACACAGGGTCATGAAGACGAGCCTGAGCTTCGTAGGCGATGGTGACAACAGCTTCACATCGATCATGGATTGGGACCTTAAGCAAGAGCTTAGAGACGTTGCTGGCTCCAAACACCTTATGAATAGCTGCGAATCTTTCTGCTCCCTGCTCGGATGAGAAGTAAGGTGCGAATATACAATCTGATAAACATTTCCTTCTCAGGAACTTGCATGCGCCGCACGGTGAACCTGTCCCTGCCGTTGTAATGTTACCGGAAGTTGCCATCGACGAAACAAACAAAAAGGTGATGATCTTTATGTTATTTGTGCCAAAAAAGAAGGATTCTCTTGTTTTTTTTTTTCTTTTATAAGATTGGTGTTTTCAAGAGATGTTGAAAAAGATTGGAATAAGTGATGGTTTTAGGATTGGGATCGTTGGAGATGTGCACGAGCGAACTAAGAAATAGTAAATGGAGAATTGTTTAGTGTCTTTGACTTTGGGTGGATTTATAAAGGGAAATTATGATGATGAGTGAGAAAGGCTTTTTCTTGGGCCGACTTATTTTATATGTTCTCTCAATCATAAACAATTAATCACATAATATGATAATGTATTAATTAGTTTTTGTGGTCTACCATATTGTATTAGCTTTCTATATTAAATGCTATAGTTCTCCATCACTAGAGTTTGAGCCACACTTATGTCATTTAGAAATTGTAATATGTGATGAAACTATAAGTGTAGTACATCATGAATTAACAATATTAATGGAGTTAAGAAAGTCTTAAAATTTGATTTCACAAGAAACTATATGCTACAGTGTCAAATTACGTTTTGGTAATGATTTGAATCATAATTTCGATTTTCTGCCACCGTAGCCTTTCTTTTTTTTTGACTTGAACATCACAATAGTAAAGAAGACCACGATCGACAATAATTTGAGGTTTTTACGTGTTGTTTGCATTGATTATGTACCCTTTGTATGCTTAAGAACTATTTTATTATTTTTATTTAATTTCTCATATATGTAAATGTACAAAAAAAATGGTAAATCATTTTTCAGAGAGAATGTGAAAGCTTCGATGACCATGCATATGAAAATCTGGTATGGTACGAATTTAAATTCGGATTTTTTGGAAATCTATGAAACGTTTTGACCACCCAACCACAATCGTGTGGTTATATATGCAAATGTATTAGACGAATTGCCTTGTTTATCATAAGAAAATTTCTTACACAATTATCATTATGTGATATTTTATTTTATTTGATAAAGAAAAAGAATGCAATTTATGTCCAATTATCGCGTGAGCCAAATTGTGTGAATGGTAGACAATGGAGGGCCACATGCTAGACTATAAGGAGACAATCAACAATGGAGACTGCAACATTAGAGTTTTATTTTATTAAAAATAATTATAAAAATCAATTAATTAGTTTTAAATTAGTCCAACTTATCATTCTTTTCATTCGTATCCATATTCTTGGTAATGAGTTAGTCTTAGGTCTTATATCACTTTTTCTCGTATTATTTTATGCACAGATACGTATGTTTGTTGGAGTTTCATCAAAGCAAAACTAACTTAATCAATTATTATTTTGAGTAATTTATAAGTTCTTCCGCCGAACGCCGGGCATTGGAACAGCTGCTGTTTGTCGTGACGTGGGGGACCGGGCAAACCGGTAAATGCCGGTAAAGTTGTACCGGCAAATGCCAATCCCATGCATATATATATATATATATCTTTTTTTTTTTGCTAAATACCATGCATATATATTTGGAGGCCATGAATGTATGTACGTAGTATAATTGTTAATTACGTAATTATAAGCTATTGAACTCCCTTTATGACAAAACAAAAAACTTAAACTCTTTAAACTTGATTGATTGCGCTGGATCGGCTTAGGTGGCTTAGGGATATTGGTTTACAAGGAGTGCGTGTTTAGCTGGTACAGACTAGGATTCAACCTGAGGAGATAATCAGAATGTAATCAATTTTTCTATATGCCAAAATAATTAATATACTGTAATCATGGATTTTGCACACGAGTGATAGATCGTGTGGTGCAGTCAGGATATATAGTGTGTGCATGTGACTTTCACTGAACTCTCGTGTTCTTATAAGTAACGTGGATGTGATTAGAGTTGGTAATTTTCTTTTGGCATCTTTAAATTGATATCAATCACCAAAAGTAAATGGTAGTTCATTACACACAATCACTACATGCTAAACAAAGATGGATTGATCAACAAAACTAAGTTAACTAAAAGAAATTAGGAATTAAGCCGTATCACCCCGGACAACTCCGGAAGCTTTAAAACCATAATCAAACTAACAAACATGAAAGAGAAAAAACTTCACCTATACGCAAGTCCATCGTGTAGAATTACCAAGTCGATCCATGAATTAACAGAAGAAAACCACTGTCATAAAAGAAACCATACCGGAAGCTAGTACCATAACACGCACAAAAAAAGAACCATCCTAATTGGTAATTTTACTATTGCCATTTTTGTAACTAATCAACCCGAAAATTAGAAACAAACACCTGAACATTAAAATGAAATTATGTATTATGGTTATTAGCTATCAAGACAAGAATGTTGTCAAAGAAATTATAGGAAAATTCGAAATCAAGCATTTTAACCTATATGTTTTATTGTTCACAAGATATTAATTCTCAGGGTAAACAAATAGTTTGGGACTTTGATCGAAGGAATGATTACAGATTGAGAAGCAAAATGGGCCGGTAAAGTCCAACTGGGCTGTTTACAAAATGACTCAATAAAAATGTAGTCTAAAACAAAAAATTTGCACCAGCCGGTAATCGAACCCGGGTCTGTACCGTGGCAGGGTACTATTCTACCACTAGACCACTGGTGCTTCGATGGTTGAACTTCTACTAACTACCATAGTCTCAATATGTTATTATCTCACCATAATTATGTTCTCATTTTCTTTTTACTTACTCGTGCTACTGAACATGTTTTTCTTATCCAAACTCAAGTTTCAGATCAAAATTCATCTCTCAAACAACTATTCTTACTCCTTTTAGTTTGGGTAATCTAGTCTTCTTAATGACCCATCTAATTCTGGCAAAAAAAGAGTAGTTGATCAGATGGTAGTACTGTTGGGACCTTCGATGGTCTGGGAGTTGTACAGGTTCTCAAGGATAATCATCATTTGGAACTCTGACTTGTATGTACCTGAAGTTGTCATGGAGTTTTATGTCAGCTTACGTACCAGGCAAGTAAGAGACAAACAAGATATTTGTAAGAGGTCATATGTATAAATTCTCTACTAGTCTAATGTACGTAATCATAATCTAAAATTATCATGGTTGAATCGGTGTGTTATGCTGGTTTTTTGAATATTTTTCCAACCGTAGAAGGCGTTGTAGACTTTTAGTATCTGAAATGTTGATACACATCAGAAGCTCTGTAAAAAGAAAACGATGAATCTAAACTACGTAACGTTAACGACATCTACACACCTAGAACCGTAAAAATATTGATAGGGAACTCGGTTAAAAACCGATCCAAAGGAATCGAAACCCATAGTGAATCTTCAGGACATGATCAAGAATCTCCAAGGTTATGAAATTATGGATGCTTAGGCGTCGTGCTCTCGGCTCTAGATCAGCTAACTAACTTCAGGAAACGCTGATTATATATAGTTTCTTGAACTCTTTAAGCAATTTCAATCATAGTTTTCATGTGGTGCTTCAAGGATTGCCTTCGGACAGCGACAAGAAAATAAATTTAAAATTAGAATTGGAGCGACATGTTCTGATTTGTGATAGCGTATAAAACAATGTACGGAACATGGAAGATTTCGTATGAGTTTAATATATTTGCTTCTCAATTTCTCAAATTGTGGGCTGTAATTTCAATATAAACAATTTCGAATTTTCACGTGGATGGTTACGTTTTGTTACTTATAAAATCAGAAGTATACAAAATTCAGCAGCAATCTATTTTTTTTAATAAAATTGATAGAATACTAAAGATTCAAAGATGAACAAAGACATAACTTTGGTCATTGTTTAGCGGCCTCACATCACCAATGTATATATATTTGCATTATATGGTTTTAAGTGGATATATTTTGTTCAAGAAGACGAGTAGTAAACTAGTAATGAAGTGATGTGACTGTTGAAAATTAGCTACATTCCACTTCATAGGTTTACATTAATCTTTTTTGAGATGATCTGTAAATCTATATCATATATATCTACAAATAGATAACAATCTTAATTTATAAAGACTGAGACATCCAAATTATCTACCTACAAAGAGAGAACAAGATTAATGATTTGTATATCTTACATCATAATTTCGCTTCAGTAGGTTTACATTCCAAGTTTGTTACAAAAGCAATAAGTATCAAACATATCTCACAGTATTAAATTACAAACATATCTTATTAACGTTTTTATTAACGTTTCTACACCAGCAGGTTTCAATTCTCGGAGAAAACGATTTATTAAACAATTATGCAGACTACGGAGGAAAGACTTACAAGAGATCTTCAACATGATCCAAGTAAATTCGGCCAGACGTGGATCTTCATAGCACGGCTCTGGTGATTCAATTAGACGGAGATCCTCATAAATCAAATTGTACTATCGGTTGTCGAATCGTCTATATAATCTTTTTCGTAATTGTAATATCCTAATAAATCAGCATTTAAAAAAAAAACATACCGAGCCATCCAAATATATATTAGAATTTACTGTTCAGTATATAAACTTGTAAATCATATCATGTAATATTATTCTGTACATTCTGAGTTTAACCCTAATTTGTTTAGACGTAAATTTCAATAAACATTTTAAACTAAATCTTGTTTTTCACTATTTCATCGTTTTAACATATAAAAGAAATCGTTTAATTAATTATTGTCCGAAACAGTATTTTAGAGAAAGAGTTCACTGGAATATGTTCCATAAATTATTCCGATCTAGAACACTATCTGCCAGAATGTACAGACCAAAAATCCGACACTTACACAATTGAAAGAATGAATGGCAACTGTCCTACATGTGTGAGTGGTCTGGTGACAAAACAGATAAAGAGAAAAGGATAGTACACAAAAAAAGATCACATGGACTCGCACATCAACATTTTATTTCCCAGTTCAATGTCTGCTCTTTACTCTACTTTCTTCTTCCTCTCGGCATGGATTATCCGTTCATTATACCATTGGTTTCTTGAACATATTTATAGTACCAAGATAATTAATTAAAATGGTGAAAGAAAGGAGTTAGATTGATGATATATATGACTAAATATGATCCATATATGTATAACGTGTAAGTCATTTTTATTTACTCAACTAGGATATATAGATAATATTGTATGCTACTAACTCATGTAATCATTACTTCAACGACGTAGGCAGGCTTGTAATCTCTCCTACAAAAATTATTAATCGACTGATATGGTTTACAAAACTATATATAGTTTTATAAAGAGAACTATATCAAGCAAACTAAAAAGAGGTCACAAGGACATGTGCTTGCTTGATTCCTCCTCCGAATCTCTTACATAGATTTATTTTCTTCTGGTTAATCAAGGGGAAGAAAAACCAAAGGATGAGACAGCTGTTTAATAGCTGTCTGATCTCAATCTTCCTCCCATGTGACCCTACTACAAGATAATAAAAACACTTTGATATATCACAAACAGTATTATGTTCTTTCCTCATCTTTTCACATTTATATATATCTCATTCATTCACCCTATCTATATATCTCCTTAATATAACTACCATTCGTTAAACATAGCCATTTTGGTTACTCATTTCCGTTTTCTCCCTTCTTCCTCTCGTCCTTCCTTTTTTCTTTTTATGTTTCCTATATATGGTTTAGGACGTTGATCTTATTCCACTTTCCATTTGGTTCAAATTTCGTTTTTTCTTTCCTTTGTTTTCCTTTTAGGTTTTTGTTATTATGTTTTGGGTTTAACGTTAGTTTCTCTTGTAATTAATTAAGGTTTTCTCTTCTATTTTTTCTCCATAAATCTTGTAAATTCAGATTTGTTTTTCTTCTTTTCAATGGCACAACTCCCTCCTAAAATCCCCAACATGACACCACATTGGCCTGACTTTTCCCAAAAACTCTCTCATTTTTCCACCGTAGCCGCGTCATCCGCCGTACAAAACCCATCATGGGTGGATGAGTTCCTAGACTTCTCAGCGTGTCGCCGCGGCAATCACCGTCGTTCTATAAGCGATTCCATCGCTTTCCTCGAAGCTCCAATCGTCACAAGCAATATGGAAGAACACAACTTCGTTAAGTTCGACGATGAGCAGTTCATGTCCATGTTCACGGAGGACGACGATGACTTACGTAATAATCCTTCCCATAACAACAAGAATGTGGGGCCCAGTGGCTGTTCCTTGAACACATCTACGCAGGCCGATCATAAGAGCTTTAACGACGATGAAGAACCGCCGTCCGATCATTATATGAAAGATACTAATAACAACCGTAACGACGAGGTCCGGAGCCAATGCAAGACGGAGCCTGAGGACGGTACGGCGTCGAGTAACAACTCCGGCGATAGCTCCAGCAACAGAATTATTGATCCCAAAAGGGTTAAGAGGTAAAATTTTATTCATAATCATGGTATTATACTGCAAAACCGAAGATCATGCATGCACGTACAAATTTTAACTGAGATTCGGCTCATTATTATTTGAAGTTACTAAACTTAAGCCTCTTAAATTATACTTCCCAAAGTAAGATTTTCTAGAACTTTCAAATTTATTAAGAATATATTTAATGTTTACTATTTAATTATTTATTTTTCAATATATTTTACAATAATTATTCACTAATAAAATTTAATCAATTCAACAATGTTTCTCAAAAGTATACATAAGTACCTTAAAAATTATTTTTGTGGAACAAGAATAAACTCTAGAAAATCTTACTTTCGGAAGTGAAAGAAGTACTACTATATAATTAAAATCCTTCAAAATTTTGTAAAATTCTTGTTTATGAAATAAATGAAATTAATTATTCATTAAAGGTCATTAATCGTCTAAATTTTAACATGAGAACTTTAATACGAAAAATCACTTAGCAAATAATAGTATAGTTTTAACATGAGAGTTAGAATGCAAAAAACTAATTCGCAAATAATAGTATAGATATATAGTTTACATTTATACTTTTGAGTATATGTCCTAATATTCCAATGTACAAAATTAAATAAGTTAATAATCATTACTGAAAATTGTCGTCACCTTTTTCTTTGTGAAAGTGTAAAAATTTAGCATCAGCGATCACAACAATAATTATTTCAACTGAATAATCATTTGGAATGGTTCTACAGAATATTAGCAAATCGGCAATCAGCACAGAGATCAAGGGTGAGGAAACTGCAATATATATCAGAGCTCGAACGTAGCATCACTTCATTGCAGGTACATTTACACTCTCATAGCTTTTTAAAAAAAATTAAACAATTTGTTATGATTGTAACCTTGCATCTCTTGTTAAAAAATGATTTTAAAGTCGGAAGTATCAGTGTTATCGCCAAGAGTCGCGTTCTTGGATCACCAGCGTCTGCTTCTCAACGTCGACAACAGCGCTCTCAAGCAACGAATCGCTGCTTTAGCTCAAGACAAGATCTTCAAAGACAGTAAAAGTTCCTCTTTTTAATTTCTTACATCGATTAATGTGTATGATCAATGTGTTAGCTTTAATTACATCTATGCAATGTATGTCTTTGTGTGTCTGATAAATATTCTTTATATGCGTTTTCCTTTTCTTTTTTCGTCGAGGTTTTAATTTATATAGCACTGACAATATATATGCACGCCCAATCATTTTCGTTCTTTAGAGGGAATTGCTAACAAAACGTTTTTTTTTAAATAATAATGATTTGCAGCACATCAAGAATCATTGAAGAGGGAAATAGAGAGACTTCGACAAGTGTATCAACAACAAAGTTTCAAGAAAATGGAGAATGCAAATCATTTACCGGAGACAGGAGTCGACATAAAGCTGTCTATTGAAAAAGAGCAGATGCTCAACATCTAATAACTCGTTATAATCAACAAGATATATACTCATTTTTCTTTGCAAAGTTCTTGACTGTAAAATTACTTTCGGTCAAAAAGTTTGGTAGATGATATTATGCTTATCACATATTGTAAGGGGTTAATGGAAGGGAAATAATCAGTTGTTGTTTGTAAAAGAACTAGTTGATTTTTTTTTAATAGTGAAAGGGATTAATGATTTGTGTACTAATTAAGATTCATTCTAGATAGTTATTTTCATCATTTTCTACTCTATATTACATTTCTTTTTTTTTAGACGTTTACTCTACATTACATTTCTTCTAGCAAAACATAATTAAGCATTGTCTCAGTTTTGATTAGATAGGTTAAACAACTATGTTGAACAATTAAACAAAAGGAGGAACGCGTGTGGACACATCTGAAGGCTAAGGTGTGAGTTCACGTGAAGTGTTCTTGAACTGGACCACTACTACGTTCTCGTTACATGATATGTCTTTCACTTAGATTCGGCTTTTAATTAAGTTTCTTTAAACAATATAGGACCAGACAACTGACAATGAAATAATATCATTTTAACAGTTGTGTTTTCGTTTTTGAAATTTAATGGTTCTAAATGATAAGAGATGCTTTGACCAAAAAAAGAAAGATATGAGATGCTCAACTAGTTAACAAACAAAGGCCCGCTCATAAGCTTGAGAATTTAATTTTAACGAGGAGCACAACCATTGTTACTTTTTTTTGTTTTTGGTGTTAGTCAACACGTACCAACTCTGCAGAGAAAAGATTGAAATTTTGTGGATTGGAGTAGTGTTCATAAGATATGCTTTGATCGCTACTACAACTATCGCTGACTAACGCCTACAAACCCTACATAGATTTCAAAAATACTATTTTATTGAGAAACTACTAAAGCTACTAGGTAACTTTAACTTGAAACACAAGACATGATTCCATTCCCTTGTGCCATGAAAATAATCTTTGAGGAGATACATAACTGTTGATGCACACTTGTCTGGTTTAGACAAGGTGTTCAGGAGAAGAAGGCAAGGAAGAAAGTTTATAAAAATGCAGATGGGTTACTGGAGAAGAATCAGGAAGCGGGTTTTGGTTTTCAGAAGATCATTATTGATATGAGAGGACCGCAACCACGGTTTGTGAACAGTTTTGGAAGATTTAAACCACAACTTGAGTCTTATTGTTGATTTAGCCAAGCATGAGATTCACAAGATTATATTTATTTTGGAGTAGGGAAGTTTATATTTCATAAAAACAAAGAAGCACTTGATGTAATACTGTTTTTGTTTGAATAAATTTTACATTCATTCAAAAAAAAAAGAGATTCACAAGATTGATAGGGATTTAAGTAACGAGAAAAAATCATCAGCCTTGAGCTTGCAGCAAGACAAGGAGATGTTTACAATGGAGGAAGAGAAACAGCAGAAGCAGTTTCACAACTTGGTATACATTGTAGAACAAATAGACCGAACTGAGTGGGAGATTACGTGTGGGAATTTAACATTGGATTCAGTAGGCAATCGTTTCAAGGACCTGCTTTCTAGCTATCCTAACTTGTCATGTGTTGTTTGCTCACTGGCCTTGCCTCTCTTTACCAGGGATGTTTCAGTGTTGGGACGCTCTTACTGATCCAGCCCATGGTATCATGAAGGCTATATATCTTTGCATAGTTCCCAAGTTGCAGCTGGCTTTACAAGAGTTGGAGATAAACCGGGGAGACGAGAGTTTAGACCGGTTTGATTGGGTTATGGGATGGGTATCTTAAGTGGTTGGATGTTTTACGTCACTGGCTGTGTTCAGAACCAAACTTTGATGAGATAAGAAACTGGTTTATGAGTTGGAAAAGATTGTTCCCGGAGGAGCTTTCAGCAAACAAGAGGATCCAAATCCAGTTCAAGCGGTGTAAAGGTCTCAGGAAGGGGCAAAGGAGACAGTGAGGAGATGAGTTTTAAAGAAGCTGTGGAATTATGTGCGCTGGAGAAGGAGATGCTGTTGAAACCCAAGCCGCATAGAATGCACAACGGTCTATAGTTTAGGGAATGTGAGTGTGGTTATAGACTCAGGAAAGTCTAAGCTGAAGATGCACCACAGTGCTGTTGCTGGAAAATGATATAACATTCCCCCTAGGAGGAACGAAAGAAGGTAATATTGCTTAAGATATCTCTGTTTCCTCCATTAGAATCCTATTTTCAGGAACATCTTATAGGAATGTTAGCAGAAGAATAAGAGTATAGCTACTTACAATTTTACAGCTGAGTAGAACAAACAAGTGACAATCAATAGTCAAATCGAACCATTTGAAACATACCAATCAAATTGCAGATGTTAATCGAAACGAGTAAATCAACTTTGAGAAATGTAATGTGTCTAAACAGTTAAAGAATACTTATTTCATCATCATCCACAAAGATACTGAACCGAAGCGAAAACGAAACAACAACTCTCCAAGTCTTCGTGATCGCGGCAACAGTGAACCTCTCAATCGGACGAATCTCCGAGCCTCTCCAACTCAAGGCGTTCAAGGGCCTTCTGATGAGCCCAAGTCTCGATTGAAAGATCAGGTTTAGCATTGAGCCCGACGCCTAGGATGACGATCGTGAGGAAGCTCGTGATGTAGCAAGGAAGCTCCCAATCCTCCCATTTGCGCGACTGTCCCGGTGGCGGAGGAGTGCGGTTCATGAAGTAGCCTTTGGGCCGTTCTTCGTGACCCGGCGTGGCCCATCTACTCGGCCCGGCGGATGTAGATCCGGATCTGGAGAAGATCCGGTTGCGTAGCGTCTTCGCTGCGACCGGTCCATTGATTGTCTTTCAAAATTGAGTGATACATGCTGACTTTCTTTATTTTCCTGGTTAGATTGTAATAAATTGTAGAAACTAGGTTAGCTCTTTCTTCCGAAAATTATTTATGATCTAAAATCAAACATGTAAATATGATACAGTAAAATAACATATTTCAGTATATACTTCTTACATTTTTTTCTCTCAGTTTCAGTATATTGTGACATTCTTTAGTGTGTCAATAATAAATATAAGTTAGTATAGTTTTTCAATGGTTAATCATTTTCTGAAGAAGATAAAATAATGAAAAAATAGGTTTTCAAAATAGAAAGCTCGACCAAAAAACAATGTCGATAGTGACACCGTCCTGGTCCGATCTGTGGCAGCCGAATCCTGGGATATGGAAAGCTCGACCAAAATCTTCGCCGCTGGATGCAAAGCCTCCATCTTACTAGCTCCATCGGTAGTGATCATGTTCTCTCCGCTAGCCCTCCAAATCATCTTGCCCTTTTATGCCATTCTTAACATGTAAAAACCCTAATGCACGGACATAGACGCAAACCATATTGAGATTATGTCGGTTCATTAGCGAAAACGGAACTTTATTTATTTTCCGGTTTCTTGAAATTTAACTCCCTACGTTCGGTTCACTTCGGTTTGGTTTCGGGAATCAAGTGCTCAGGACAAGCATGGGGAGGAAAGCTATTTCAAAATTATTTTTGGTTCTTGGGAATATTAGACACTAGTGGTATCCCGGCGCTACGCGCCGGTTCGTATATTTTATTCTCTAATGAATGTAAAATTGTTTTTTGATCCATTCGGTGGTGATTCGTATGTTTTATTCTCTAATGAGTTCAAAATTGTTTTCTTTTGATCCATTTAACTCCTACATAATATGTGGTTTCTCTGTGTTTGTATTAGTGAACGTAAAACATGTATCGTGTTTATATATCTTCAGGGTTGGTTGTATGGTTTTAATATTTGTATTATGTGTGGGTTGTAGATTTATTGGGTGTAGCATAGAAAGTGCTTTGTATGCTAGTAAGCTTGAATCTGTGAAGGAGGTGAGACGAAAGAAATGGGATTATTATTATGAAGTTAGGCTATGCATGTTAGCTTGGTAGCAGGGAACTGGGGGAACCTCTCTCTCTCTTATCTCTTTAAAATCTTTTAGAGAGAGAGAGGCGATCCGTTTATCGCCGGCTCCGTCCGGCTGTTTATCTCCGGTTTCGGTGTTCTCCGACCGGATCTGACTCTGGCGACGCTCGTTTCCTTTTGAGGTCGTCCGGCTTTTGTCTTCGGTGTCCTCGCTTGATCTCTCGGTGTTGGACATCCGACTTTTGTCTCCGCATCGCGATCTTTTCGATTGGTGATGGCGGCTCCTCACCGGGTTTATCCCGGTCGTTGATTTACGCTTCCTGTCTCTTCACCGCTCAATCATCTCTCTTCTCTCTGCTTCGATTTCTTCTCTCTCCTTTTGGTTAAGGTCGTTTCATCTTCAGGCTTATTCTCATCATTAAAGATGACCGATGTTCATGCTGGATGAGCGAAGTTGTTGAGTTGATTGTAGATGATTGTTTTTTGAAGCGTCAATCCGGTGTGCGGCTTGGATCTTGAGAAGATCGCTCCGTCTGAGCTTTCTTCACTAATCTGTCTCCGCCGACGGCGGAGATCCGTCGTAGCTCCTCTCTGCCTCCGGGAGAAGCAAGCTGGCTTTCGGTCTGACGCGTGTCCACTGAGCGCAGGGCGTTCGAACACGTGGTACTGCTTGTCGGGTTTCTTCTTCGACGGTTTTCTTTTTGGGCTGACGGTCCAAGAAGTTTGATGTATAGTTGGCTATTGTTTAGGCCTTTCGTTTCTTTTGTTGTTGGGCTTTGGTTCGATTTGGGCTTTAGTCCTTTAATAAAATTCCCAGTTGACAAAAAAAAAAAAAGCTTGGTAGCAGGGCCATTGGGGGATAATTGTGTTGGTGAGGTAATTTTAGTTTTCTTCCTTTCACTAAATTCACGTGGGCCCATTTGTTGCATTGTCTGTATGAGTTTCTTATGTGTTGGGTCTGTCCATTTATAGAATCGATGCTAATTTTTAAAAACATGCAGTGTAAGTTTGCGTTATGTTTAGCTGGTTGTGAAACTTAAGTGTAGTTGTAAGTCAATATTTAAAAAAACTCGACTGTTGCAGTTTTCTAAGATACAATTTGAAAATCAAGCAAACTATTTATCGAGATGATCATATATTATTGTGGACACTGTACCTCTTTCTTGACCAGCCCTGTATAGCTTGGGCTCTCAAGCATCTTCTCGGTAAGGTTCTTGATTCCTCCACTTCTTTAGTTCGTCAAGTGCGTCATCGGAAGTGACGGTTACAAAATTTGAAAGCGTTCATCATCGGAAGCTAGCTACTCCGGAGAAGTCGTCGGCATCCGAGGCAACAAGGAGAACCTAACATTCCCGTTATCTTTGTCAATGGTTGAGAACAACAACTGATTCTTAAGGATGTCGAAAATCGGATTAGTGGAACGTACCGGATTTAGTGGATGAGCGGAACTAGAATGTAATAGATTGATTTGGTAGCTTTTGTTTGTAACTGAAATGGAATGCCCGTTATTTACAGGTCGAATTAATATATATATATATATATATATATATATATATATATATATTAAAAAAGAAAAAGATATTGGTAATGTTTAGAGACAAAGCACTAGTACACAACCAAGAGACCTCTTGTAAGGGTCATAAAGTTGCAAGAGAGTAAACTGAGCTCAATGCTGGTCTAGGACCATCTCATTAAACATAAGATTAGCAAAGAAAAACAGACACTTCAGTGAGAAAAGAAAGATTATACAGATAGACTCTAATTGACTCTTGCTGATATAATAATCTTCTTTGTTGAGGAATTGAATTTGTTTGGTTGGCTCATTTTTGTTTGCGGTTTGCAAGGTCTTGGGACTTGAAAGAGGGAAGGAATACATCATTGAAGGAACCTTGTTCAAACACATTAAGCTTAAACCTTGTGGCTAAGGCTGAAGCAAAGGTCAATCTTTAATCCAAAAGCCACAGGCAACTATAAGTTTTTTTGAATGCATAAGAGGGTGAATTGCTTAGAGATATATGTTTTCATTCGTATAACCAAAAGAATGCTGTGACTATGAGTTATATCCAAACAAAGCTGGTTTAATCCAAAAGCTACACTCAACTAAGATTTCTTGAACGTAGGAGAGTGAATTGATTAATAGTTATATATGTTTTCATATTTATAACAAAATAAATGCTTTGGTTATGAGTTATATACAGCTATGGTCAAATTTGAATTCCTTGTTTGGTATTAGTTCTCAGGCTTGGTCTTGTCCCTGTAATAGTGTGGTCGAAGAGGCAACTCTTTTTCACCGTTAATGGTAGAAGGAGTCTGTTCTCATTGTGGTTAAGTGATTGGATGAGTGATAGGGTAATGTAGGCTCCAAATGAGTGAGCTTAGGTGATACTATATCCGTATCCTCATATCACAAGTGGTTGAAGTCTCTGTTGAGACATTGTGGTTACAATTTGATTGTACAAACCCTTTGGTGAATGGAAAAGTTGATGTTGAATTAAAAAAAAAAAAACAAAATATTTTGGTCTCCCTAAAGTTTACATGTGATGTGTATAATGATATCTCCCGGTCTTAACCGGTTAATTTGGTCAAAGTATGTGTCAAACTAAACCGGTTCTCTGTTCATCTTAACCAATAATTTGGCTGATAAAACCGGATTCTCTGCTTTTCATATCTGACGAAAATCATATCTGATGACATGTCTCTCAAACCTTGTGGCAAAGTTCAAGCCCTCCAGTGTGACTTATCACCAATCTTCAATCCAAAAACCGGTTTAAGTTGACCCAGTCTCTGACTAAATCAACACATAGAATCAGAAGGGTTTCCGGTCCTCTGCTCGTCTTAACCAATGATCACTAAAGTGATCAAAAGGGTCATCGTAGCTCCAGCGGTGGAGGTTTGGAGATGCAAAAGGGCCAGCGGTGGAGGTTTGGAGATGCAAAAGGGTCATCGTAGCTCAATCGGTGGAGGATTGATCGACGGAAAGGCGACAAACCATCCATTGTCGACGACAACTTTATCCCGTCGCCGGCAGAAACTGGAGAAGGAGTTTCCTTATTGCTTAATGGGCCGCCTATTAGTATATGGGCTATTAAACTTTAAATTTTGTACATTCAGGCCCATCGAGCCCATGATGAGTTGTCAGTTTCGGAGTTCAAAAGCAGTTAGCTTTCTTTATAAACAAGAATCAAAAGCTTCCGAGTCCCGCCCAAGAAAGAAGGAAGACGAGAGAGAAGACGAAGACGAAAAAACAAGGTACGTGATGTGAGTTGTCGAGTTTTGGTCCCGCCCAAGAAGGAAGACTAAGATTCTCATTATCTCATTGCAGAATCTGCACTTGGAGCCGAGTTTTCTCCGACGATGTCGCTTCACGATTCTGATTCCGAGGTAAGAAAATTCTTCCTCATATGATTTCGATCTTGAAGAGAAAAAATCTAGGTTTTGTGATAGTATCTTATAGGTTTGATGTTAAGTAATCTTGGATGTTGATGTTGTGTTGGTTTGGATGTTGAGAGTACCAATCACATTGTTGTGCTGTGTAAACACGGATCTAGAACGGACGGTCAATCATTGAGTAAGGAGAATACCTCTGTTCCCCGAAGTGAACAACTGAGTCCGGCTCAAAAGACTTGCAAGACTCAGCCAAGAACTTGAACTCACAGATGTCGCTCAATGGACTTCCCTGTCAAAGCCTTTCCACCTGCTGATCCTGTCATGAATAGAGTCTATTGGAGTTACAGGATTCAATACCAAGCTGGTGGTCTAAAAGACGCCTTACAAGGTTGTCAACAATGCGTTCTTCTTGGATAAGTGGAGAGGAGTGGCCCAACGACACGTTTTGGTTTAGACGATGATGGTAGATGTTTCTGGTTGTGCTTGTCGGCTTATAGGTACAGAAGCTGCTCGGAAACGGCAGATTCTTCTCATATGTATGCTTCTCTTGGAAGACAAGTCCTTTGATAGGTGATCGATCTTGAAACCAAACGGGGTTTAACTGAGTTCTTGCTGCTGAGTGAGATAAACAGAAGGGCATAAAGCTGAGAGTGGATGGGTCATTTTAGAGCCGTTTTTTTTTACCGTACGCTCTAATGCTTTTTTTAATTCTAATTACTTGATCTGAATGTTTGATGTGATTTGTGTAGGATATACGAGAACATGAAGATCGTACCGCACCATCCGAATGTGATCTAGCACACGCAATACCGCATGGAAGTTCAGACCTTGCCTTAAAAATGAGCCTTATGGAAAAACGCTTGGGGTCTATGGAGCTTTTGCACAGAGATAAACCAGCTAACTATGTGGTTGTAGAAGCTCTTGAAGGATTAAATCTTCATATTCAACACTTTGCTGGCAAGAAAACTAGCATCTTCATACCAATCATCAAGGCTTCTCTCTCAAACTACTGTACTCTTCAAGAAATGCAGAAGACGATGCTTCTTACAGTGGAAGCGTATTTTACAAGTCTCTTTGTTAATGACAAGCTTGGACGTCAGGTGTATGAGGTGTGTTCTCTCTATTCGGAAATTGTTAGAAGAGATGAGGCAAATAAGGAGGCCACAGCAAAGGAGTTTAGTTGCAGTAGCTGTCAAGTCTATTGAAGCTGCTCTTGAATCAAAATCCCTTACCAACCAGACAATCAGACAGGGGATGAAGGGCATGATAACATGTCTTTCCAACTTCTATACCCGGGAAAAAATGTTGGAATATATGACTTCTTCAACGGGATTAACAGCCAAACAGGCGGAACACCTTTTCAATCGTCACATTGGAAATGATGCGGTGAGGCGTGAGGCTTACCATAAGAGAGCCGCCATGTCTGCTGGCATTCATGCGCGAGAAAAACAAGCAGGTTAAAATGCTTAACCTCAAGATTCCCGCTGAGTAAAAATGTCATTTTTTTGACTCTTGTTCTTACTTCTTTTTACTTATTTCCATGTGCCCCAGCTGCTGAACCGGCGAAAGGAGGTGATCCGGTTCCAGAAATCATCAAGGGGTTAGAATGTGATCTGAAAGCTCTCGCCAACCAGAAAATCCAAGTCATCTTTCAAAGCCTCAAAACCTGTCTCTCACAGTATTATACGCTTGAAGAAATGAAGACACACATGTCTGCTGCAGTGGAACAGTACTATACAAGTTTGTTTGTGGATGACAAGCTTGGACGTGAGGCATATTTGGAAAAATCTCTCCGTCGTGCACCTGCTAGAAGACATGAGGCAGAAGAAGCAGCAGCACTTTTGCAATGTAAGAAGTCTTGTCGTTTTCCTCTGCTCATGCATATGTGTTTATTGAGTTTGTTTGACTTTCCATGTGTAAGAAGTCTTGTCGTTTTCCTCTGCGCTCATGCATAGTTGCTTATATGTTTATTGAGTTTGTTTGACTTTCCATCTGTCAGCTGAGGAAGAGGCTATGGCCAGTAAATTGGCTTCACAAGTTACCAAAGAGCTTCAAGATCATATTGAAACCAACAATGACCAGGGATCGAGAAAGATGATGGAATGCATGATAACGTGTCTGTCAAGTTACTTTACTTTGAAAGAAATGCAGATATACATGAGTTCGAGGACTGACTTTCAGGCAACATCTGTGGAAATATGGTACACAAAACAACTTGCTCAAAGGGATCCGGCGGCACATGAGGCCTATGTGGCAGTCTCGAGCCGTATGGAGTCTTTGAGAGCACAACAACAACAGCATGCAAGTACTTCATATTCTGGTGGAGAGGGGAAATGACTAAAGAATCTGAGGGTGTAGTTGTCTGAAGCTGTTGGAGTTTTAGATTGTGTGGATGGCTAAAATGTTTGTACTCCGTTGATCACTACTTTTCAGTTTGCATATCTTGTGTTGTTTGGATCATGCTGCTTATAAAGTTTCTCTGACTTTGATGAATTGTTCTAAGTCTGAGTTGTTTTGATTGGTTTATTCTTAGGTGTAAGTCTGAATTGTGCTTGCATGACTTTATTACAAGAGCATTCTCAAGTTAGCCAGATTAATTATTAGGTGTACTCGTTAGATTCCTATCAACCTCTAATTACAATTAAATATCGAATTGCAACAACAGACAATTTTTTTAAAAAAATTTGATGGGTCATGTTTTTCTTTGTAAGCCTTTTGGCATTCAAATTACAACAACATAAGTAACTTGTTTATCTAAAATGAACAAGAAAGATTAATTTACCACCAAATAAGCCAATATCAGAAATTGTTTTGGGCATAACGGAGATTTTTATTTTATTGTATTCCCTTCTAAAGTTCTAGTGATAAAAACACAAAACTGTACGCAATGGTCTTTCTTGCTTTATGCAGACATATATAATCAAGTTGTTTTTACATTGAGTAAAATTTAAATATAGCACTCAAAACAAATACTTTCTCCCTTCCTAATAAAAGAATGGCATATTATAGAATGGAATTTCTTTTCAATTAGGCAAAATGAGATATAGTTTTAACTAAAGTCACACATCTTGATAAAAATATTAGTCCAAAACAATATATTGAACTTAAAACAGCTAGCAATTATGGGAAATATCAAACAAATATAAATCAGTAAAATTATAGTGAACATGATGATTAGTATTTTCTATAGTGACGTGGCAGAATAACATTTTTTCATTGGTTGGAATTTTCATGCAAATGTGGACACTCTTTATGCTCACCATATTTTCCTTTTAGTATTGTAAGATGGGTGAAAAACTTTTGGAAGAGGTCTCCATCTGTGTTGCATGGAATCGCCACTCAGGCTCTGATTCCTGACTCCGAACCGGAAGCGGTGGGAAGCGCTTGGAATCACAACAGAAACGCGGTTCCCAAAAAACGATGATCAGAAACGTGGAGGAAACGTACGTTTCTGATTTGGAAGCGGCAACATGTTAATCGGAAACGTGATCTGTATTTTCAATGGCCGATGGTTTATAAAACAACAACATCCACAATGAAGAAGCTTACGTGTCCACGTATTTGTTCTTTTGGTTTTAATTTTTAAGGCTTAACCAATTTCTTTTAGTCATCTAGGTTCAATTTGGTTTTATTTCTCACACAGTATTAGAACTAGAACTAATATTGTAAAATTATATAAACAAAACATTAGATAAAATATATTTAATGTTCTGCACAATTTTATTTATTAAATAACTTTGAGTCACTAATAGTCTATTTTTAGTTCGGAAGATCTCTTTTTTTTTGAAAAAGGCTTTAATTTGGAAGATCCTAATAATAAAGAATTATGCTTGCAAATATAGTAGTAAGGAGACGGGGCTGAGGCACCAACATGTTTCAGGTTCGATCCACCTGTTGCGCGAAACTAAGTCACAATTATCCTGGTCACCTAACATGGATATGGTCCCATGCTTTAGAGCCCATTTAAATGCCCGGAGAGAGGGTCTATCCGTGGGCTGCACCTTCCTTTGGAGATTAGTCTGAGCCTCTCCATGGGCCTGAGATACCCCAAGGTTAATCAAAAAAAAATATAAATATATATATATATATATATATATATATATATATATATATATATAGTTTAAAGAACATAAGAGGTGACACATTTAAATTTTTAGAATATTAGGTACGTACTGAAAACTTAGTTTAATAAAAAAAAATAGTTAATTAATTATGAATATCATTGATGGAGTTTGTGAATATAAACATGAAGATAAAAATTTATATATTTGCTCTTGAACATAATAAATATTTGATCTTGAACATAATAAATTCATCTTTTTATTAAGCTATTCAATATTAATATTTTACATGATTTTAAAAACTATACATAAATTTATATATATATATAAACGCTTCCAAAACGTATCCGCTTCCTAAATATTTTTAAAAATTCGCTTCTACGTTTCCAAACGCTTCTGCTTCCACATATCTGCTTCTTATTCCATGCAACGTAGGTCCCCATTAATCAAGTGTTGTTTTTTTTTCCGTCAACAGATTTTATAGTTGAATTCAACACAACACCAACGGTAACAGATCCTTCCGTGGTCAACTAAACCGGAGGAAAACAGAGATATCCCCGGAACCTAGAACCCACACAGGGGCAGCATACAAGAACAAACGTTACTACACACTTAAACAAGTAATTAACCTTCCAAACCACTAGAACAAGACTAACAAATACAGGGAGACTATCAGATAGAGCATATGTGGCAGCTGCTTAGTGGGAATGCCCTCGGCCAAACCACCGCTAAAACTCCTCCTCCTAGCACTCTGAGGAAACACCTCAAGGACCCACCAACCAAAACTTCATAAACCGGCAAGTAAAGATTCTTACTAACACTCCTGGAAGCGGCTTGATCTACGACGATCATAGAAAGCCTAGGTATGAAGCGACATCAACAACAGATCTCCGCGAGATCTAAACGAACAGGCCATGAACGGCATAAAAGTGGACAGATGGAAGCCAAATCAAACTCACTGAGGATAGTCAACACCTGCAAAAAGAGCCCAGTCCAGAAGCAAAGGATACCCGCAACAACAACATAACCAACAGATCTAGAAAAAGATTCAAGTAAAAAAGCTTTGTAGCTAAACCACACCGTCAATCCATAGATCCGGAACTTTTGAAACCAAATCCATCCTAAATCTGAAAGCCAAAAGCGATTTGGTAAAAGCGAATCTCCTCTGAAAATGAAAGTAAATCACACACCGATGAGCAACAAGGCAAGCAGAGGACGAAGGAAGAGATTTTGACCGGCGCCAGCGCTGAAGGAACTGCCACGCGCCGATCAAAAGAGAAACCAGAAAAAGGTTGAAGAGGGAGGCGGCGAGAATTTGAGTTCAATTTTTATAGTTCCATATCTAACCAGATTTTTTAATGGGCTAGAAAGAAGACACATTAATTTATAAGCTTAATTTTTTTAAATATTTTTTTAATGTTTTTAAATATAAAAATTGAACTCAAATTCGCTCTTAAACTATAGAAATTACATCTGAACAGATTTTGCCTAAAGCAAGTTTCTGAACATTTGGAACTGTAACATTTCTAACATTTTGCAGACAGTAAAAGTAGGAAACAACATTCAGACAAAAGATGCAAGAAATCACTCTTTAGAAAAACAGGAGGAAGCAAAATCAAAAGAGTTTATTTCTGGTTTAGTTCAATTTGTTTTTTGGATAATCTCTAGAATAGAAAAGAGTTTTCATTACTAAAAAGAAGAGTTTTCATGATAACATTAATGCGAAAGAATGTCTTCGGTAAACCGGAAGCCAGCCATGGCGAACCAATTCCAAAATTGTCGGCAAAATAAAAAAAAATGTTTTATTTTATCGTTAAAGAATTTTTTTTTTAAATATTTTTGTTAAGGTTTTAAAATGTCAACGCCTACCCATGTTTTTGGTTTAGTTTTAATGCTTTTGATTGTTGGTCATGTTTAGTTTCTTAAACTCTCTATGTTCTTTAATATCTTCGGTGTTCTTATAACAGTTCTTTAATACCATACTTCATCTTGAAGATCCTGTAAATTTGTGATGCTTATTGTAACAAATTACAATCCAACACAGTCTAAGACTAAACCGGTTTAACCATATTGTAATATTTTTAAACGGCCAGCCTATCGGCCCACTGAAGCCCATGACACGCTTTCCCTCTGGATTTGAATGTAGTCTCGATGTTCTTTTGGAGTTGCAATTAGTGTTTTATGTTGTGTGATCAATGTTACTCTAATATACTGCATATATAATAATTATCACTCACATAAATTATCATCCTAGATCATGCTAGCAACTAAAAGCGATCATAGGAAGATTGAGAAAGGTCTAGCCTTTAGAATTTAAAGAAACACGAGACGAACAAAGGGATGAGCGATTCAGTGGAGGAGCCGAGGAGCTAGACAAGATCAAAGATGTTTGTTGTTTCAATGTTCTTCGAGGCGAGAGACCATAGTGCCGATTAAAAATTTAGATCAAGAAAATACTATTTGGGCTTATAGACCCATTAGCAAGCTCATTTATATATTTTTCTTCTGTCTTTCAGTTTCTTGAAATAAGATTGAAATTAAAATATGTCTTCACATTCGGCTGTTGTTTAATTTCATATCAATTTTTTTTTTGCTTTTCGTTTTTTGGGTGTTAAGATAAAATTGTTTGGGTTTAGTGAAATTCGATTTAGTTGTAGTTTTAATAAAACTAGGTAATTACCCGCGCTATGTTGCGGGATTTTTCTTTATTTTATTATATTTAAATGATTATAAAATATTTGAAAAATATATAAGTCTATCAATATAAGTTATAAGTTTTTATTCTGATATTTACTATTGTATATTTTTACATTTTTATCGTCATTTTATGTTAAATACTAAAATATTAGAGAATGAATTGATGAAATTTGATGTGATTTATTAGAATGATAAATATCATTGTATAGTCATTGATAAATTTGATGTGATTTTTATGGTCATTTTATTGTTTATTTTGACATTGATTTTGTTAGATTTCGGTAACTTTAAAAAGGTAACATTCGAGAACATTTTCTAAAAGAATACTTTTTTATTCTTCTCTTTAGCTTTAAAATCATTCTCTAATTTTATTATTATTAAGTAACAGAAAGAAGATAAGGGTTCTACAGTTTTTGACATGGCTGATTTATTTAACTATTATATTTTGTTTGGTTAGTTTTTAGGAATTCAAATGTGCATATTTTGTTTTGTTAATAAATGGAATGAAAATTCCAGTCTTTTTGTATTGGAGATTGTTTAAGATCCCTTTGTAAATGATATTTTAATGTTTGACCTTGTTTCTCTGCTTGTTTCATAACTTTAAATGTGTAGTCACACCATTATCGTATATCATTCTATAACTTTGTATGGGTACAATACACACTCATTTTTCATCAAACCACATAAGTCACACCATTTAAAGAGGTTGTTCATTACAAAATATGTCACTACCATCGTCCACCCTTCTCTTTCTCAACGACCATTCCTACTACACGAAATTATAGCAAAACTCACCAATATCATGAATTCATAAGATCATATCCAAAGATAAGTAAGGAAGCTACCAAAAAAATTGTTTATTGTTAAGAAATTTTAAAATAGTTTCACGTTTACTTGGGTATTTGCTGCCTCCGTAAACATTCCGATAAGGCTATCCTCATAATGATTCGTTGGTAGTCTACAATCTTCAAACCCACGAGAACTTATAAGGAACTATGTTACATATAAGCAACATAACTTTACAAATATGTTGGTTTTGATGCTGACATCTTCTTGATTTTTGTTATGCTAGCCTCCACATTGTTCGTAATCATCACCCCTTGTAAAAAATATATTGATTCAGTAACCATTGTTCTCTTAACCTATTTGATTTATTCCACTGTTCCATTTTTGTCTTCTCTCTTCCCCTACACCCGATCACTAAGCTCATTCCTCGTTTTGTTTTCTTTGATGATATTTGTCTCCTACTTTTTTTAGGTTTGATTAGTTTTTAAAAATTTATATGTGCATATTTATCTTAATGAATGGAATGAAAAAAAAACTGTTTTTTTGTTTGTAGATTGTTTTAGTCTGTTAACAACATTCTTGATTTTTGGCATTGTTTGTTTTCTTCACTTCAATTGCCCGAGCATACTATAATGTTCTAATCATATTCTTATAAAAATTGTAGACAAGAACGTCTCATCTATTTGGTTTTTAAATTTAAAGTGATAGAGCAAGGAGAGAACATGGCATCAAGTAGAGCCTCTAAACCCTCTAAATGTGATCAATCATACATGAGCTTCACACTGAAAACAGAGTAGTCTTATTGTTGTAATTTTTACCTTCACGATCTTCATATTTCATTCAACTTCTGTCCTACATTTTGTTGTGATTTTGGCTTGGCCTCTTCACTCACACATGGCCAGCTCTTCTCTTTCTCACTCTGTTTTTGTTCACTCACTCTCTTTTTTTCTACTTGTGTATCATCACATAAGCACACACTCACACTCCCTTTAATCTCTCAGGTTTGTCTTTGTTCTTGTAGAGAGAGAAGAGAGTCTATCTTTAATTGTCTACATTGTTCTTTCTCCAACTATTTTTCTTTTTAGAATTGGATTATTTTCTTACATCAACACAAACACATTCTTGTAGTAGTTTTCTCACTAACTACTACTACACACACCTTACATCTACTAACAACTCTATCTAGATAGACTTAAACCAACACTTCACTCTTCTTTGTTGGCTTAACGAAACTAATACTCTTATTCTTCTTGTTGTAACTTACTTTGACTTTATGTTGTCCACGTTGGTCTACTTCTAGCTCCTCCGTTTCTTGCACGCCAAGTCTCTTCTTCTTCATCTTCTTCTTTCTTCTTTATAGCTTCTTCTCTGCTACAGTTCGTTGTTCTTCTTCTAAGTGACTCCTTGGTCACTTCTTCATTCTTCTTTTCTTGTGTGGAAAGTTTCGTTGCTTCCACTTCTTCTTCTCTCTTGATTTTTTTTTTTTTGTAACTTAGACTTTCAAATTCTCTCTTGATTTCACCTTCTCCTTGTGTGTTTAATCAAAGGTTCAATTCAAACACATTTGTTAACTGCTTGCCACTCTTGGATACTCTTCCACAGTTTTTTTTGGCTTCCCTGAAACATACATAACAATGTTAGATCGAATTACCCACATTATTATATCATAAAGTTCTGGGATTTTCACCTGAACTTGACGTTTTTTTCACCTAAACTTGATTTGTGTTCCTCTTTGTATTGAGTCCCATTTGTGTGATCCTCGTAATGTGCCTTTTGCCCAAAATTTTCTAGAATCAGAGGAGAAATGAATTCACCGAGTAAATTGGCTTTTCAGATAAGATGCAGAGATGAATCCTCCAAGAAGTGCATAACAAGGCCTTCCCAAAACCCTTAGATCGCCACCACCATAATCGCATCTCTGCATCTTCCCTGTATATACCCTTGAGTTTCCATTATTTCCTTCACCCTGATGCACATTCGTAGAGAGAAAAGAATGTCAAAATCCAACAGGCATTAGGCTTTTTAATTTAGAAATATTACTCATGTGATGTGTCGATAACAAAACAGATGTGTATTAATAAAATGTTTTCATTGGACGTTCAACTTTTTTCAGTTAATAGCATGTCACTCCTATAGTGATTTAAAAATCTGATGTGTCATGCTCTGGAGAGAACCTTGTACTATTATTGTGTTGATGTGAAAACAGCTAATTAATACCAAAAAAATCCAATCTGATTTAAATCTATTTTTATTTCATGTTCAGTTCAAAAGTGTGAATAATCGTTAGATTATCAAGAAAAAAGTTTTCATGATTAAAAAATAAGAGTTTTCATGATTAATTCAATGCTGAAGTATCTTTTTAATTAGCTGGAAGTCGGCCACGAATAGCCAATTCCAAAATGTAGGTAATCTAAACATTGTATTTTTCTCTTATTGTTGAAGATGTTTACTTTTAGTAACCTTTTGGTTTAATTTTAAATTGTCTATACTAGTCAAACTTTTTGTTTAGTTTTCATGCTTTTGATTGTTGATCCTGATTAGTTCTTGAAACTCTCTATGTTCTTTAATATGTTTGATGTTCTTTGATTCTTAATACCATACTACATCTTAAAGATCATGTAAATTTGTGATGTGTAGGTATTCACGATGAAGTTGTGCAACAAATTACATCCAATACAATTTAAAATTGAACCGGTTTAAACACATGATCTGCCTTCTCAACACATGGTCCATCGATAGGAAGTTGCTCTTCCTTATATTCATATTGTTTCATATTTTGATTGAAACATTCTGAATGATGAACTTGGATAATAGTGATGAAGAACAAGTTAGGTTTGACAAATGTCCATTGACTTAAATTTTGAATGTAATCTCGATGTTATTCTGTAATTGTGATCAATGTTTTATGCTGTGTGTTCCATGTTACTCTAATATACAACAAATATTATAATTATCATTCACATACTTTCTCATCCTAGATTTATGCTATATATATACACAAGTTTATCTTAAAACAAAAAACAATTTAGTTCAAAGTTTGTTCAAAGGTTTAGTTCTTGTTTGATGAATATTAAAAATTATATACTTTAGTGGATTTGAATGTTTTATAGATAACACCACAACCATCGTATAGTGTTCCAGAAGAATGGTTAGAATATCATGCTTTAGTAATTGGTAGGCTCTTTTTTCTTTACCTATGTTGGCTTGTGACAATGACACGATGTATGAAAGTATACGTGTCTGAAAAACTACTTTTCACTACAAATAGATCAACACCACTCGGTGTTAACAACTTCAAGAGCAAGTGAGAATGGAGAAAGATCAGAAGAAAGAGAGAGTGATATGTACGAGCAACATCAGCACCAGCTACAAAATATTTCGCAGATGTAGCCGGTGACACAAGAAGCTTACGGCGGCAGACTCTACTGTATGGAACAACGAGGGGGAGAATGATGCCAAGACTATAGAGAGAGATTCATAAAACATAGAGAAAGAGTCTCATCAGCATCACCGAGCAGCTAGTAAGACACAGAGTGCAGAAGGACTGATGAGGCAAAAACGACAAATGACAAAGGACTGATGACGTTACAGGCTAGTCATATATTCAATGGATAAATCATGAAAAATTATAGTTCACTTTTGTGTCTGTTTGTAATGATCTTTGTAGTTTCTTTGTTTCAAAGTCTTCTATTAGGAATAAAGTGGTAAAAGACACCTATGTTACTCCGTATTTTATGATAAACGAATAAACATAGAAACACTGACAAGTCAGAACATTATTTTGAACTTGTGCATTAAAATGGAAACCAGATCTTCATGATCACAACTCCTACCAAGTACAATTAACCAAACAACAATTTTATAAAACATAGTCAATTTAATTTGATTTGGATTCTTTTAGGGTCGTCAGAGAGTACCAGTGATGCTGTGGATTCAAGTACTTCATATGCTCGTGGAAAGGGTAAACTGATTCGGAAGTTGATTTCATTTCGGTTGGTGTTGCTTATTGGAGTGGATAAAAACAGAACAACATATGAATATAAAAGGATTCTGAGAGAAATTAATGACCTCCTAACATACACTTGATCAGCTTACGGATTTTAATACCTTTCTTATTTTTTTTTCAATTTACTTAGAAATATATAAAACTATAGTTAGCTTAATCTAGAAATACCAGTTCAACTTTTTATCATATGCCAATTTAACATCTAATAATATAAAACCGTAGCTAATTAAATTTGGACAAAAATTTCAATTCCACAGAAACATGCAAAATACCATAACATAATGTTAGCCAATGTTGAGACAGTATCAGCTGCTGTTTCTAGCATTTAATTTATTCAAAACTTTTGTTATGACTTCAATTGCGAAAGTGATCCCGCTGGCGCTAACAAGAAGGGGCTGAACCACGTTCTCCTCCAAGATATTAGTGATGTGACCTTGAGCATGCTTGTTCCTGAGTTCAGTCACAATGTCAATAGTGTAAGGGATAGCCTCGAGGGCTTCAACGAATGACTTGACACAGTTGCTTTCCATCCCATGGAGAACCTTGGCCCACGCACTAAGCTGTCTTGAAAGCTCAATCACTGGAGCACCACCTCCTGCATTCACAAAGTGTGAATCATTCAAAGTCCCACCAAGCTTCTTTAACAATCTTTATATATATGATCATGCAAATCCACTGTTTCTGGATTTGCCGGATCCATGACAGAAAGGACCGAATCTACAGCTAAATTAAGGAGCAAGTAATCTGGAGTACTTAATATCGATATTACCGTTAACAGCCATGGCGTTCAAGATCTCAACGGCCTTAGCGGCAGTCTTGTGAAGCGCATCTGAAATTACACTAGCGTCGATCCCGCTAATGAGAAGCATTACGCACTGCTTGAGAAGTGCACCGCCAATAGCGACCACCACCGTCCTTGTCCAATATTCTCTGGCAGCCGAATCCTGGGATCTTAAAAGCTCGACCATATGCTTTGCCGCTGGCGGAATAGCTTCCATCTTCGTTGCTATGTTGGAAGCGATCATGTTCTCTCCGCTAGCCGTCCAAATCATCTTGTCCTTTGACGCCATTCTAAAAACCCTAAGTTAGGTTAGAGAATCCTACTATATAAAAAGGACTAAATCCCTCATTTCTAAACTCTGCCACATGGGCTAAAATATTGTGAACCAACCAAAATGTCATGTCATCCGGACTAGGCTTGAGTTTAAAAAAATAAGCTATTTTCGTAACCCATTCGATCCATTTCGAAGCCCATTCCCGAGCCACTCTCTCATAAGCATAATCTCGTGTTCTAAACATTCCGTATTAAATTTTTTAAAACACTCGTATCTTAAAAATAGTTTAGAAAATATCTTTATATAAATGTTTTTTTCTTGAATAATATTTACTTATAATTTTTTGCATCTTTTTAACCTTTATAATAAAAATATTATTTTCAGATAGCAACAAAATATGTATAAGAATTATTTTATTTTAAATTTTTTTGATAATTTTATTATATTATTTTAGAATCAATTATTTAATATTAATATAACATATAAATTTTATATTATTAAAATAAAATTCGTTTTAATTATATATAAAATTCATTAAGGGTATTGTTTTAATTAACACATTAGTGAATCAGTTAGAAATTAATAATAAATCAATAACCTATCTAAAAGTCTAAAACCTAATAAAATATGACAAATAAGAAAAACTAACTAAATTTTAATATAAAATAGAAATTTAATATTACTAAAATAAAATTCATTTTTAATATATATATATAATTAATTAAGAGTATTTTTAAATTAATAAATAAGTGACTTAGCTATAAATAAATAATAAATCAATGATTTAGCTAAAATCTAATAAAAAAATGACAAATAAGCAAATTTACTAAAATTATGGATAATATAAAATATACTTGATTCTTTAATACAAAATTAAAATAAGAGTTTTGTTAAATCAAACATAAGTTTGCCGTATCGGTGTTACAAAAAACAATCATTAATAGTGTCGTAGGAATTATGTATTTCTTATTAGCGAATAAAATTGAAGCAGAGTGTTGGAGGATAGCTCAACGTATAGACGAGATTATAGAGATTGATATGGGAGCTGAGGTAACAGATACAACTGTTCCTCCGCAAAGAAACGCTCCTGTTAGACATCCTGGATAAATGAAAGAGACATATATGGACTTGGCTTTGTGTTAATGGATGATGACTTTCCAATGCTGTTTGGAGCAAGGGCTGATATACACGCACCAAATCACCACTGCAAGCAGAAGCTGAAGGTTTGCTATGGGCAATGCAAGTGATACTGAAGTTTGGACATAGAGAGATGGTCTTTCAATCGACTGTGAACAACTGGTTATACTCATTCAAAAGGAGGAAGATTGGCCTGCGTTGGATTCGGAGCTCGACGAAATACAGGCTGTATCCAAAGAATTTTCTGAACGTTCTATTGCTTATATTCCTAGATCTTTAAAATTCCGTACGAATAGCCTAGCAAAAGGTATCCGATCATGCGCATCTCGATCAGCTTTTGTAAACCCTTTTGCACCAAAGCTCTGACTATATGGACTTAAAGTGATTGATTTAAAGTCTAAAATCTAATAAAATATGACACCTAAAAACCTAAAAAGAGAATAAAGTTAAAAGTGAAACTAAATATCCCAGTGAACAAATTTATTAGAAGTCCATATTTATATGGATGTTTATATTGGACAAACAATTATTTTTAGACAATTATAGAATACTAGAAGTCTTTTCCGCGCTACGCGCGGATTATATACTATAATTTCTTGTACAAATGTTTTTTTAGTATTCTGCTTTACTTGTTTTATTTTCTTTTATATTTGAAGTACATTTTCATATTTATTCTGTATGTATATATCATAAAATTCACATAAGGTTCCAACATTTAGAGAATGAATTGTTTCATTTAGAACTTTAACAAAGTTTTCGTATGTTATAATTTTATATGACATGGTAGTCATTGTTACTCTAAGTTTTGAGTAGTTGTATATTCACTTAAAATTAAATATTTTAAATTGAAGTAACCCACAAGAAAAAGGAAAATTAGAATATCAATTTTACTTTTGGCATAATAGAGAAAAAGAATGATAGTATATGACTTTTTTTTGAGAAAGGGCATTAGTATGTGCCTTCATGAGTTTGAAAGATTTATAAGCGTCATTGTTTATTCAAAATGGTTCAATTAATTACCTAATGAATTACGTAAGGACTTGGTATGGTCTAAAAAACTATAATTTTTTACTTTCGATGTGTTTCTATTAGGTGAAGTTGGTATACAATATTTTTTGTTGGTAATAGTGTTTCTTTAAATATTTTTTAAAAAGTTTTTGTAGACAACGTGCGAATCTCTTTCCAAAAAATCACATAAAGAGTTTTGATTCCTTCTTCGGTAATAGAAAGTTAAAAACTTATATTTTTGGTAAAATAAAGTTACAAAATATTTTGGTAATGGTTATTTCATAGTGATTTTTTGACTTTATGAATTTCACTTTTTGTTTGTTGTTGTGTCTCATATTTATATTTCTATAGCTTTTAGTAATTCTTATTGAAACTGGTGTTAATTATTAAATGTACACTATTTAAATATATGAGAAGTATAGTATTGTAATAGTGTTTGGAAAATTTTTGATCCAAAAAACTTAAATTTTCATCAAATATAAAATTAAATTATTATTTTAATTGTGTATATTATATTTTTTAGTTATTTATTATCTGTCATTTGTCATTTATGTTGTTTAATACTTTTATCTCCTTTTATATTTTGCTTTCTTTAATTATTATGATAATGTTTGTGTATTATATATACAGACATAAAATTTAATTTTCATCAAACAAAATATATGCAATAGGAAGTTTGTTTATTTTAGTTAAGAGTGTGAATTCTTAATATTCATATTATTAATGTTAAATATTTAGCATAAGTAAATTTTTTTTATCTTTTGGGCTTCTATTTAAAATGATCCATTAAATTATTACTTATCATATTAAAACTAATTAATTATGATTTACTGCATATGTTTTGGTTAAATTATTTTATTCATTAAATTCTTTATTTCACCCACTTACTCATATCAAATAAATAATGTATTGTATTTTTCTTTATTGTATATGTGTTACTAAAAACAAAATATTAAGTGGCCATCTTGATATAGAACCATAGATGAAATTCTATATGGGAGTTGAGGAAACCAAAACTATTATTCATTACTTAAGCTTAAATCTTGAACAGTTTGAATTGTTGAGTATTATTTTACATTCCTCAATACTTAAGTCATTATATAAAGATAAAATTTAGCTTTTTCAAGAAATAATAAAATTCTGCATAGGAATACAAAACCGGAAAAAAAAAACAAATTGACAATCTATAAACTGTAAAATCCCATTGTTCTTCTCCGACATTAGCATGATCAAACCATGAAACAAATATTTCTTATTCTTCAAGTGCAGCATTCACCAGATGTTTTTTTTCACCAGACGTTTCTTGTAATACAATTGTTCAAAAACAACAAAGTGAATGTCTATATAATTGATTATCCCCAAGCCTTGGGTGAATGTTTACTTCTTGGCGTGTATTAAACCAATTTAAAAAAGCATGACTATATTTACCTACTTACTCAATATACTCTTATGGAATACTATTTGATTACTACAATATAGAATCACTAAAACTAATCACCTTGGAGCTCAAAGATGTAAATTAAGAAAATATACATTTTCTGTTATCATTTGAAGAAAATAATTTATAAAATAATTTTAAGTTCTCAGAATGTATATTACATGATTGTTTTTTACTATGTTTAATTATATGGAGTTTCAAAACCCTTAGATGCTTAGCATATGTGTAATAATGTGTATATTTTATATTTATATCACATGTTTAATTTTCAGTTTGATTTCTTAGTCAGGCTGTTATATACAAAACATTGAAAGATTTTAAACAAAACACCAATTTGAATTGGAAAGAACACGTAATTGGAATTCGAAGACTCTTTATATAGTTTTCAAATTTGATTTACAAAATTTGTTTCCAAAAAGAATCTAATACCACTTGAAATTATAATTCAACCAAGTCATATGGTCATTATATAGATTAATATTTGTCTTTTTCATAATGTATAGATCATCGTGAATGTGAAATTTTCATCTTTGTATTTATATATCTTAGCTTCAGTCCCTTATTTAGTAAAGAACTTATGGAAAATTATGACGAAGCTGACATATATGCAAACAACTATAAAACATACACACGTCCCGTCATGCCATTGCAGCACACAAAAAAAACCTATATAACATACAGACTGATGTGTTTCAAAAATAAACATACACACTAACGTCATGCCATTGCAGCACTCAAAAACAAAAAAAAGCAGCGAAGAGGAGTTGGTTCGTCGAAGTCAAATAAGTTCCAATATATATAATAGCTGAACAAAGAAAAAAAGTATAAGTGCCCTTTTACAGTTAAAAAAAATTAAACTTATTCCAGCAAACAGAATTTGTCATGTTGGAACAACAATCTCTGACTCTGGCAGTAACTGAAAACTAAATAACATACCCATTGTTTCTAACTGTAGTAGAAGACGTGAAGTGGTCTTTATTACTCTCTTCATGAAACTCTTCACCTCTTGGATCCCTACACAATGATTTTGTGATTCTTGAGCTTGATTCTACGGATTATCAACTTTGCTTTCTGATTCTCCGAGCATTGACAGCATCTTATGAAATTGATTCCCAGCTAATGCATTTTCCTCTTCAATCAGTTTGACTCCATCACTTTAAGTTTTCCACAAGACACTTATATATTCATCAAATATAAAACAAAATAATAACCTGATTTTTTAGTCCAAAATCATTATTTATGTTTTGCTAGTGAAACAGGGTAATCAGGATGACACAACACACCTCTTGACATTACTTGATATGCATCAGTTTCTTGGAACGCTATTGCTACGTTATCTCCAGCTCTTGCAATGGTGAAACCCTGAGAGTCATGCTCCAGAGAAAGCAAGATTTCTTGATCTCCCGATGTCATAACCATTACCTAGCAGAATGTTCCAGTAATGTAAGCCATTAGTTGAAGCAGACTCATTAGTATCATTAAACAATATATAAAGCACATCCATAAGAAAGTTTTTCGATTTAAAGCTAATGACAACAAAGAGAACTTGGAAACCTATAACACCTAAACATAACTTGTACACGAAGTAGTAGTTCTGTTTAAGAATACTAATGAAAAACAAACGAAGTGAGTGCTCTGTTAAACCCTTGTTGAGCGAATCTGGTCTGAGTCAAACTCTCTCAAAGACTGCAACTTTAACTGTCTCTGTGTCTCTCTTCATCTCTGTTGCAAACTTGTGTTCCAACTTTCCGACATGTCGTTGTGTACATCTAATCTCCACCCTTCATCTTCTCTATCAATCTCTTCTCCAACAACAACAACTCCCCAAAACCATCTCTCAGCTCTCTCCGGTTCTCCACCTCTACTTCTCCTTCTTCCTCTGTTGCTCCTCTCAGTTTCGCCACCACCAACCACACCCTTAGCTCTTCTTTCCCTTCAAACCATATCCAAAGCCGCCAACTTTGGCTTCGTTGCGTCACGTCAGAGTCCAAGCCCTCTATTTCAGTTGCTCCCGGCGGTAACGGCGGCGCTGATAAGTTCCAGCGATACCCTTTTGCTCGCTTAATATTCAGTGTACTAACTTCGTTTCATTTACTGCAGAAGAGAGAGTGATAGTTCTTGTAATCGGTACCGGAGGGAGAGAACACGCCCTTTGTCACGCCTTGAAACGCTCTCCTTCCTGCAACTCTGTGCTATGCGCGCCTGGAAACCCCGGCATCACGAGCTCCGGAGACGCTACTTGCGTACCTGACCTTGACGTATCAGACAGCTCAGCTGTCATCTCCTTCTGTCGAAAACAGAATGTGGGTTTAGTGGTTGTTGGTCCTGAAGTGCCTCTTGATTTTGATCGTATCACTGAGATGCGTTTCTACAGCCAACTTGATTTTGAAAGGATTTAGGTTTAGACGTAGGGTTTTATATAGGAGGAGGATCAACGGGAGGTGAAACGAAAAAATCAAGAAGAGTTTAAAGATCATCAATGATTGATCAGTAGTGTCTCAAGGTAACTGAAAGTTCTGAGTTTTGGAGACGAAGACGAAGAGGAAGAATCGGGAAGATCATCGACTCTCAAACTTTAGAGGAAAAACAAAGGTTTGGCAACGCAGGCCTGGTATGGGCTGAGTTAAAATGTTAACTAAACAAAAAAGTCCAGTTTTACTCTTCTTCTGTAGAAAGCGATTCTGACGTGGCGAAAACAAACTTACTCATTAGCTGAATTTTTTTGAGGACGTGACAGCCTCACCATTGAGTATATACTGTTTTTAGTATTGTGATAGTCTCGAAAATCAATCCTAAAATATATAATTAAAAAAAAACTATTTAAACAAACCATCAAAAATTTTAATATTACACCAAATAAGAATATAAAGACCAACTATATTCTCTTCATGCATAATGTGTTGTGGTAAGATTCAAAAAAACTAACTTACTATGGGAAAATTAGATTTTTAATTCTAAATTTACAATAAAAACATAACATTTTATAAAACTAAACAATTGCCATAATAGTACAAAAATATGAAAAAATCAAAATACTATCCGCGCGTAGCGGGCAAGAACCTAGTCTACAATAAATAAAAGGGATTATTTTTAGAGTCTCTCAGCCCTTCCACAAATATTCACAGCCAAGCCAATTAAAAGTGACCAACATAAATAAAAAAATTCACAGCCAATTATATCGACACATCATCATGAAATCAAGTGAAATAATTAATCTGAACACAATATATGTGGTCGAGAAATGAGCCCACCGTTCTTATGTAAATGAGGCACAATATATCAAGTACCTATTTTCACCCGTATAGCCAACGGCAAAATCTAAATGTTGACTGAGCTCAGAACGTCGCTGGTGAAACGGCTATGGCCACAACTATCTCAGTATCTCTCATGAAAGCTTCTTCTCTACTTCCATAGGCGAAACGCATCTACTCTCTTCTCATCCCCACTATCCAACCAATAAATATCCTGAGGTCCGAAATGACAGGGTCCTTCATCGCTGCTCTTCAATGATGTCCAGTCAGCCCTAGGAGATTCCGTACAAGTTGGTTTTCCGTGTTATCCACTTGTGGGAAGCAGCAGGGAACACATCATCCTAATCGGGCTTGAGTTGCTACTGATTGATGAACATGTATAGCTAAGGCCTTAGCTTTCATATTTAGAAACAAATATAAGAGATCATGAATCGAGATGTATCAAAATTCGTTGATTAGACTTTTAGTACAGAACAAGTCGTAGAACTTTATTTAGGTATAAACAACTAATCACTCATATTGACATTGACATCTTCCAGGTTTTAGCTCTTGCATTGGTCTGATAAAGTTTTTATTTTTCTGTGTATCATAGAGATCAATATCCAAACCGGAGAAGATGAAGAAGCTGCTGTGAAGCTGGTAAAATCTATGAGCTCAATTTTGGTTTCTCATTTAAATAAGTGATTTTTTTTTTGTTGATAAACGTTTCAATTTTGAGACTTTTTGTTTGAATTTGACAGTATTAGCAAGACTTCATCGCTGTAGATGGTCATGTTTCATTAATTGATATTTTGCTGCATTTATGTATGACGCACAGGAACCTACGAAGACGAGGCATTCTCCACTACAGTATAAATGTAAATACTATATATTATGTGGGGGAAGAGAATTGGTTTCTATGATCATTTGTACGAATTTTAATTTTCAACCCTCTCTCTCTGCCCTCTGTTGGCTTAACCTTCTTGGGCCGAGCATGGAGACGTATTAAATTTCTGCAATCGGATGTTTACATTCAAATCTGTTTTAATGCCTGCAGATCAATTGGTAAGTACTGATTAAGATTTGATCCAAAAAAATACTTATTAAGATAAATTCCTCTTGCCGTTTTGTGATTGTTGACTTCTCAGATTCGTGTGGTTTTGGTGATTTGATTGACCCTCTTTAGTGTTTGATTATTTGTTTTTTTTTTTGTTCGCTTAATCGCATTGTATCCTAATTAATTTTGCTTTTGCTTGATGTCAGGTTAATATCATTGATATGACTGGTGTGATCTTAGTCCTATGCAGACAGTGTTGGTGGTATCAGTCTATTACAGTCGACATGCAAACAGTGGCGGAACCAGCTTAATCTTCCACTAGGGTCAATTTCATTACAAACATTATTACATGGGTCGTTAAGCTAAATCTATAGCATTTTCTCAATTTTTTCTTCAGTATACAAGTAAATTTTGTTATTTTTACAAACCATGTGGGTCATATGACCCCCCTGACCAAGAGATGGCTCTGCCACTGCATGCAAATGAGGAGATAAGAAGTTGCAAGAATCTACAGCAAATGGAGATCCACACTCATGTATCTATAGACAGCCATCTGGTCATGAAGTTCCAGGTAGAACTCTTTTTTTGACCGCTAAAATACTTAATCTCTTGCGGCCGGAAGCACCAGCTTGTTTGGCTTCGTGAACACGAGGTTCAGATGAGATTGTTGTGGTTTGGGTGTTGTCATTGTGAACTTGTGGTTTAGATGAGTTCTTGGCTCTTCACGAAGAAGTCTTCTACGTTACTTGCTCTCTTGCTTAGTTCATCGCAAAGCTTCCGGATAGCATCGTCCTTTTAAGTTTTTACTCTTGTATTTTAGAGTGTTTAGTTCTGAGTTCTTTTAAGGAGTGTTAGGATTTGTTCTATGTTTCTTTGTTGGTCGTATGTAGTCCGTGTACGTTTTGGGTTCTTGGTCCTCCTGGTAGGCAGAACCGGCCCTAGACGGAAGCCAAACAAGCTGGTGCTTCCGGCCGCAAGAGATTAAGTATTTTAGAGGTAGAACTCTTTTACTCCCCTCTATCCTCCGTAGACCTTCTCCCTTTGTGTAAGCCTCTTAAATCATCGTGACTCTCTATTTTATATTTTGCAAAACTCTATATTTGAAGTTTCAAGGCGTTCTTCTCCAAAATCAAAACTTCAAATTTGATTTAAAAATTTATATGTAATTTATACTATGGTCTTTATCTTTGTCTTAACTAATATAAATCTATAAAACTTTTATAAATAACTAGCACATATATAAAAATATGGGCAACTCTCCTAACTAGACCATTTTCAAGTTTTTATTACAAAAATATACTCTAAGGAGGAAAATGACCAAAATGTTTCATTTAATAGGTAAAAATATATTAATATCCTAGATATATAAATACAAATAAATAAATAAATAAATAAAATTAAAAAAAAAATTAATAATATTTTTAATAGCTTTATATTATGTGTTTTCAAATTCTAACTTTTATTTTTTTTTATTTTTTTTTTGTTTTTCTTTTTGTAATTCGAAATACTTATTGAAACTATTTTTCAAATTTTTATTTTCAACATTTTAATATTTTTTTTATTTTATAAAATTTAAAAGCTTAATCCCAAATTCTCACCCATTTAACTCTAAACCCTAAGGTTTGGATTAGTTAACCGGATTAGTTAACCCAAGGGGTATAAGTGTATATTTACGTTTTTAATGAAACATTTTGGTCATTTAGATCTTTAGAGTCTATATTTGTTGACAAAAATAATTTTACTGCTATTCTAGGATATTTCTCTAAAAATATTACATTAATATTAATTAATAAAATCTTACACTAAAACAGAAAATATAAATAGAAATACATAATTAAATATTAAACTAGAAAATACCACATTATTCCATAAAACTATTTCTGTAATGCTCCATTTCTCGTATCATAAAAATTGTTTGGACAATATTTTAGAGGTTCTAGAGCAAATTTACTTAGACTATTAGTGCTGTTGTAATATTTAAATATGTGCAATAATTATGTCTTCATATATATTTTTAAAAGTTTTTTATTAAGTATTTGGTAATATTCTTGTTGTCTGATTCAAGTTTTTAAATATTATAAATCTAGTGACAAAAAAAAAATTATAAATCTTATTTTAAAATTATTATTTAATTTTATGTGTAAATTTGAATTTACAATAATAAATTTGAAATATTTATGATATATAAAAGTTTTAAAGATTCAAACGATAAATAAAAAAATTAATTAATAATCATAAATGTGATGTGTAGTTAATTATAAGGATCAAAATGCAAATAAAAAGATAAAACTTCAAATTTAGAGTTTTGAGTAGTGAACCTTTAAATGTGAATAGTGAAATTTTAAACATGAAGTTTCACTTCATAAAATTCTAAATTTGAAATTTTGAAGTTCTTTTTTGAAGAGTGAAAAAATCTATATTTGAAGTTATAGAATTACTTTTGGAAATATTTTAATGCTGATATTTTGAGTTTTGGAATACATGTGATTGTAGAAGTACATCCAAACACCAGTTTGAGCAGAATCGAAAAAGAAAAAGAAAACAATGATGCACAGAAGCAGCTCGGAAAAAAAATCGTAATAGCTAGGAAAAATATAGCTAGAAACATTTTTCCAGCCTAAACAGGTGCTTTATCTCGCTAATGATCTGAAATGTTACAAATAATAATCTATTATTATAAAAGAGTGTTTTACTCTCTCCTTAAAGCGCCACGTAGGCAGACACGTCAGAAATTCGGGCTCTAAGAGAGCGACACGTGTCTCCTAAAGCTACACGCTGCGTTTCATTTATTCTTGGTTAAATTGGACTTTACAGTTTACAATTGGGCTTTGATATCTTATTTGGGCTGATAGCAAAACAAAAGTTTAGCCCCATTCAGAAACAATCACCTTCTTCATGTTCTGAAACAATGGAATTCCAGGGTTTGTCGTGTTCATTATCCTCTGCTCTGATAAACTGATGAAGAGTTTCTGGAAAGTTGTGTAAGACGAATCTTGGTTCCAATCTCTGGGTCGAGCTCTGTTCCTGTCGGTTTGTCTGCAATTCATCTCCTCTGAAACGTTACGGGATGCATTAACCATTCACCTTTAACACAACCTTCTTAACTCCCTTACCTCATTCAATGCCTCTTAGAGGCGGTGGATCTCCACCTATAAAAGGGTCAGTTTTCATCCCATGAACATCAGTCTCAAACTTCCTACTCGCAGTTTGAACAATCCTGAAGTTTCAAACTTTTAGATGTAAAAGCATCATCTTCTCCTTGTGAGTTTCAGTGGTTTCTTATGTCTTAGACACGCTATTTTGATTTTTTTTTTTTCTGTTTTATGTTGCGTCTGTATGTGTGAATTTGCTTCTTATGTAACATCATCGTCTTTTGACTTAGGGCAGATCTCATGAGATTCTTCTTATGTGAGTTTCAGTTATCCTACTGTCACTAAAACTGAATGCTCAATTTGTTGCAGGTGTATCTTTCTCAAACACATAAGAGACATTAACCCTAGCATTTTCTCAATATTGCAGAGTACTTGGAGGTCAGACTCTTAAATTTTAACATCATTTTTAGTTTGGAATTTCTTGACGCAGCTGCATTTTACACATTTCTTTTGTCTTCTTCAAATTTTTTGTCGCTTCAGTGGATTTTGTAACGGATGATGTCAAATGAAGGTCAAAAGGGTTTTCTTATGTCACATTCTCTTCTAAAGAAGAAGCTGTGAAAGCTTTATGAGAGGTATCAAATCTCTTCTTTATTGTTTTAAGTCTAGCAAGCGTTGTTCGTAAGTTCAGTATCATCTAAATCCTTTCACACAGTAACGGTCTTTTAGACAAATAGCTTTCTCATGCTAAGTGGGGAATGTATATGATGAATATTTGTGAATTCCCTGGTGTAGCAGTGAACCATCAACTCTCTGAGCTGGTTATGTTGCGTAATCTTGATGAATTTTGTTATTTTGATCACAGTTTGTAGACGGGCGGCTTTTGATTCTTAGCACAACAAGAGTTGTAAACCAGAATCGACCCTTCTTGCATATCAAAGACCCCAACACAATCTGCAGTCCCTGGTCTTGGTTTAGGATTCATCTATGATGGTAAGATTTGTTAACCTTGAGAGCGAGAAGATTGCATAGTGTATAAAAAATACTTACCATTGTGTTGCTAATCAACTCTTCAGGTATAGTGGTTATTGGTCAAGAATAGGTGTTGTCTCCTGATCCTTCGAATTGAGTTTCAGTGTGGAAGAACGAGAATCAACCATGGTCTCTCATGAGGTTCCATTGTCCCGCAATAGCTCATAATTTTTCTGTATTTTCCATTTGTAGAAAGTAGCTTAGAAAGTCTAAAAGATACTTGGCTTGATTATAGTAGAGTAACATGTGAGAAAATCACTATCAAAAATTGTCAACCTTTTTGTTTTTTGATCGTGAGTACAAGTATATAGAATGTGTATTAGAAGTTTTTTTTGCTTAGATTCTTTCATATTCTGACATGTCTGTATGGTCTTCAAGAACGTAACCTTTATCTTTATAAAATGAGAGAAAATTACAAAATAGTATTCAAATATATATTCATATAGCACATGGAAGCGCATGGAAAAAAATCTGTTTAGACCAAACACGTCTAGGTAATGAAAGCTCGATCGGAATAAGTGACAAGCGATCTTGAAAAACAGATTATTGAACGAGTGTACCCATGAAGTTGAAGAAGACATAAAAGGGAGAGCCGATCCTGACCACACTCTGCTAAGAAGATGGAGAAGTTTCCGGTTTACTAGAGCCTAGAACATGTAAATTGTACAATTACTAAATGATGCCGTATCCAGTTTCGTATTTGCATCATTAATTGTAAAAAAAAATTAACAAACCCTTTAATTTAAAATAATTTTATTATCATTTTTTTTAAGAAAGGAACACGTTGTTCAACGCTCAGCTTACGGGTGGTGTTTGATTTTAATATAAAGTTAAAAGAACTTTGCCATCATAAATAAGGAACAAACATAAAGGCTACAAGAATAACAAACAATGGTGATTTGTAAGAAGATATAGCGTTTAGTAAATAACTCATTAACTCAACATCCGTGCAGTTTCAATCACAATCAAAAGAAAAGAAAAACAATTTTAATCATGACAAAAGGAAAATAAATAAATTAATGTAGATTGTTTTTAATATAACTTTGTATTTCATTTTTAATGGAAGACCTTTTAACCAAATCACTAATTTAATAATTTTGTGAACTAAAAATGAATTAAAACTAAATCAATTCAGATTATTTCATCATTAACATGGAAAACACATGCAAGCATTTGCCACTACTATTACAAAAAAAATCAAGAAGTGCATAAGTTTTATTGGAACCAAGATAATAACCATGAAAGTCATCAAAATCATTGCAGACATTAGCATACTCATTTTCGATAACATATATATTTGTTGCATCATCTTTAACTATGTCTTCCAATTAAACAATTAATGCAATCATTTATCGTAACGCCTATTTTAAAAATACTTTTTAACTTAACAAAATACAATCCACATACAATTAGAAAGACAACAAAATGGCACCCACCATACTCAAGTACAAGCATGAAAGAACCACCTTTGAACACACAGCCTCGGTCTTCTTTCAACTCTTCCTAAAATATCATTGTTGTTAACAGATCTGGAGGTTATTACGTAATTAGAACTTTAAGTGTCACACATTGTTAGTACACTCCACCCCAGTCTTGAGCATACCAGCACAATCGAGACTCTAGACACCCAAAACTATTAGCATTTACTACTTTAATCGAGACAACAAGTTTTAAGAATTTTTTAAATACATAATTAAAACTAAAATTTAAATAAAAATCCCGGGCGTAGCCCGGACCGACCCTAGTATTTTACTATGTTAGTGTAATCTCAATAAGATTCCAAAATCGAATAAATACTCATTTTATCTTAGTTTTTTATGTTGGTTTTATATCAAATCCAAGAAGTACAAAACACCTCCAATCAAAACGCACACACCTCTCAACTGACTGACTGAGGATTGGGAGGGAGTGAAAAAAAAAACAGAACATAGTTTAATATACTTTGTTATAAACAGTACATAAGTAAATATAAATTATTATGTTTAAGATTGCAATAAACAGTACATAAGTACATAAGTAAATATAATTATGGAATTTTTTGTTTTTCAAAACAGAACTTGAAGTTTTGAGGAGTGAAACTTTATATTCGAAGTTTCACTACTCAAAACTTTAAATTTGAAGTTTCATATTTTTATTTATATTTTGGTCCATACAATTACACATCACATTTAAGATTCATAAATATTTTCTCGTTTATTATTTTAATTCTTAAAAAATATATCTCGTAAATATTTTAAATTTCTTTACAGAATTTAATTTTTACACATAAAATTAAATAAAACTTTAAAATAATATTTAAAATATTCTGAACTAAATTTAGACAACAATAATATACAAAAGAAACTTAACAAAAAATATTTTTAAAAATTATATGAAGACATAACTATTACACATACTAATAGTCAAGTAAGTTTAATCCGGAACTTTCAAAATTTTCAAATATTGTCTAAATTTTTTTGTGTAACTGAAGATGGTTGTTGTTGTTGTTTTTGATGTCTTTTTCGTAAAATATTTTCTTTGTTCATATCGAATATATTCACGAGTATCAATATCATCGAAAAGAAATTAGTATTTTAACAATATTTTATGTTTCTCTTTAACTTTCTTATTCTGAACTAATGTATTTACAAGTATCAAAATCACCCGATTTTAACAAATTTTAGTTCGTAATCTACAAAGTCAAAATGCGGAGAGCCATTTTTACTTCAAAATGCACTAATATATCATATATGCATTACGAAAATCATTTTTTGGAATAATATGGTATTTTTTAAGTTTAATATATATTAAGTTATGTTTATTTAATTTTTTAAAATTTTAATAGAATATTTTATTAATTAATATTGTTGTAATATTTTTATATATTTGTTAGTTATTTACAAAAGTTTTATGACTTCAATTTAGTTATGAGAAATATAAGGATCATATTATAAAATACAAATAGTTTTGAAGTTTTGTTTTTAGAGAAAAAAAACTTTAAACTTCAAATATAGTTTTGAAACTTCAAAATAGAGATTATTTTTGGAAATGCTCTTAGAGAGTGAAAAACTATATATTTGAAGTTATGAAATTTCTTTTGGAGATACTCTTATGCTGATATTTTGGGTTTTGGAATACATGTTAATGTAGATGTACATCCAAACACCAGTTTGAGCAGAATCAAAAAGAAAAAAGAAAACAATGATGCACATAAGCAGCTGGGAGAAAACAAAGAAAGGAAATTTTTTTATGTTTACCACTTTTATGACATCACTTTTTATTTTACCACCATTAAAATGACATTTTCAAAAATATATTCTTCATTAAATGACAAAAGACTCTTATACCTTTGTTATCTATATATATA